>NW_019154105.1:62841054-62951009 GCF_002288905.1 Enhydra lutris kenyoni | reverse complement strand
AATTACAAGACATACTAAAAGATATAAATCAGTTTGAAGAGAGTAAACAAGGATCAGAGCCAGAGTCAGATATAGCAGGCATATTGGACTTATCAGACCAGAAATTTTTTTAATTGGTTAATATGCTCAAGGCTTAATTGGAAAAAAAGTAGACAGCATGCAAGAACAGATGAACAATGTAAGCACAGAGATGGCTATCTATGAAAGAATCAAAAAGAAATGGTAGAGATAAAAAACACTGTATCAGAAGGGGCACTTGGGTGACTCAGTTGGTTAAGCATCTGACTCTTGGTTTTGGCGCAGGTCACCATCTGAAGGTCATGAGATCAATTACAAGACATACTAAAAGATATAAATCAGTTTGAAGAGAGTAAACAAGGATCAGAGCCAGAGTCAGATATAGCAGGCATATTGGACTTATCAGACCAGAAATTTTTTTAATTGGTTAATATGCTCAAGGCTTAATTGGAAAAAAAGTAGACAGCATGCAAGAACAGATGAACAATGTAAGCACAGAGATGGCTATCTATGAAAGAATCAAAAAGAAATGGTAGAGATAAAAAACACTGTATCAGAAGGGGCACTTGGGTGACTCAGTTGGTTAAGCATCTGACTCTTGGTTTTGGCGCAGGTCACCATCTGAAGGTCATGAGATCAAGCCCTACATCAGGCTCCATGCTCAGTGTGGAGTCTGCATGTCCATCTCCCTCTGTTCCTCACCTTGCTCATTCTCTCTCTCTTTCTCTCATAATTAAATAAAATCTTTTTTAAAACAAACAGACAAAAACACTATAACAGAAATGAAGAATGGACTGAAAAAAACACAGAGAAAAAAGACTGAAGGAAAAAAAGATAGAATAGAATATGCAAGAACTGTGGGGAAACTACAAAAGGTGTAATATATACACAGTAGGAACACCCAGAAGGAGAAGGGAGAGAGGTGGGAAAGGAGGAAATATTTGGGGCAATAATGACTGAGAATTTCCTCAAATTAATATCAGACACTAAACCACAGATCCAGGAAGCATAGGAAACACCAAACGGTATAAAACAAACAAACAAACAAAACAAAACAAAATAAAAGTTGCACCCAGCATATCATATTCAAACTTTAGAAAATCAAAGATTTAAAAAAACTCTTGAAAGAATCCAGATGAAAAATTACCTATAGCAGACAAAAGATAGAATCCACACCCCAACTTCTCCTCAGAAACCATGCAAGAAGAGAGTAAAATAAAATACTCAAAATGCTGAGAGAAAAAAAACAACCAACCAACCTAGAATTCCATACCTTACAAAATTATCCTTTAAAAGTGAATAAGAAGTAGAGACTTTTTTCAGACAAATATTGAGAAAATTTGTTGCCAGTATATCTGCCTTGCAAAAAAACATCAAAAGAAGTTTTTCAGAGAGAAGTAACCTGAGATTGCTCAGAAACTCAGATTTCCATAAAGAGAGGAGTGTAGGAGAATGAATAAGTAAAGGTAAAATAAAAACTTTTTTCTTATTTTGTTAAGATTTATTTATTTACTTGAGGCAGGCAGGGGCACAGGGAGAAGCAAGGAGAATCTCAAGCTGACTCCTTGCAGAGCACAGAGCCTGATACAAAGCTTGATCTCAAAATCCAGAGATCATAACCTAAGCTGAAGCCAAGAGTCAGGTGCTTAACCAACTGAACTACAAGGCCCCCTTTTTTCTTATTCTTAATCTAATGGATAACAGTTTGTTCAAGATAATAACAACAGCAATGTATTTGATTATCTATATAATATGCTTATGTGCAAGTGAAATGAATAACACAATTAGAAATATTTTGTTATTTGTTATTATAAAGTACTAACATTACCAGTGAAGTAAGATAGTATTATTTGTAAGTAGCCTTGGACTAATTGAAAATGTATATTGTAGACTCTCAGGCAACCGCTAAAGAAAGTTAAAAAAAAAAAAAAGAGGTAAATTGATATGCTAGGAAAAGAGAAAACAGAGCCATGTAAAATGCTCAGTTAAAACCACAAAAGGCAGAAGAAGTATGGAAGACAAAAACAGGAACAAAGAAAAAGAGCAACAAATAAAAAACAGTAACCGATAAATAGATATTAATCCAACTATATCAATAATCACCTTAGGTGCCAGTGGACTAAATATGGCAATTAAAAGACAGAATGTAAGAGTAGATCAAAAAACAAGGCCAAGCTATATGTTGTCTACAAGAAACACACTTAATATATAAAGACATAGACAAATTAAAAATGCAGGGAAGGAGAAAGATATACTGGGCTGACATGAATCAAAGGAAAGCAGTAATAACTATATTCATTTCAAACAGGAAGTACGTTGGCAAGGAGAGTTAATGGGGAAAAAGAGGGGCATCAGATACTGATAAAGGGACAAATACTCCAAGAAAATTTAACAAGGCTTAATGTATATGAGCCTAACAACAGAGCATGAAAATACATAAAGCAAAAGCTAACAAAACTGTAAGGAAAAATAGATGAACTAGTATTATAGTTGGAAACTGAAACACTCCTCTGTCAGAAATGGACAGATCCAGCAGGCAGAATCAGTGAGGAGATAACTGAACTCAACCATCAACCAATGGGATACAATGGTCATCTATAGTCTACTTCCTCCAACAACAGTAGAATATACATTCTTCTCAGGCTCACATGGACATTCAGCAAGATAACTACATTCTGTGCCATAAAACAAACTATCAAATTTAAAAGAATATAAATCATACAGTGTGTGTGGTCTCAGACCATAATGGAATAAACTAGAAATCAGTAACAGAATATAGCTGCAAAATCCCAAAATACTTATAAGATTAAACAACACCCCTCTTAATAACACATGGATCAAAGAAGAAATCTCAAGAGAAATTTTACAATAACTTGATTTAAAAGAAAATGAAAATATAACTCATCAAAATTTGTGGGATGCAGCAAAAGTAGTGTTTGGAAGGAAATGTATAGCTTTGAATAAATATATTAGAAAAGATGAAAAACTTAAAATCAGTAAGTTTCCATTTTGGGAGACTAGAAAAAGAAGAGCAAATTAAATTCAAAGTAAGCCTCATTTTGGAAGTCCTAGCTAATGCAATGAGACAATAAGAGGAAACAAAAAATACACAAATTGAGAAAGACGAAATAAAACTGTCTTTCTTCACAGATGACACAGTCATCTACATAGAATATTGAAAGAACTGACCAAAAAAATTCCTGGAACTAAGCAGTGATTGAATGTAGCACAGTTGCAAGATAACAGAATTAATATATAAAAGTCAATTTCTTTCCTATATACCAGCAATGAAAAAAATGGAATTTTAAATCAAAAACACTACCAATAATATTAGCACTAAAGAAAATGAAACCCTTAGGTAGAAAGCTAATGAGTTGTGTGGATATCAACAAACTGATTCTAAAGTTTATACAGAGAAGACCCAGAATAGCCAACTCAACATTGAAGGAGAACAAAGGTGGAGGACTGACGCCATCTTACTTTGACTTTTGATAAAGCTACAGTATTCAAGACAGCATGGTATTGCTGAAAGAACAGACAAATAAGTCAATAGAACAGAACAGAGAGTCCAGAAATAGACCCACGTTAATATAGTGAACTGATCTTTGCAAAAGAACAAAGGCAATACCATAGAGCAAAGGTGGTCTTTTCAACAAATGTTGCTGGAACAATAGACACACACACACACACACACACACACACACACACACACACACACAGAATCCAAACACAGACTTTATACCCTTCATAAAAATTAACTAAAAATAGGACACAGACATAAATGTAAAACACAAAACCATAAAACTCCTAAAACAACCTAGAAGAAAATCTAGATGACGTTGGGCATGGTGGTGACTTTTTAGAGACAACCCTAAAGGCACAATCCATGAAAGAAATCGTTGATGAGCTGGACTTCAATGAAATTAAAAACTTCTGCTCTGGGAAAGACAATGTCAAGAGACTGAGAAGACAAGCCACAGCCTGGGAGAAAATACTTGCAAAAGACGCATCTGATAAAGAACTGTTGTCCAAAATATGTGATGAACTCTTAAAACTCAACCATAACAACACAAACAATCTGATTAAAGAATGGGCAAAAATCTGAACAGAAATCTCACCAAAGAAGATACACAGATGGCAAATAAACATATGATGACAAAAGGTATTCAACATCATATGTCATTAGGGAATTACAATTAAAACAATGAGACACCAGGACATGCCTATTAGATTGTCTCAAATTCAAAGCACTAAGGACACCAAATGGGGAGTAATGGGAACCTTCATCCATTGTTTCTGGGAATGCAAAACCGTGTGGTCACTTAGGGATGTGATTTGTCAATTTCTTAGAAAACTAAACATATTCTTCCATACAATTCAGCAGTCATGCTCCTTGGTGTTGACCCAAGTGAATAGAAAACTTCTGTCTACACAAAAACCTATGCATGGATGTTTACAGCAACTTGATTTATTGTTGTCAAAACTTAGATGCCATCAAGAAGTCCTTCCAAAGGTGAGTGGCTCAAGACATGGGTCCATTCGGACAGTGGAGTAATATTCAGCGTTAAAAAACAAATGAGCTTTCAAGCCATGTACAGACATGGAGGAAGGAAACCTACGTGCATAATCCTGAGTGAAAGAAGCCAGTCTGAAAAGGCCACATACTGTAGGACTCCAACTGTGTGACATTCTGGAAAAGCAAAGCTATGAAGGCAGTGGTTGCCAGGGGGTTAATAGGGAGAGAAAAAGGAATAAGGAGAACAGAGGATTTCTAGGGCAGTGAGACTGTTTTGTAAGACACCACAACGGTGAGTACCTGTCATTCCACATTTTGTCAAAACTCCTGGAATACACAACACCAGGAGTGAACCTTAAATGTAACCCATGGACTTTGGGGGATGAAGATGAATTGAGGCAGGTTCACTGACGACAGCAAATGCACCTCTCTAGGGAAGATTAGTGGTAGAGGGGGGAGCCGTACGCTGTGGGGACAAGGGTGGTATGGGCAGATTCTCTGTACTTTCCACTCAATTTTACCATGAACTGCCTTAAAACTGCTCTAAAAAATAAAGTTTATTAATTAAAAACAAGTTTTAAATGGATGAATAACAGAGTTGTTCCTTCCTCCTGTTCCCACAGTTGGGGCGTGAACTTGTGTTTTTCCACCTACATCACTGGATTCAGCGTTCAAGTTTCACAGGGCCTCTTGCTCCACAAACCATGAGGGCAAAGGTTTTCCACCCTCTGCTGGAGTTTCTGCTGAACTGTCAAGATAAAGCAAGAATGTCAACTTCTAATCTTCTTTTTTTTTTTTAAAGATTTTATTTATTTATTTGTCAGAGAGAGAGGGGGGGGGCGCGTACGAGGGCACAAGCAGGCAGAGGTGGAGAGAGAAGCAGGCTCCCTGCTGAGCAAGGAGCCCAATGAGGGACTTGATCCCAGGACCCTACGATCATGACCTGAGCCAAAGGCAGTGGCTTAACTGACTGAGCCACCCAGGCATCCTTCCAATCTTCTTTTAAATACAAGTATGGGCAACTCAGATCCCCATGTCAGAATGACATCACAATGACAAAGTCAAAGCTGCTGCAAAAGTTCGGGGAAGCCATCTAGGCCTCTGGCTTTCAAACTGGTGTTAGCATCAGAATCCAGTTTTCAAATGAACTTGCCTAGAAACCCCAAAATGTACAAGAGTTAACAGAGTTAAAAAAAAAAAATCAGAATTATCCAGACTCATGATTCTAACACGTTTCATTTCCTAAAACATTCATTATTCGTTCCAGCTCATCAACTGAGAAATACAATAGACGTCCTTCCTATATTATTGCCCAGATAGTTGGTGACAACCTGAACAGGACGTGTTCAGTAGCGTGATTTGGAAACCTCCCCCTTCATTTCCATATGTAGACACACTGGCAAAGATGTAATGATGTAATTATTTTCGACTATGTTATAAAACTTTTCAAATGCATAGGAAAGTAAGGGAAGAAAATAATGAACATCCACATCTAGATTTCATGGTTGTTAATTATTTTTCTATATTACTGTTACATATATAGGCACTGATTTTTTTTTTTTGGTCTGATTTGGACAAACCAGCTATAAAAGACGTTGCGGGACTGTTGAAGGACTTCTGAATTTTAAAAAGGCACCTCTACGACGTCCAGGGCTCCTGGGAACACTTTGAGACCCATGGTCCAGCCTCCTTTGCATTTTGCACAGGGGATCCTGGGGACCGAACAAGGAAAAGCCCAAAAAGCCTCCAGGAAGTTCCATAGCCTGGCTTCGGTCTGACACTTTAGTTCCTGCCTTAGGCTCCCCAAAGAGCATCCTGCGCTCCAACTACATCACACTCGCTTTCCTGCGAATATTTCACAGATTTCAAGCCTCTGTGCTTTTGCTCTACCTTTAAGACAAAGCTGAGGCATCACCTCCTCCAGGAAGCCTTCTATTACACTTCATCCACTCTACCCTCAAGGGTGGGGGTGGATGAAGCAGAAGCCAGCACCCCCTGGACTAGGTAGCATCCAGACCTAATAGTCTAGGTAGGCAGAACCAAACCAAACCTGCAAACCAGCAGGGAGGTGTTAGGAGGGCCTGGGGAACTGTGCCCCTCAAAATGGGGTGGGGAGGATACTGAGGAAGCAGGATACTGAGGAACCCATGGGCTCCTGTTTCAACTCTGAGAACACCATGAACTTTTGACTTTTGTCCATTATGACTTGCCAATCGCACATTGGCCGCCTCTTGGAAGACCTCCTCTACTGCGGAATGAGCTAGAGATAATTTAACACCCGTTAACTACAGAGCCAGTCCTGCATCAGGTGGTCAGTTAAGTTCTGTCCACAATTCCTTTGAAACAAGTTGCCCAATCCTTTGGGTTTTGCCTCTGTAAGCCTGCACTTCCCATTGCAATTCCGAACACAATCACAATCTTGGTGCTCTCTGTGCCTCCCACATTGCAAACCCTAAGACCCCAAATAAACACTTTTGGTTGCTTTACAGCTTCTTCTTCTTGACTGACATACCTAATGTCTTGATTCCAGATGAAAACAAAAGCCAACAATGGATCTTAACCAACAGACATCCAAGTGACCTCTAGCTGTGATTAAAGGCCATAAACACAAAAAGAACATCAGGAAAACATCTATGCATAAGGTCTCTCTGTGACTCCTTGGATTCTGTGCCTATGAATAAGACCCTCCGGATCAGCCCCTGAGACCTCCGAAGACCCCTCTCCTTGCCCTGCACTCTCCCAGGACACTCTAGCAAGGAACTGAACCCCTTCTGTTTTGACATTGTCTGTTTCTGGGTCTCTTATCTCCCCCTCGAGGCCGGGGCTGGTCTCACTCTCTCTATCCTTCTCCTAGATCCTCTGGCAAAGGTCTGGCACAGAAACAGGCCTGCAAATGTTTGCCAGGCGCTAGCACTGGAAGATTTCCATGCAGCCGGAGCACCCTCTGTTGGGCCAATCCCACAGTCGTGGGGCACTCACCCGAGTGGGGGCATTAACCACCGACAGGTTGTACCCGTAGAGGAAGGATGAGCCAAAGGCACCCACGAAAGAGGCCACAATGAGCGAGCAGGACCAGTCCTGGGAAAGGAGAAGACAGAACGTCAGATCTGACAGTTGGGCACAGAGCTAGGGCCCACAAGACGTACTTCGGCTGTTCCCTTGTCTGGAGAGGCAGCCCCAGAGAATTCCCGGGGCCGGGGGAACCAGCAGGCAGCTGAGTTGCTGGTCCAGGTCGGCCTGTGCTGGCAGGTGTCCTGGGGGAGTTCTGTCAGCCCCCTGAGCTCAGTTTGCTTCTGACTGCTGCAACAGGTCAGTGACTTGCAGACCTAATGTCCTTAGCAGGTGCTCTGTATGCAGCCCCATACTATTATTTCTGCTGAATTTGGCCACTTTCTGAAACACATAGGAGCAAAAAAGCAAAGCCAGATTCAGCCGCCAGTAGTAGCCACTGATGCTTACAAGAGGTATGGGCCAGGCATTGTTTTGGGTATTTTCTCTTGTAATCCTTTGATCAGTGCTGTTTGATCCTGATGTCGTAGGTGAGCAAGCAGGCACAGAGGTGTCCGTGGTGCTGTCTGGGATGGGGGCTGGAGCCCAAGCCACCTTGCGCTGCACCAAGGGGCCTCTCCCCCACTGCCTCTCTGTCTGGGCACGTGTCTAGGGGTCTGAGGCTTCTCACAGCTGCGCAGGGACACACATGTTCGCACACACACACACACACACACCCCTGCACGTGCTGGTCCAGACTCAGCTGTCCATCTGCAGGCCACTGTGAGTGCCCCTGGCCAAGGACCTGCATAGACAGACATGGCTCAGCCTGGAGGACGAGGCCTCTGCCTTCAAGTGATCCTGTCGCTTGGCCTCACCCAAGGATGGTCACAATCAGGACAGGGCCCTGGAGTGAAAACATCTGGGCCCCTTGGCCAAAGCTGACCAGCTGGCAGGAGCTGGAGGTGGGAGGGTTTGCCATCTGAAGCTGGCCAGAGGAACATGGGCCAGTCTCCAGATGGAGGGGACCCAGATGCTCTTGGAAGCCACTTTCTCTGCTATCCGGGAATGCATGTGCACTTCTCAGGCCAGTCCCTGTTAAAGCTCCAGGGATATTGTGGCAAACAAAAGAGACAAGGTCCACAGTTCTGGGAACTGTGCCCATCAAATACCTTTTGGAAGGGAAAGCAGGACCCCAATAGCCAATTCCCTGCTCTGCCCATCCCAGTAGTCTCCTCTAGCACAGGATGCAATGCTGGACATTCTGACCACTCAGCTGTGGGAACCAGAGTCAGTTTCTTGACCTTTCTGGGTCTCAGTTTGCCCAGCTGGAAAATGGATCTAAGAACAGCGCTGGTAGGTGGTTGAGGACTCTCTGTGTCGCTGGATAACGATGTTTAGAACGTTGCATACACACAGGGAGGGTTCCAAAAAGCTGCTTACACTTTCTGCTTTCCCTCTGGTCCAGCCACACAGAATGGCTGTTGCTCAGGTCAGGTGCCAAGGTATCTCTTGGCCTGGCCCGTGCGGCTACATACACCAGGAATTCTCCTTTCTAAAGACTTTTGTATCCAAGACCCATGACCAGTGTCCTCTTCCCCAAAAGCTCATTGGACATGTTGACATTTCTCTATGATTCAACTCTGTCCTATCCCGGACACTGCCACTTAGCTCTGTAACCTTGGACCAGTTACATAGCTGCTCTGTGACTCAGGGTTCTTATCTGAACATGGGATGATAACAGACCTCACCTCCTGGGCTGTTATGCTGAGTTAACACTGTGCCCGTGAGCGTTAGCAGCAGAGGCTGGACAGTGGGCAAGGGTCTTACTTTCTGAGGGTGGAGGTCTTGCTTCCAGGATCCAAGCCTGCTGCAAAGAAGGTCTTCAGGAAACTCTAGTGATCGGATGGAGGTGAGAAAGGGGGTTCATAAGCCACCGGGAAGGACATGGCCAGGTGTGGGGCCAGAATCTTTTCCTGCAATAAGGGGAGGCCTGAACTGCATGGAACAGAAAAGATGGATGGAACAGAACTGCGTTTTGGACAAAACACCCATTCTCCATAGTCCCTTATCCTCCGGGTCTCGGCTCAATTGTCACTCCTCCCGACTCCCTGGGCTGTCCTGGGTGCCTTCTGTCCCTGGGCCCCCTTGCTTCCAGCCCTGATCACTGGCCCCCTGTCTACACCCATTGGAAGATAGAGAAGGGCAGGTGGGAGCCTCTCCCTGGGCCCCTGCCCCCGCTTGACCAGCCGGTACCCACCCCCTCTCATCACCCGCCCCAGGGACAGAGGTTACCAAGTGCAGGGGTGGGAAAGGAAACGTGGATGCCATCCAGCACCCATGAGGCAATTCTCTGCTGTGGCCTCATTTCATGAGCACAGCCACGTTGCCAGAGGAAATCACAGCTCCAGAATGGGAGCTCCATGGCCAAGGTCATGGGGACCAGGATGCCAGCACCCACGGCTGGCTTCTACAACCCAGGGCCCCAAGCCTTCCAGGCAGTGTAGGGAGGAAACACAGCTGCCCACACTGGGCCTCTGAGCCCCATGGCACAGTCCAGAGACTAGTTTCTACGTTTACCTTTCTCGTCCTCCTGCCTGGTGTCCCTCTCCGGGTGCGGCCATGCTCAGCAGCCCCTGTGTGAGCCCAGGCCCGGGAGTCCATGCTCCTCTGGCCACAGGCCGTGCCAGGGCATCTCTGAGCAGGAGGCAGAGTCCACAAGGGGGCGGGGACCTGGCAGGAAATGCGGCAGTCTGTCTTGTCTGAACAGGAAATGGGCACCGTGGGCTTTCCCCCATTCCCAGTCATAGCAGCAATCCAAGAGTCCTGGAAGGGAAACTTGCTTTCTCAGGGATCACCACTGAGGGCATGGATTTTTCTTTTGGCACCTTTGATGTTCCCTCCCAATCGTGTGCAGCAAGAGAGCACTGGGCACAAAGCCAGTGTACCTCCCCAGGGATAGGGACAGAAAAGACCATCACTGGTGGCAGTGGAGGCCTGGTGAGGTCTCAACCCTGTCCCTCTAACTTAGCCAAGTCACTCTGCTTCTCTGAGCTACAGCGTTTACGAGTGCAAAACAGAAGACTGGTCCTGTTTGAACAGTCTGTCTGGTAGTAATTCTGAGGCTCAGATAGAAAACACATCGTGCTGGACATGGGCATGACTGCCCTGCCATTCTCCAACAGATGGGGAAGTTCTGGGTCTGGAAGAAAAGGGATCTGTCCCTTGGTCATTACTCTGTCCTGCTCACTCAGCGTTGGCTCAGGGAAGACCTTTCTCGCCCAACCTGGGCTAGCTCAGGGAAAGCATGAAGGAAGCAAGACCCCTCCACAGATACTCGATGTCGTGAGAATTAATTCATCACGTGCCCAATTTGCCCCAGATGTCTGAGAAGGACCTTTTGTCATGACAGGTTTGGGACAGTCTGCTCGGCCATTTGCTCCCACAGGCAGAAGGCAGATACCAAGGCTAGCTGGCAAAGGGTGTTTGGGGAATGCAGAACCCCTCGAGGGCCAGGGAGGCATCAAGTCCACCAAGAGACAAAAAGCAAGCAAACTAGGTTCAGTGGATCAGCTGGATCATGGAGGACTCTCTGGAAGAGGTGATTCCTGAGTAAGCCAGGGGGAATATGCAGGCAGAGGAGGGGTGGGGGTTGGGAGGGCATGAGCCAAAACCCACAGGCATAGATGCCCTGGGGTACGGGGGGGAAGCAGAGTAATTGAGCATGACTGGGTCCTGAGGTGTCGGAAAGGGCAGGGAAGGGGCGGGCCAGCTGCCTCCCCGTGTCTTGGGGGACTCACACTGTGCTGTCCTGATGGGGACTTCATGTTCATCCTCGTTTCCTCCTCCCCTCCTTAGCTCAGGCCCTTCTGCGTGTTCTCCCTGGCTTCCTCATAGCTAACAGGGGGTCTCACCTGATCTCGCTAAAACTCAAACTGAATCAGGTGATGGCCCCCCACCCTCGACATTTAAAATT
The DNA here is from genome assembly GCF_002288905.1 of Enhydra lutris kenyoni. NCBI lineage: Eukaryota > Metazoa > Chordata > Mammalia > Carnivora > Mustelidae > Enhydra > Enhydra lutris. The sequence goes on along the minus strand of NW_019154105.1, from coordinate 62,939,511 downwards.
GTTCTATGTTTTCCCATTGTGGTTGTAAACTCAGTAGGCCCCAGGCCCCAGGAGGTCAACACAAATACGCAACTACAGTTGGGTGTGAAGGGGGGGTCCTCTGGTGTCTGGGACTCCCTCACGCTGTGAAGGCTTCCAGAGTCAGCAAGCATCAAAGGCACTGTCCGCCAAGCACAGCCTGTCCGCAGACCAGCAGTGGGATCCCAGTGTGGCCTCAAGCCCCTGTCAGAGAGATCCCAGTACACCTCTCCTGCCTCAGCCTCCCTGATTCAAGACCTGCTGACTCTGAGCTCCAAGGCCAGAAGCCAGAGGAGATCCAGATCCCAGGGCTGGAAGGAGACCAGCCATTTGAGACTGCACCAGGCTCTGCCCTCGATCCTAAGACTGGACCTGCACAGACTTAGCTTTCCCTTTTGGTCCCGCAGCCTGGAGGCGGTGCTTGGCCTGAAGAGGTCCTCTTATTGGTGGAGTTGGCCATCCATAACTTCTCTCCTCGGTCTGCCCCTGAAGCCAGCCCAGAGGCGAGCAGCCAGGTCCAAAGTCACACCCCTGAGAGAGCTCAAGTTCCAGGTCAGCCTCCCACTCCTCAGAGAGTGGCCTTCACCTTAACTGCACTGACTTCCTTGAGGCAGGTGAGCGATCTCCAATTCCCAGGGCTTTTCAGGGTGACAAAACGAATAGCCCTACTTTCTGGGAAACCTTGGTGAAGGTGACAGGAGCTGTCCCTTCCTGTTGCCACAGCTTAGTGGCCTAAAACCCAGACACGAGTGGCGCACTGTCTGGGTTTGAGCCTCCATTCAGCCACTTAGGACTGGTGAGCCTGGGCGCAGGTCCCTCAGCCTCCCTGTGGGTCAGTGTCCCCATCTGTAACATGGGCATAACAGTGTCCACCTCATAGACTTGTGGAAGATTCCATGAGTTTATACTTGCAAAGCACGCCCAAACGTGAAGGCTAAAACAGCAGCTGGCATACAGCAAGCGTACAATGAATACTCATTAGTACTGAAACCACTTTGTTCCCAGGTAACGTGCTCTATCTGGACCCCAATGCTCTCACTCTTTTCTAACCAAGTACCATCCTACCTGCTCTGGGTAGAAAGGTCTGGGCCCCTGTAGGAAATTAGTGATCTCCACGGTAAAAGGCGAGGTCTGGGGCCAGGTTGATGTCACCAGACAATTGCTACAACCTGTTCTAGTGCTCGAGATGGGTCTCTCGGGGGCAAACATGATGCATTGCACCTCCCCGGACCGCACGGCCGTTAACCGGGACTTCCCATAACCCAAGCACCCCTGTCCTGGCCTTCATGGAACATGTCTACTAGGCTTTGCCCTTGGCCAAATATGTTCATGCCCATGATGTCACCAGTCCTCCGGCAGCCATCGGAGGAGGGGCTAGGCGGATGCACAGGAGGAGGTGATGTTTGGGAGACCTGGTGCCATTCCTACATTTGCTCAGCTCACGGCGTCATGTTGGGTAAATTAATGCTATCAAGGATATGACCATCAGACAGATGCTCCCAGGTGTGCTGGGGCTGGGGTCTGATCACCCTCGTCTGACGCTGATTCCTGTAAGCACACACCCATCCACCATTATTTATCCAGTACCTACTTCTGCCAGCTTCTCCTGGCCCTTGCTCAGGCTTGCCCTCTGACTACCCATAACTTTGCTCATCTGTCGGCACTCTGCTCTCTCACCAGCTCCCCTTGAAACTCCGCTGGGCCTCTCTCTGCCCCTCCATATTACATATGCTGCTCACAGCTACACTGGCTGTGTTCATCCTTGCTTATAAGCGTCAGTCCTCCTGTGTGCCTTTCCCTCTGGCTCGGAGCTCACCAAGGGCAGACACTGTCTGTGTCTCTTGTGAGGTGAACTGCGTCCCCCTCCCCGAATTCATCAGGTGAATTGTTCACACCCAGCGCCTCAGAAGGTGAATGTATTAGGGGGCAGGGTCTTTAAAGAGGAGAGTGAAGTAAAATGAGGTAACTAGGATAGACCCTAATCCGAGATTACAGGTGTCTTTATAAGAAGAGCTTGGGACACAAACACATATAAAAGAAAGTCCCTGTAAGGACGTGGGGAGAACACGGCCGTCAATACACCAGGACAGAAGCCTCGAAGGAACCAAACCCGCCAACATCCTTGACCTCAGACTCCAGCCTCCAGGGCTGTGAGAAAGCGTATGGCTCTTGTTTAAGCCCCCAGCCTGTGGTGAGGTCCTGGCGGTCTGAGTGGGCTAATCCAGTGTCCTGAGCCTCTTTGGATTCCCAGCTTTCTTCCTACCTCACTCAGGGAAGGGGCCAAGTAGATATTTTCTGGAACTGAACTCAGACTGTCTGTCCTCTGCATGATGTCCTGAAGCTAGAAAGTCCTTTTGGACAAGATGAAAATTCTCTGCCAGGAAAGGCCAGGAAAGGGAAAGAAGGGGGAGTTTTTTCATGGACTGTCATTTGAGCAGAATGACTGAGATGACTGTACCACTTCCTACATGACACCAAATGCCTAGACAGGAAAGCCTTGACCCCACCTCACATGAGTGCATCCTTGGAGGGAATGGCCGTTTATCTAACGTGACTCTGCCACGTCCCTGGAGGACCTGTGGCGGTAGCTGGGCCCTCCCTGGGCCTCTGTTTCACACCTGGAGGTGGGGACAGTCACTCTCCACCTGCCAGGGCCACACTTCCCTGGCAGTTTGATAAATACACCTGTGTGGCTCTTTGTCCGGCTAAATAAGGTTTATTAAAAATCTGGACATATTTTCTTCTGAGTCCTGGTTGCTTCTGCCGCTATCACAGGAGATGAGGCACAAAGGGACCAGGGTTCAAGACTGCTCCCCCTCAAACCAGGTACACAGCCTTGGACAAACTGCTTCATCCCTGCCTGAGCCGCAGTTCCTTGCCTGCACAATGAGGGTGGTGATGGGTTCACTGTGGTGTGGCCAAGAGAAGCAAAGAAGAAAGCCGGGTAAAGGCCCATGCAGCACAGATGCTGTCTGGTTTTGGTTTTGGAGTCTGGTTTGAAAGAAGGTGCAAAGATCCTTGAGGAGGGAGAGCCTCTCTGGGGCAGGAGGACTGGGCCTTGTGGTGGTGGGGAGTAGGGGTTTCATATATCCTCAAGGACTGTGACATCATCACTCTCACACAGCAGTGTCCCCTCGTTTGTGAAATGACCTCTTGAGTGGAAACCACCTCCCCAGGTCCCAAAGGACACCAGCAGACGGTACAGTCACCATCAACCAAAATACAATACGATCAGTGGTCCGTGCCTAGTAGTACACACTTTCCCGTTCACATGGCAACTTCCCACACATCTTTGCTCCTGTCCCCCACTCTGTCCTCTCCACCTGACCTCGCCTCCACCTACATCTCCCTGGGGACCAGCGAGGAGGCCAGGAGGGACTGCCCCAGCATCACCAGAACAGGGAGAGAGAAAGAAACCAGTACTGACCAATTTCTTTCTCACCAAATCACTGTCTTTGGAATCTGCTGAGTCCTTTTCACTGCACTTCATGGTGTATTTTTCAGATTTTGGGGGTGTTCCTTGTTCCTAAGAAGAGAAAAAAAGGAAGAAGTCATTAGATACTTGCTGTCACCAATGGGTAATTAGGGGAGGTGACCCCCAAATGCAGGGAGGGGTTGCCTGCTGAGGACATAGGATGTTAGTGCCAAGCTCCCCTGGGGCCAAGGCATCTTGGCGCGCCTCTCATGGCTCAGTGTCTCCACCTGCAGGATGAATGACATCTGTGTTTCCCACGCTCGCCGTGTTGCTTATTAAATACTGGCCTCTCCCCCAGAACATTCTCAATCAGATGGTCGTTCTTATGGTGGGGAAGATCTTGGAAACACCAAAATTTCTGTCCCCAAGACGTGAAAATAAAAGCGGCATTCATTAAAACCAAGTGCCAACCTTCCCTGTCAAATTGGAAATAGTCACCAAAATCGTAACCGAAATCACTGGCAAGACAGAAGTAGAAAAATGTGCAGCTTTTCTGGAGTTTGGAAATAAGTTTCTAGAGCCATGAAAAATATATAGGCCCTTTGGCCCAACTACTCCGTTTATAAAAAGTTATCCAAAAGCAGTAATAAAGAACACGCACAGATTTCAGCCTGTGATTGTTAACAAATGGGTATCACTATAGAAAAACACACCTAACAGGAATGTTTAAAGAAGTTATGGTACATCCGCATATGGAAACTCATGTTGCACTTTAAAACGATGTTAAAAAAGTAACGTCATGGGTAAATGCTCATAATCTTACTTGACAAAGAAAGATCTATAAAAGTAGATTCGCCTTAAAAGTAGATGTACATAGTAACAAATCCATGCTATTACGTGATATAAGGACTTAAACTATGCCCATGTGTTTTTTTATACAAAATTAAGATTTTTTAAGTGTTGAGACATCAAGTTATTTATTCCACGATTATTTGTTAAGCTCCTAAAACCTACGTAAGAGCATGACAGACTTTGCCCTGCTCTCATGGTGCTTCCATTCTAGAAAAGCCCATCTGGGAAGAGCATACAGAAGGCTCCCAGAGCCTGGGGAAGGTGGGGGTGGGGCAGGCCTGGCACAGCCCAAGGTGGGGTAGAAGCAGGAGCCAGGGTGGCCCAAATGAGCAGAGGACGCATCACATATTTATGTGAAGCGAAAATAGATGCCGTGGAAGTAGCAAAACAGAACAGAAGTTCCTACTTGGTCGTGATATTTTAGCCCATTTTATTCTGGTTTGTTTTCCTATGTTTTTCCAATTTTTGATACACACACAAACACGCTTGCACACAAACCCACTTCTATAACTAGAAAAGCAAGTTTTAAAAAATTACTTTAAATTTTAAAAATTTTAATTAAGTCTTTAAGGTGTCAGGTAAACATAAAACAAACAAACAAACAAACGAAAACAATTCTGGGAGAGTATTTAGTTCTGATAGGATGACCGGTTCAAACCCCAGCTCTCTAGCTCTCTACCTGTGTCACCTGGGGCAAGTTGCTTAACCTCTCTGTACCTCTGTTTCTTTATATGTCAAGTGAGGAAGAACAATAGGACATATGTCACAGGGCTTCTGTGAAGATCAAATGAGTCCGTTATATAAAGCACATGGTAAATGCTAAATGGTCACCACCATCACCGGATGCCCAGCAAATGGTCTCTGTGGAGCATAGACCGATCATTCATTTGTCAGGGTCCTCGTGGAATGCCATTCTAAGAGGGTTAGAACTGGTTACGAGAAAAAAGGAGTGGGAACCATCTGGTGTATGAGTAGAGAACCCTAAATTGCCTCAAGATAATTCTCGAAGACTGAACTCGAAAGAAGAATAAATAGAACACAGTATAACTAGACATTTTGGGCATGAGGTTGTAAAACCACTAGCTCCCTGTCTTCTCAATCTGCAGTAAAAATAGGGAAAGTGCTGCTGTTGCAACCTCACCCTCTGCCAGGGTCCACGGGTGCCACTTACAAGTTCAAACTGCACCTTTCATGACCATCGCCAGCCCCCAGGGGGCCCATCTGCCCCAGGCCAGCAGCTACAGGGTTAATGCCCACCCTAAGGGTGCACCAGGGCTCTGCTCCTAGCCATCTGCTGGCCTCACACCCTCGGCTGTACCTAGGATTAAATATTTAGAAAACCACCTCTGCTACTGATAAGGAAAGTTTCTTGGGCACCACTGTGTCGACGGCGATGCCCAGCCATGCTGGAAATCAAACAAGCCTTGGAGAAGTATCCTTACCCACCCAGCCTGTTGCAGAGGGTGGATCTGAGCCCAGACAGCTTCAAGTCACAGCATGGCTCGCAAGCCTGTGTTGGTGGAAGGATGGACAGAGACAAAGAAAAGGTGCTGCTGACATCAGTCCAACAGCACAGGTGAGTCTCTCCTCCCATCAATCCCACAGCACAGGTGAGTCTCTCCTCCCAAAGCGGGCTCATGCAGGCTGGAGGCCACCTCCCAGGAAAGGTCTGCGCGTGCTGCCTCGTGCACAGTTCAGCCCCTGGCTGACAGCCTGTCACCAGGAAATGCCACGTAATTCCTACTCCCCCCAACCATGTTTTTGATTGAGTAATACTTGGCTATGACTTTATTCTTAATTTTCAGGGTGAGGTCTTTGCTGACTTTGGCATTGAGCTAAAGCTAACCCTAAAACATATTGAAAGGGAATGCAGAAAATAGAGCAGCTTTGTGAGAGAGAGAGAGAGAGAAATAGGAGAGGGAGGGGGCAAGAGGGGGGCAGGTAGAAGGAGATCACTGGATTATCAGGCATCGGAATGATTGCATGAGCCATAACAACTCATAATCAATTACATTTTTAGGTTAACATTGATCAAACACCATGCTGAGCACTTCATGTGTATTTTCTCACTTCATCTTCACCAAATTTTGAATTTCAGATCCTTCACTTTTCAATTCCCTTATTCCAGGAGCTCGACGAGTCTCAGAGACTCTTGAAATCATCCTCGAAACTGATCCACGTCTGTGAGCATAACTCACCTGGTTCCTGGAGCTTCCCTTGCCTGTTACAGTCTAAAGAACAATGAGCATAAGCTTCCTTGATAACTCAGCTCCACATATAATCCTATATAAACCCGGGAAATTGTGAAAGAAAGCTGAGTTAATGATTAACCGGCATCCAGCTGTTACTGTAAACACTCCGTGAAGCCGATCTCCACCTGTGAGAGATAAATGATTAACAGTGGACTACGGAGGGCTAACCCAGCTTATCAAATATGTGTCAGGCGAAGGTCAACAAATTCTGGACCAGAGTCAAGGCACAGGTATTCCCTCAATACCACTTCCCTCAATACCAATTCCACTGCTGATTATTAGGCTGAACTTCCTGGGCGTCAGAGGGCTTCTTGCTACTCTGAGGGTGTGGCCAGCGTGGAACCAGCCTGCCAGGTGGTAGGGAGGGTTAAGTGACATGACACACCACAGCTGTAAAGCAGGACCCAGGTGGGTGCACAGTGATCAGGTCCTAAGCCCAAAGGATCAGGATGAAGGGTTTACTCGCATTACTCTGTTGATGTAGGAAGACAATCAGCCCAATGAGAAATACATGAGAGACGTTGACTCTGAAATGCTGTACCTGTGGGCACTGCTGTTGTTGTTGTTCTAGGAATGCCACAATGTCCTCCTGACCTGTCCCTCTAACACGAAAGAGATGCCCACGTGCGAATCCTACTCTGCCTTTAGGACCCTGAGATGAATGGAAGGCTGGAGTGGTGCAGAGATTCAAGGGACAGAGAGGCAAGGAATCCAAGAGCACAGCTGGGCAGTGTGGGGCAAGATCCAAGGTCAGTCAAGGGCACCCACAGCTGCCTCCTGACCAGTTCACAGAGAGCCGATAGCATGGGAAGCGAAGATGGGCTCCTGGGAGTCCCACCCACCATGGCAAAGCGACTCTGTGACTGGTTCAGGCATGTGCTTAGGTCCTGGGAGACAGCACCATCTGGGGAACCTGGAAAAGCCCATCTAATTCCCTTGGTGCCAATTCAGAGTACCCAGGCAAACTGCTCATTGCTATTCCCATTTCCCCAGTCTCCCAACCTTGAGGTTGACAGAAGGGTGGCCTGGAGAGCAGAAGAAATCACCTGATCCCTGCGAAGCATCTACCACAGGTGTTTTTAGCAACCAACTTCTGACGTCTGACACAACTTGCACACCAGGAAGACGATACTTCTGTGCCCAGGGTGATTTCAGCTGTGCGTAAGGAAGTGCAGACACACCTGGGCAGTGTGATTGTTCCCCCAAGAGTTTCAAAGCTTCTGCAGTCATCCAGCTGGTGCCCAGCCCTTTCTTTCCCCAGTTAGTCACCCAACCTCTCTCTCTTGACATCTTTTTAGCTACAGCAGATCATTTGCAATGGCAGGAGTATTCAACCATTGGTTTACCAGCATCTGGATAGATAGTGTAACATGATGACTAAGAGCCTGGGATTTCATGTCAGACCTTGAATCCCAGCCCTGCCACTCCCCAGCCATGTCACGTGGGACAAGTCACCTATCTCCAAGGTAGGGATAAGGGGGTGTTCATCTCAGGGTCATGTTGTACAGACCAAACAGGATGCTGCCCTTGAATTGCCCGCTGTGTAGAAAGCGTGCAGTATTGCTATTGTTTGGGGGTGTCTCTTTGTTGATCAATATTTTTATTCTTGTTTATTTATTCTTTTTCAAGTGTTTGTGGAGCACCTACTATGTGGCTAACACATTCCCAGATACTGAGAAGGCTGCAAAGAAGGGTAAACCTATTACTTCCATTAGGTAATTCACAATTGAGTCAGAAGGATGAGCCAGTGGAAGGGACCTGCACTTAGTAAGCACTGACTGTGTGCTAGGCACTAGTTATACACAGTCTCATTTAATCCTAAGAGCAGCCATTAAGGATTTGTTAGCTCCATTCTGTGGCCAAGCATACTGGGGTTCCCAGGGTCACCCATCTTGCCTAAAGCACCATGACTTGTGGATGAGAATTGATGCTTAAAGAAAAACCACCCATTCCACCCCCTGCCCACCCTCTGTTCACTGCTGCTCTGGGGGGGATGTCTCTCACCAGAAAGGACATGTACATCAGAGTGAGCCTCAGGACCATGGTGTCAGACACATTTCTCATTCTCTCTCTCTTCTGGCAGTACAGCATCCAAGAAGACTTCTCACTTTGGAGGGTCTGTCTTGTGGGTCTTGTGGGCACATCTCTCTCATCTTCTCAACGGTCTTCTTCCAGCAATTATCCCGTTTCCCTTCTGCATTATCAACTTCTCCTTCTCTACTGGATTATTCTAGGCTATATACAAAGGTACCTTAACATCACCAACTAAAAACCAAAAACTAAACTAAGTAGTATTGAAGTGGGGGGGCACCTGGGTGGCTCAGTCAGTTGAGCATCTGACTCTTGGTTTCCGCTCAGGTCCTGATCTCAGGGTCTCGAGATCGAGCCCCAGGTCAGGCTTCATGCCCAGCAGGAAGTCTTCTTCCTCCTTCTCTCTCTCCCTCTGCCCCTCCACCCTCACTGTCTCAAATAAATAAGTAAATCTAGAGGCCTTGGCGAGGAGTGAAGAAACTAGAGCCCTCCTACATTGCCAGTGGAGATGTCCACTGCTTCAGCAATGGTGGGAAACAGTTTGATGGTTTCTCAAAGAGCACACACAGAATTACCTTGGGACCCAGCAATACTATTCCTGGGTGTATACCCAAGGGACTTGAAAACAAGGGTTCAAATAGAACTTGTACTTGAATGCTCCCAGCAGCACTATTTACAGTACTTCAAATGTAGAAAGAGTCCGATGTCCATGAGTTAATAAATGGATACACAGTTACAGTCAGATATCCATGAGTTAATGAATGGATACGCAGTTGCTGTCTATCCACACCTGGATTACTCATTCAGAAAGGAATGAAGTCAGGATACATGTTTACAATGTGGCAGAACCTCGAAAACCTTAGGTGGAGGTGAAAACCCTAGACACCAACAGTCACCTGTCTCATGATTCCATTTGGATGGAATGTGCAGAAAAGGCAGACCCACAGAGGCTGGAAGCAGACTAGTGGTGGTCACAGGCCAGGGGAGGGGGCCAGTGGGAAGCCAGTACTTAATGGGTTGGTTTGGGGGAGATGAAAATGTTTTGGCGCTATACAGAAAAAGCAGACTCCTTTCTTCTTTGGAATTCCCTCCTGGTGCCTGTTCGAATCATGACAGCTCTCAGCATCATGGCTCCCAGTTATACCCCAGGCAGATGGCCCATCTTTCCCCGGATCCTGCTGCACAGCCTCCAGACAGTTGCCTGACTCTCCCCTTCCCTGTCTTTTGCAGCTGCTCTCCATCCAGTGGCGGGAGTGACATCCTCCACAAACACCCAGTCTCAGGGCCTACTCTGCTTACAGTCTCTGGTGACTTTCCTAGAACAGGTCCTGACATGCCCTTCCCTGTGCCCAGAGTCTGACCCTCCTCATCATTCATCCAAGTAATGCAAGAAGATCGAGGGGTTGGTCCCTCCTGGCCTGGGTTCCAGCTGTGGGACTTCCAAGAAGGTCTTGAAGGTCCCTGGTGACAAGGCCCATGTCTGCCTTTCCAACTTTTCACTCCACTCTCTCCTTTGGCCTGCACACACTCCTCACCAAGGCCTTCTCCCTTTCTTCCAAACAACACCCAGGTTCTGCCATCTTGGGGCCTTTGGACCTGCTGCTCCTTCTGCCCAGAGATCCAACCCCAAACCACTATAGGGCTGCTTCACTCTTGTCCTGCAGATCTTAGCTCACACATCTCCTTAGAAAGGCCTTCTCTCACCTCGCTGACTAAACCAAACCCACACGATGCCAGTCAGCCCGCCTGACTATCTGTCTGTCTCTCCCTGCTTCCCTGATGACTCCTCCTTGTCCCTGTCCATTCCCTCTTCCTCTCTCTCCTGCCTTCCCTCTTTCTCTCTCTTTCATTATCTTTTATTTTCTTCAACGTACTTAATACCTGACATTCTCTTTTTTTGTCTATTTGTTTCGGGGCTCCTGTCTTCTCTCCCCAGCAGAATGCAACCCCATGAGGGGCAGGGAGGGACCTTGTCTCCCGTCACTGCTGTCATCCCAGTGCCCAGAACAGAGTCCAGCATGCAGTAGGTCCTTCATGCATATTTGGTGATGAGCCGATTGGAGAAGCCGCCGTGCCCACTGAGCTCTCTTGCCTGCAGAAAGGTCCAGCGAGAGTGCTCGCCTTAGACTGGCTGCCAGGGGGCCCCACCAGCACCGGGCTCTGAGTCTGACCCAGAGCTGCCAGCGCCTCGGAGGAAGGGAAGCATTCTCTTGTAAGAATCTGGTGGCAACGGCACTCAGTGTCCAGCAGTAGGGGGTCAGGGACCTCCTAACCAAGTGGTTTTCTTGCTGCCTGCTTCCCACGTTCTCTGCATATTTCCAGAATCTGGATGCACAACCTCTCTGTGCATGCCTACAACACATTTGCTTGGTATCATTTTGGGCTGCCTGGAGCCCTTGGGGAACTCTTACTCTGACCTAAGGAGATGCGTGGGCACACCTCTGCTTAGTTTGATCACCATTTTGGAGTAAGTTCTAAATATCAACTTACTTAAAAAAAAATAAACAAAAACAAAAACAAAAACAGAATGGGAGTGGACTGTCTGGAGATTCAGCCCTTCCTCCTGGCTCATAAGTTTGGTTTAGGAGGAAAAAACAAGGCTCTGACACCCACCATGACTGCCCCCAGCCAGCCGTGTGACCTTAAACAATGCGGTTAACTGCCTTGAGCTCAGCTTCCTTGCCGGGATCATAAACATGACAACAGGTCCCTATGAGGGGATTAATAATGTATGGACCTAATACTCAACACCTGGCAGAGACTTGTCCATTGTACCCATTTTTAACACTTGTAAGCCAACCACTTATGAAATTCAGAAGATCCAAGTAAATATTTATACTTAGCTGTTCATTCAGAGTTCCTCCCAGCTTCTTGTTCAGTTGACCAGAGTCAAACAAACAAGAACGGAGCAGGTCCCGGGGAAATTGTGATCTCCAGGGAGACTCAGTGTGTGGCCCTTAGATGTCCAAGGAAGGGCTGTGGGCCAGATGCCAGTTGGCTCGGATCTTCCTGAGATGCAGAAGCGCTCATCCGAGCGGCTGCTGGGTTCTCTCCTGCCTCTCTGGCCGCCTTCCACAAATTCTTCCTTGGGGCCTCACCCTCACCCTGCTCAGTCCGCACTGGCTTCCTGGGTGCTCTGATCCCACCTGCCTTCTGACGACATCCCAGCCCAGGTGTCCCACGTTCCAGGCCAGCCCACATGACATGGGTGCTTGGTGCCTAATAGGAACTTCAGAATGAAGGTGACCCAATGAAGCCAATGAAGTGGCCAGGTCAGTTCCTAACAGAGCAAGCCCTTGGAGGGAGTCCTGTGTCCGAGGCTAGGGCAGGCTCCTTGGGCTGCACTCAACCAGCACACTTGAACGAATAACCAGCACCTCAAACTCACCCAGGTCCACAGCCTTCCACCCTCCCCGCTCCTCCCGCCCAAACCAGCTCCTCCACAGTCTTCCCGACCTAGTGAGTGGCATCGCCGTCCCACCTGCTGCCCATGCCCCGCCCCACAGATCCAGAATCCTACCACCTCCCATCAGTTCCTGCTCTTCAGCCCTAGTCCCAGCTGTCTTGGCAGCTCTGGGAGGAGTCAGTACCACCACATCCTGCCTGTTCTCCCCACCCCTGCCCCCCCCACTTTCCCACAGAGCAGCTCAAAGCTCTTTATAGTATAGGTTGGAGCTCGTCCCTCCCTCGCTCAGAAAATATCCCTCCCAATGGCTCCGACTCTCTCAGTTTAGGGTTATATTCTCAGGACTTAGCAAGGGCCTGAGACTCATACCTGACCCTTTCCCCTGCCTTACCCCCGCACCTCCCACTCTGGTCAGCTGGCTCCCTTGGTGTCCTCCAATGGTTCTAGTACACCCTTGTCTCAGAGCCTCTTGTGCCTGCTGTTCCTTAGCCCAGAACACCCTCCCCCAGATCTGCAAAGGACTCACAGCTTACCTCCCTCTGGCCTCCACCCAGATAGGACTCATTGGAGCTGGTCCCCCTACCCCTGATAAAAATGCAAGCTCATAATTAATCCCCTCCCCCATGGCCTCCATCTATCCTGCCCAGATTTTCCTTTGTCATGGCTCCAACCACTCCCTGCTGAGTATTTACCTGTTTGCTGATTTCTGTCCTCCAGCTAGAATGTGTAGCCCAGACAGCTGGGATTGGGTCTCGTGCTGGTCACCCTCCTTGTCTCCCTGGCTCCTGCTCCCACCTTCCCCGTCCTGCTCCTGCCCTGGGAAGCCGGCCTGAGGGATGGCATTGGCTGACTCCTTTGCAACTAGCTGTCAGCCCAAGAAAAGTGTGAGCAAGAGATCACAGGAAGATAAGGAAGTGGGTGCTTCTTCCCTGCTACCCCCACCTGCATGGCCAATTCAGCAGCTCTGGCAGTAGCTGTCCCTGAGTGGAGTCCCCAAGTGCAGGTCCTTGCAGGTGGCCTGCCTCCCCGCCTCCCTTCTCAATGCCACTTCCTTCCCTTGCCCTCAGGGCCAGCGGTAATGGCTCCGAGCCTGGCCATTCTTCATCTGTTCTTCCACCCCTACCCACAACTCTGTAAGTGCCTTGAATTGTCTGGGGTGGGTTTGGTTTCCTCCTGAAACCCTAGCCCAGCCATCCAGTCATGTTTACTGCTGTGCCTGGCACCTAGAATACAGTCTGAAACAGGGAGCTTGATAAATATTTGTAATTAATTAATTAGCTGATTAATTAATTAACAGAAGGATGAATGGGAGGAAATCAATATGCTACTCAAAGGAATGAAAAGATCAATGAATAGAGCCATTTTGCTTCTTGAAGGAAAGAATGAATTAAACCAATGAACTAACTTTCAAGGAAGCATTAAAAGAAAAAAAAAAATGAACAGAATCTGTGGGTTCCTTCGAATTGTGTGCTTAGCAGAGTTCTGAATCTGTCTCCTGGCTCTTACCTTGAAGGTTAATATAGGCCCTTTCTCCCAGCCAGACTGATGAAGGTTCTCAGATCCCCTTGACCTTGGAGCACCTTCCTGGCCTGGCCACACACCCTCTGAGTTGTGCCAGGAGCGTTTGGGCTCACCCTCTGACCAGAGGCAAAGACTCCTTCCTGCTCCAGGGACGCCCCCAGGATCCATGCCCCTGCACCCAGGAGAGGGAAAGCCCTGTGGCTTCTGCAGCAAGAAAGGAGCACCGGCCTATGAGGTTCCGCTCAGCCAGACTGCCCCGTTCACCCAGCTTCCAGCCAGCAAGCCATCCTTTCCTGGCCTGTGACAATGCTCAGGGTGGAGAAGCAACAGTGGACCTAGAAGGGGCACCCACAAGCACCTTAGCCTTCCAAAGTGGACAGTCACTCTCCTGGGTCTGCTGAGGCATGGGCCAGAATGTAGGGTCAGAGAGAAAAAGCCCAGAGCAGCACATCCAAGTGCGGGGGCGCCGAGAAGGCACAGGGAGTGGGGAGTGGACAGTCACCTGCGACTGCAGTCCCTTTCCTACTCTCTGTTTCCTGAGAAGCGGCTCTCAGGGACCTCTGAGCAAGCAAAGGCACTTCCTCCGTGAGGCTGGGGTGAGGAGGGCAGTTTCTCTCACCAAGTGAAGGGAAGCCAAGTTTTCCCTCCAGGGAAGGGAAAGTGACAGAGCCAGGGAGGGGCACCAGCGAGACTGACACCCCAGCTGATGGCACAGCTTTGCCCAGGCTGGCGGCACTTGATCTCTCTTTTCAACGTGCACAGCAGAATGACCTCCTGGGGCTATAAACGTCCCAGAGGTGGTGCTGGGGGTGCATTCTACCCTGAGAAGCAGCCTCTGGGAAGGCAATAAATAGATGCTTACTGGCTGCGTTGTGCCAGGCAAACTTTGTTCTGGAAAAGAAATCCACCTTCTCCTCCATTCATTTATTCATTTACTTCCTCATTCATTCATTCAACCCAGGCTTGCTGAGGTCATCCTGAGAGCCAGGCCTATTGTTAGTTGCTGGAGGTACAGAAATGGATCAGAGCAAGTCCCTCTTGAAAGGCGCTCACACTCCCAGGAGGGAGACAGACACACAGCAGCCCAGGGACGTGCTCCTTCACTGTTCGGCAGCCCAGTCCTGGTCCGAGACACTGTAGATAGAGCCATAAAATCACACAGACAGAGCTCCCTGTCCTCGTGGAGCTTGCATTCTCGGGAAGGGTGATGGACGGTAGACCACACATGTGATTAAATGATAGTTGATTAGATTAGATTAGATTAAATGATAGTTGGTTAGATTAGATTAGAGAGGGCCATCAGAAAACCATAAAGAAGGAGGTATAGAGGGCTATAGGGTGGGACATTGCAAATGTTTAAAAGATGGTTCTGGAAGCCCTCACCCAGAAGGTAACATGTGAGCAAAGACGTGAAGGAAGGGAGGGCTTGAGCCAGGTGGGCAAGTTAAATGGTTACAAAGTGTGTGTTACAAAGGCCACATACCCCAGAGGCTTACTCCACCACTGCCCAGAGGGACAGCTCTCTGGGCAGGAAGGAAAGGAGTTTCCAACGGAAGAGCAGCTCAGGGAGAAGGGCCAATAGGGGGAGGAGCAACCGAGTGCAGTGAGTGGGTGAGGAGAGTGACAGATCTTTCCAGAGAGGGAAGTGGCCAAAAGACGGGCTGGGCTAGTTGCCTGGACAGGATCCTATAGGCACAGGGTGTGATGAAGAGATTTGGGTGCTGACACTGGCCCCCTAAGTTCAAACCGCAGCTCCACACCTGCTCTGTGACCTTGAGCGAGTCTGTTGACCTCTGGAAGCCTCAGGGTTTGTTTTTTAACCCTATCCGTGAAATGGGAAGAATCACAGAACTCAGTCCATGGGATCAAGTGACTTGGAATTACATCTGTATTGTGTGTTCCTCCAAAAGAGCCTGGAGGGTGGACTGGAGCCAGGGACTGGGACAATGGAGCCAGGGACTGGTGGCAGGGAGGCACATCAGAGAGCTTGAGAATAAGAGTCTGCAAGGGGGGCACCTGGGTGGCTCAGTGGGTTAAAGCCTCTGCCTTTGCCTCAGGTCATGGGGTCATGATCCCAGGGTCATGGGATCAAGCCCCGCATCGGGCACTCTGCTCTGCAGGGAGCCTGCTTCCTCCTCTCTCTCTGCCTGTCTCTCTGCCTACTTGTGATCTCTGTCAAATAAATAAACAAAATCTTTAAAAAAAAAAAAAAAAGAGTCTGCAAGGTCCTGGGTTACACATCCCAGAGCAGGATATCTGCAGGAAAGTTTCTCAAGAACGTAGATTGCTGGTCCTGGCCCAGACCCACTGACTCCGAAAATCCAGAGGAAAGGTCTAACAAGCGGTGATTTTTAATAGGTGTCCCAAGTAATTCTAATTATCAACAAAACTGGCAAATGCCCAACACAGCTCCCTTTTTCTTACAGCTACAGAATGTGAGGTCCAGAGCCCGGGCCATGGAGGCTCGGCCACTGTGGCCACAGGAGGCAAGGCTGGAAGGCAGAGCCCTCTTTTCCCTGACTGCACTCCTCTCCTCAGGCTACATAACAAAGTACCCCAAACCAGGGAGTTTCAGACCATAGAAATTTCTAGAGGCTACAAGTCCTAGAGGTTAGAAGTCTAAGATCAAGGTGCTGTCTTGAAGGCTCTAGGGGAGGCGCTGCTCTGTGCCTTTCTCTTAGCTTCCGGGGTCATTGGCCACCCTTGGCCTTCCTTGGTATGTGGTTGCAACTCCAGTCTCCGTCTACGTCCCTTAGCCTTCTTCCTGTGTGTCCTCTCCTTATAAAAACACCTGTCATATTGGATCAGGGCCCACCCTACTCCAGTATGACTCTATCTTAACCAATTCCATCGGCGATGACCCTATGTCCAAATAAGTTCACATTCTGGGATGCTGGGGGTTAGGACTTCAACACATTTTTCGGGGGTAGACATGGTTCAGCTCACACACTCCCAAGCTTTGGCGGCTCCCCACATGGACGTGGTTCTGACCCACCTGATCCGGGAAGAGTTGAGGGCGCTGATGCTAAAATGAAATGGACAAAACAGGACTAATAGACTAAGAAACAACAAATGGGTGATGACTAAGAACCACCAAGTGGAGAGGGAGATGGAGTTGTGGGGGACATTTTCATTAGAGACTGTTGGACTCAATGTCCCTCTGAGTGTCTGGACTCCTGGCTCATGTGGGCACTTTTCCCACTTAGGCTTATCTTTCCAGGGCTGTGGCCAGGCAGCCCAGAAAGGATCCCCTCAGGCAAAGGTAGCATTAGTGAAGTGGGCATATGTCTTTGGGACCTTCTGAGCTCAGAGATGCTACTCCCCAGTGTCGCAGGTTGTTCGTGGGGAACTGGTGATGATAATGCAAATTAAATAATAACTGGGGGAAAATGGCATTTTTTGAGAGCTTTGCAATTTATAGAATGCCTTTGCATTTATCATCAGAGATAGTCCTCCCCAGAATTTTGTGGGGAACCCATGCATTATGTTAACAATGAGAAGACCAAAGGGCAGAGAGGTAACTGGGGGTCACACAGAGAATTCTAAATGAGTCACAACTGAACTGGGTTTCTTGGTTCTCAGCCCGGGCCTCTCCCTGCGTCTCCCATGACAAGACTTCAACGCTCCCCACGGCTCTTCCCTTCTACGGTTTCCAAAGTCATCCTGACCAGTCAGTCCACCCACCCACCCATCCATCAGTAAGTATACAAGTAAGTAAATGGCTATATTCAATAAAAGTATTATTTACTCCGGCTACTGGTTCATTTGCATCGTCTCATCTCTTTTCAAAGGCAATGACAACCCAGGACGCGATGGTGGCAAGTACCACCCCCGAGGTGGGAAGGCAGGAATAAAGAGCAGCCACCATCGCCCTTGGCTGGGGTTCTGCCAGACAAGACCCTGAGAAGGGATGCTCAAAGGAACAGAGGTCGCCCCCGCCCCCATGACAGGCTTCAACCGCCTCCCAGCATGGCTTCTTTCCAGCTAAGAGAGCCCACCACTTCCTGGAGAGCTCTCAAGCCAGGGTAACTGGAACTGAGTTCAACTGAGAGGCTCATTTTACAGGTGTCCGGGAGACCCCGAAGCGAGAGGTCGGTGCAGAAGCAAAGACGGGAATCAGTAGGCATTGCGTTGGTCCTGTGACAAGTAACCACTTGTTAGTATCGGGAGCCTACCCTGTGCCAGAGCCTGAGATACACTCTCGAGGGCCATCCCCCTGATCTTCCTGCAGGAACCCATTTTCGAAATGCAGACACTGAGGCTCAGAGGCTAAGTGGCTTGCCTGCTGCCTGTAGTGTAGACACTTGCCGGGGGCGGGGGGGTGGTCACTCAGCATATGCAGGCTTTCCTTCCTCTTTAATTTCTTTGCAGTCTCCCAGCTCCTACTGCGGCCAGACTGCAGGCACAGCAGGCAAAAGTTTTATGGAATTCTCCAGATGCCCATCTATGCCTTCTGGGCAGCAAATATTGGAGATTCTAGAAGGGAAGTTATTCACTGTCCCGCTACCCGTCTGAACACGAAGCTCACCTATGAAGTTACCACCCAGGAAACAGTCCTGCCACACAGACTCTCATAGTCTGTTCCTGGATGAGGCATTCAGGAACAGACTGGGCTTGTCTGTCTCCATCCTGTCCTAGGGAACTGGGTTGGACATGCCCCTTTTCCTTCCCCAGGGAGTCCCCAGGGCCCCCAGAATTACAGCCTCTCTGCCCCATGCTGCCCTGGAGTGAATGTTGGCTCAACACCTTTCAGGTGTCAAAGCGGTGTTTGGCTGGGGCACCTGGGTGGCTCAGTGGGTTAAAGCCTCTGCCTTCTGCTCGGGTCATGGTCCCAGGGTCCTGGGGCTCTCTCCTCAGCGGGGAGCCTGCTTCCTCCTCTCTCTGTGCCTGCCTCTCTGCCTACTTGTGATGTCTGTCTGTCAAATAAATAAAATTAAAAAAAAAAAGTGGTGTTTGGCTGACTTTGGCCGGTCAGCGTCCCCTTCCCTCTTCTGTTGGGCAAACTGCGGAGTGCTTCCCTTCCTCCTGGGCATGGCCTTGACCTTCACAAAATGAATGGCTCCTGAATGCCCTCCAGAGAACCAGGGCCGGCAGGCTGATGAGAGCAAAGATCTATCTTCCAGGTCTACCCCTTATGATTCTGATTTAATGAATCTGGCATGGGACTAGGCGTCTGAAATTTAACGAGCACCGACCCACCCCACCCGCAACTGATCCTGACATGTGGGCCTCAAACAGACCAGGGGCTTCTCTGTGTTTCCCCAGCTTCAGCCTCAGCTTGCCACCTTGATGATGCATTACTTTGAGTTATTTCTATTTTTCACCCGGCTTTGCCCTAAGCCAGCAGTACTCAGCCTTGCTGTTCACACGGAAGGAGCTTGCAGAATGTTGTATGAAATCTCAAAGCCAGACCCCTCTGTGGGCTGTGGCATTTGAAAAGCTCCCTGGGCGATTGTAAGGTATGGCCATGGTTAAGGACCACTGCCTTAAGCAATGATATGCATACAATCTAATGGACATTAAAGTATAGGCATAAACGTGTCAATAAAAGCATGCTCACGCACAACCAACCCCAAAGCACCCTGAGTTCCACGCTTTGAGAAACCCTAGTCTAAGAGGGAAAGGCACTTTTGGTCTCTGGGGTCCACGTCCAAACAAAGAATTCCTCTCACTGAGACTCCGAGATGTACTACACTTCCCCGGGGTCACGGCACGTGAATGACCTCGTGATTCCACAGCATTGTCCCCCACTGCGGGACATCGTTATCATCCCTAGTTTACAGATTTGGAAACTGAGGCTGAGAGGATCAAATGCTGGCTCTCCTGTTCCTGGGAAGTTCGTTCAGAGAGTCTGATGCCTGCTTCCCAGGTCCTGAAGAAGACACTTTCTCCACCATTCCAGGGGCTGAGAGGCGAGCAGCCCTGCCTTCTTGGGGCGCCGGACTGAGGGCCGACAGGACTCTAGACGTGTACTGGTTTGTGCCAGCAGCCAAGGAAGAGGCTTGCCAAAGGATGGGTGTCATGGGTCAAGGGCGTGTGGTTGAGCACCACCCTCCACAAACAGGCCAGTTTCACCACGCTACCCCTGCAGTGGTTTCAGGCCTCCCTTTGGTTTCTTCTAAGATTAGAAAAGAGGAATAAAATCTCATCTCCTTAAGAAGTCAAGACTTCGCCTGCATTATAAAGATCAGATTTATCATTATTCAGTCATTTGTGTAGCTAATTGGCTGGCTTACGACCATTAGGTCCTGGCAAATCCTAATTGCACAAAAGCACTTTGGAAACAGGCTGCTTCGCTTGCTGATCCTAAGTAATTAGTTTCGGATTTCCTGACTTGCTAAAGACCAGTGAGACACGCTGTGTATTTTCCAAAGCAAGGAAGGAAACCTCCCTGCTCCCAGGTGGTCCACAACGGCCCTGTGTTTGGAGGCTCATGCTCTGGGGGTTCCAAAGCACCTCCTTATGGACAAAAGAAGATGCTGACAGGAATCCACCAAACGTAGTTTGTTTCCAAAGGAAGCAGTGGATGCTTCTGGTTATGCAATCCTAAAATATCAGCCCTCGCAATGAAGGGAATCAGGGGAGTCATGACACAGAACTTCATTTTGGAGATGAAGAAACAAATGAGTCAGAGTGACGTGGCTAGTTAGCAGAACCGGAGGGGGAAGATGCCACACTGCCTGAGGCTGACTTGATTCTGGATTCCCAGCGACACGGACACTGAGATGAATAAGGTTTTGCTCCTGTCCCCTAGGAATGCACCATGGGTGGGGGTGGGGGACGGTCACAGACATAGAATATTCCGACACACTTTAACAGAGGCAAAACAGGGTTCTGAGAGGAGGCATGCAGCTGGACTGTTTGGGGTTCACCCACTCATCCATTCCTTTATTCACGCATTCCTTCATTCAACTGTGTACGTCGAATACCTGCTCCGTGTCAGGCCCGTTCTGTTCTAGGAATTAGGGCCCCAGAATTGAACAAGACAGAAAGAGCCCGATTTCCTAGCCCTCACACATAATGGGGAATCAGACATGACACAACTGCCCAGTCATGTAGATGTTTAGGTGCAGTTACAGAAAATTCTAGAAAATGGTGTAAGGTGGTATGAGAGGCAACACCAGAAAATTCTGACCTCAGCTTAGGAGTGACCATTAGTCAGACATGTGTGGAGGTGGGATGGGGGTGATGTACCTGTCCAGAGGGAAGGGGCAGCAGGGGGGAAGGCCCAGGCTGGAAGGAACTTGTGTGTGAGGGTTTGAGGGACCACGGGGCTGGGCCTGGCCTGCCTTGTAGATGAGGTTAAGGATGCGGGGTTGAATCCTAAGAGGGATGGGAAGGATTGAAGATCTCTAAACCTGGGCAGGCGGTTGAGCGGGATGACAAGCTCGGCGTCTCAAGCAGCCACGTGGCTGGGGTGTTAGCCCTGGGAGGATGAGGGAGGACACAGTCTTGACTGCATGAGAGATGATGGAGGTTTAGAAGAGGGTGAGGCAGGCAAGAGTGACTCACTCACACGGTGGTTCAAGCATCACAGGAGATGGTGCATGCCTCTGGCACAAGGGGAACAGCAGGGCTGGCTTGGCTGCCATCACCATGAGGCCTGTGTCCTCAGATTGGGCTGAGGAGGCACCAGGATGGTCCTTTAGACTCTCTGGGAAGGGTCCTGTGGGAATGAGAGCAGCGCAGAGACTGGCTGGGGACACACTGGGCAGGGCTCCAATTTTGAGGGCTTAGCCCTGTGACCCTGGACAGGCCACAGAAGCACTCTGAGCTACAATTCCCTTTTTTTGGAAGGGGAAATTCTAACCTCTCTGAGCAGGACAAGAGTGGCCATGAAGTAAGACTCAGAATGAGGCACGGTGGAGCATTTGAGGAAACCTTACCCCCACCCCTCCAACACACACACCCCAGTTTTGGTGACACATTCTCTCCATCCTCTTCGAGTGCCCATGAGTCTCTGAATGTCTGACTCAAGTTCCTCCTTTCGTCCTGTGCTCCATGATAATTGAGATTCGTCATTCTTGGCTTATCATAACTGCCTCGAGTGTCTTGTGTTACATGATGTTACTGGAAATCCCTAAGGTTGTTTGTCTGGCAACAGATGAGACGCGTAAGTCAGGTGTGTCTCTGTGAGACCCCACACTGTCCCCCAGTCCTGGTGTGCCACTCCCACACGGCTTTGCCGGAGATCAGTGTCCACCTAGCCGTGGACTGCCTCCCTGTGTCTTGGACTGAGGCTGAGTGGATCCGGAACTCGCTTCTCCATCCTCTCCCTTATCTCTGGGTCACAATCATCTCTCTAAACTCAACCTAAGTCTTGCTTTTTTTTTCCCCCCAAGGAACCCTCAACATCAACCCCAAAATCTTCTGGTTATAGTATTTCCTGCTTTAAAAATGGAGAAACTAAGGTTCAAACCTTTGGTATACCAAAAGCCTAAATTCTTCAGCAGAATACGTGAGTCTTCCTCCCCTTGGCTTTGCCGTTCCTGCCTAGCCTGCAGGAACCAAGAAGTAGCAAAGGCAGGGTTTTGAACTGTCCCTCCCCCTTCCCCTCACCATGGCCTACATCATGAATAAATCCTACCACTCTCTCCACTGGCCCAGTTACAAGCTTTCATGGGACCCAGGCAGCCAAGCTGCTAACTGTGGTGCCACCTGTTAGCCCTCCCTCAATTCTGCGATGTGTGTGCATCTGTCCTATTCCTCTGCCTTCTCTGCTGGTCACACAGAGGAATGACTCCTTCATCCAGTCCCAGGTGTCTGCACCTGAGGTTGCCAGCACAGAGTCCCTCCTGAGCCCAAGGACTCAGGGATGAATTTGAAATGGCAGTCTTCTCCTTTACTGATTGGCATTTTTAATCACAATGGAGGTGGTGATGAGAGCAGAAAAGGGGAAAATATGAAAATAGGATAGATGTCTTCTCGAGCAAGTTTCTGGACCAGCCAGTCCCACAGCCCGGCTCAGTAGGGGCCAGGTACTTCCAAAAGGTTAGCGTTCCTAAGATATATTCACTGAGAAGCTCTGAATGGCCATAACCTTTCTCCAGCTCTAAGGGACCGAGTCTTTGTTGGTTTTCAATGAAAAGGATTGGACTGTGATCTCTGGCTAACATTCACCAGTAGGGTCATCCCAGTAGACCATCTGAGGCATCCAGAACGTGTTGTTCTAAGGATCCACGTGTCCCTCCCAGCCGACCATGGTCAGGGCAAGGGGTGTACTATTGTTATCCAATATGGAGCATAACAGTTACGAGCACAGAGGTGAGAGAGAGCTGCTTCTCGGCTGCTCACAACTTTGGCACTATGGGAAATTCCCCTGGACCAGCTTGGTTTGCTCAGGCTGCCATAACAATGACACTCTAAATGTGTGGCACAAACCACAGGAATTTGTTTCCTCACAGCTTGGGAGGCTGGAAGTCTGAGATCAAGGTTCCAGCAGGGTTGAGTTCTGGGGACAGCTCTCCTCCTGGCTTGCAGATGGCTGCCTCCTCAGGGTTTCGTCAGCTGGCGGACAGGGAGAAAGGGCAACTTCTCTGATGTCTCTTCTTAAAGGACACTCATCCTATCGGAGCAGAGCCCACCCTTATGGCCTCTGGAAACTTAATCACAGCTGTAAAGGCCGTATCTCCAGGTAGAGTCACAGTGGGGGTCAGGACTTCAACAGAGGAACTGGGGGGTTGGGGAGGGCGCACAGATCCAGTCCACATCACCGGCTGACCAAGCAAGAGCGTAATCGGAGCTGATGTACCCACGATCGTGGGTACATCAGCTTGGCAAGGGTGTAAGCCCAAATGATCCACTGTTGACCTGCAGCCACTCAGAGGTGGCGTGAGAGATGACAGCTGGGGAACGGCTCCCATGGCCAGAGCTTCGGGCGGTGCATCTGGTCATCCACTGTGTGGCCGGAGGTTGGGGTGTGCAGTGTGACGCATGAGGCTCTCTGGAAGCTGGCCCTCACAGGTAACTCTCCAGCCTTGCATCTCCTGGCCTTCCATCCATGCTGCACGCACCGTTTCCTCCTTCCCTGGATAGTATGAGTCCTTCCCCAGACTGTGCCTCGGCCCAGATCCCTCCTCCACATGCTGCTCATGCTTCAGGACTCAGTTCAAATGTCCTTTCTTGGAGCAAAGCCCCCTCCCCCGAATCAGTGGGTGTTCCTCTGCTTGCCTGGTTTTCTATTTAACATAAATGTTGGTTTTGTGATGCATGCTACAGTTCATTACAAACTCTATTCCTGACCAGATCACATGCACTTTGAAGGCCAGCACATCTGTAGGCTGACTGCTTGAAATTTGTCTTTCTGATTCAGAGCACTTTCCCAAGTTCAAACTTTTTCCCCCATCCTGGGTCCCCTGTTGCTCTATTATCCCAGTAAGCAGCTCTCCAAGCATCCTTCAGCAGCTAGAAACCTTGGCAGCTTCCTGGTTCCTTCTGCTTCTTTTTCATCATGCATCGTTCTCATTGTGCATCCATAATGCTCACCGGCTCTAGATCCAAACTACCTCTCAGCATCCCCTCATCTGTCACCTGGCTGCCACCTGCTCTCAGCACCTCTCCTGCAGGGTCAATGCCAGCTTCCCATTGCACTGCAAGGATGCTCTGCACTGTCCCCACACCCTGCCTTTCTTCCCCATCCAGCTGCTGGTTTGCATCCTTCCTGGGGCTTGTCACCCTTAAGATCATTCTGTCGTCTGGCGTTTGCTGTCTCCCCCAAACAGGGACTGTGTGTCTGTCCCTGTCACCGCTGTACCCCCCCCAACAATCAGCCCAGTGTCTGACTCATAGAAAGTGCTCCACAAAATCTCAGTGACCTAGTGCTAAAGGCGCAATGAAAGGCTGGTTGAGCTATTATGGGAACGTGCTCTAGAGTGGCACTCGGATGAGGACAGGACCAGCCCACAACACGAGAACCAAGCACCAATACTCATGTTTCCAAGCACCAATCCTTGAAGTCAGACGTAGTGCTAATATGTGCAGCGCCAGAGGCAGAGGAAGGAGAGGCAATCTGTGCAGTGAGGAGCCTGCACAGAGGTGACCTTCCTTTGAGGGTCTGTTCCAGCGTGCCGTCTGGAAATCATTGGCAGGTGCATGGCTATCTTGGAATAGTACTGAGAGCAGAGCCAAGGTGCTCAGCCAGGACATTTTAGACCGATTCTTTCCGTGCAGATTGTCTACTAGGAGGCCAAGGAGGACACGGGGAGCTCACCCCATTAGCCCATCCAGTGAGCATCTGACAACTTCCCCCGACCCAATGCTTCCCTCCCCTGATGCTTCACGATCACTCCTTCTCCTCTCCCTGTTTTGCCCTATTTAAATGCTCACATACAAAAACGGAAGCCTGCCTACTTCCTAGGGAAATGTTGCAAGGGCTTCAGAGAACCAGGGTTCCATGTGTACTGTTGGTCATGACACTGGTCTTTCTGTCTGTCGGAGGCACGCGTCTGCTGAAAAACACTCTGTTCCTCTGCTGGGTTTTGGTGGTGGAGCAAGATGGGAACACAGGGAGACAAAGAAAATCTTAGAGTCTTTCCCTCTTTTGTCTGGTACTGTTTTCTCCTAATTCTGATTTTTAACATTTCATTAAAAAACCCATCTTGATCTTCTAAGAGTCAAGTTAAAAAAAAAAAAAAAAAAGAATATGTTTTTATTATAAGAACCAACTGCAGGGCCCCTGGGTGGCTCAGTCAGTGAAGCGTCCGCCTTCGGCTCAGGTCATGATCCCAGGGGTCCTGGGATCCATCCAGCCCAGCGGGAAGCCTGCTTCTCCCTCTCTTCCCACCCCCAGCTTGTGCTCTCTCTCTCACTCTTTCTCTCAAAATAAATAAATAAAATTTAAAGAGAGAGAGAGAGAGAGAGAACTAACTGCATAGACTAAAAGCCGGGGGTGAGAGGGGGGGTTGCCAAGGGACATCACCAGTTTTCCTTCCTGTTTTTGTAAAGAAGAAATCAGGAAACCCAAGCCGACAAATGGGGCCCATTGTCTGAAGTCACGAGGGCAGACTTGTTCCAGGGCCTGCTGAGCTCAGCCCCCGCACTTCTGGCCATCAACGGACAGCGAAGGCGTGGCTTTCCCAGTGACAGCCACATGCCGCTGGCCTACATGCCTCACTCACGTCCCCGAGCCCCTGAGCGCCCGGCAAGGGCGCCAGCAAGAGCCCACGTCTGAGCAAGGAAAGCCTGAAGAAGGTGTCAAAGTCACACACAGGCCGAGATGAGGAGAGACTCTAAGTCAGATCTGCCGGGTGCCAACGCCTGGGGGCTGGCCCTCCCCCATGTCTTTCCCTTCCCCATTCAAGCATCTGGAGCCAACGCTGGCTGGATTTTCCCAGCCCACATCGGGTCAGCTGAACCCACCCTGTCTCCTTGCCAGGGCAGCGTCTCAACCCCGCCTCCTTCACTTCCCTCTTAAAGGAACTCACCACCCTTCCTCCCACGCCTGCTTCTCAGGATCCTCTGGCCACCCTCACAGGGTCCACGTGCCACACACAGCATCCCACACTCTTTCTGGGGCACTGATCCCTCTAGGGAACACATGTGCAATCCCCCAACAATGACACATGGCTGACAATCCTTTGTTAATTGTCTTGCAGACATTACATCTTATAACAACCGTAGGAGGAACACCTTCTCTATCCACGCCCGTCGCCAAGAAAACCAAGGCTCAGGGTGGTTCTGTGATCTGTCCAAAGCAAAGTTATCCTGGAGCAGAGCAGAAGCTAATTCAGGCTAGTGGTTCTGCCTCACAGCACAGCCTCCCAGGCTAAGTCCTGCTTCCTGCAAGTATGGAGCCCAGACTCAGACAGCCTGGGCTCCTGGTCCAGCTGTGTGACCTTGGGCAAGTTACTTAACCTCTCAGGT
Organism: Enhydra lutris kenyoni; assembly: GCF_002288905.1. NCBI lineage: Eukaryota > Metazoa > Chordata > Mammalia > Carnivora > Mustelidae > Enhydra > Enhydra lutris. Next base: position 62,913,155 of record NW_019154105.1, on the reverse strand, counting down.
TTCTGCTCCTTTGCCTATAAAGCAAGATGATAAACACCCCACCTGCTTCATGGGGTTGCTGTGAGGATTAACTGACACAGAAAGAAAATCCTTAGAATGGTGCCTGGCAACTGGGCTCAGCATATGCTTGTTGTTAGTTTTCTTTTAGGAATTTTTATGATGCAAAACGTTATCAGGGGCCCAGGTAAAAATCTCAACTGAAGTCAGAAATCTAGGAGGTCAGAATGACTCCTCTACCGTCACTCCTTCCAGACTTCTTTTTTCTGTAATCTTATCTGTTCTCCTGCTTTTATCTGGAACAAAGGAAGGAATACAAGATGGCAGGAGCTGTGAGAGTGACAGGAAAGAAGGGTTTTCGTTAATTCTGCCTCTTCTTTCCTGTCATGAGAGGGTGGTCAGGCAGACAGATACACTGATGTAGGAACCAGTATGTGAGTCTCAGCTTTGCCATTTACAAGCAGTACGACCTTGTGCCAGTTACTCTGCTTCCCTGAGCTTCAGCTTGTTCATCTGTAAAATGGGAGAAATGGTACCAGCTTCACTGGACAAATGGGAAATCGTTACCCTGGGACGGAGACCCAGACGGCCTTCAGCTCAAGGAAAGTACAGCAGCGAATGTGCTCCTAGCTGTCCCCTTGTGGGGACAGATTACTGGGCTCTAGATAGTAATGAGTTTATTTAACTTGAGAAAGTTTGCCCCAGCCACATCCCCACCAACACGGAGCATCGCCTGCTGAGTCATCATGGTCCCAAACCATAGATCTGCGGGTCCCTTGCACACGGGGACCTGCCCTCACCAGTGAGTCACCCAGTTTCCCAGCGCGACCAGTCAAACAGGTGCCCTAGTTTCATCTTCAAGCCTCTGGGAATTTGCTTCGGTGGAAATTCTCCTTAAAGGATCGGTCAGGCTTCCTGTCTCTGTGTCTATGATTTGCCTGTTAATATCCTTGTCTATTCCCCCGTCCCCACTGCTGTTTTTCTTGGGAATTTCCAGAAGTCCCTTGTGCATCATGGGGATACAGTTGATCCTCCGAGAATGCAGGTTTGATCTGTGCGGGTCCCCGTTGACAATTCTGCAAACATAGCTTCTCTTCCTTAGGAATTTCTTAGTAACATTTTTCCAGCTTACTCTATTGAAAGAGTACAGTATATAATTCATATAACATACAAACCATGGGCCAATCGACTACTCATGTTATCTGTAAGGCTTCCAGTCAACAGTGGGCTATTCGTAGTTAACTTTGCGGGGAGTCAAAAGTTATGCGTGGATATTCAACTGTGCAGAAGGGTCAGCGCCCTGACGGGCCCATGGTTCAAGGGTCGACTATAGTCACACATCAGTTTCAGCGATGACAAATACTTTGCTCCCATCCGTCATCCACGGATCAGTCCCTGGTGTCCTCGCATGAGACAGACATCCTGTTTTGATGTGATCTCGTTCATCAGATCACAGAGGTTCCAGCTTGTTAGGATGCCTCTCCAAGAAGGGACCCCTGCAATGGAACAGAACATTCTAGATGGGATCCAAGCCATGTTGTGAGACTCGGTGGGACTGGATCTGAAATCGAAATGCGGAATACCTTGCCTTCGGTCCATGTTTTACGCCAACTTGCTGGTTCCCGCTTGCAATTTCAGACTGTTGAGGCTGTTTACTTTTGACGCTGAAACTGCACAGCATTCCACCATCACAACACCTTCATGACCTTACACACTGCGCTCCAGGCGACATCCCTGGTAGGTCGTGATGAAGGAGAAGCACTTTCCAATCTGCGTCCTGTAGACACAGTACAATGTGTGATGACTGTTCCCCATACTTGCCATGTGCTCTTGGTCCCTTCCCTTTTCTGAGCCTCCTCTCTATCCAGGGGGGCAACGACGGCGGCACCTGTGTCGTCAGGCTCCCGCGAGTGGCAAGTGTGTTATTACCTGGAAAGGTATGCCTGGGGCACAGGAAAGGCACGAGCTGAATGTCTGCCATGATCATTAGCATTACGGTAGCGCTATTTGTGCTGTTTAAGGAGTAGTGAATGGAGTTGCAAAGACTTGAAGTCACTTGTCCCAATCGCACTCCCCGTGACAGCAGAGTCGAGGCTGCGAGCTCCTCAGACCCCACGGCTGATGCCCCTTCCATCCCGAGAGGTGTAGGCGAGCTGCAGTCTGCCTGTTTACCTGGCCTTCCCTGGGCTTTGTGTTGGCATCTAAGGGCATAGAGGATCTCTGCTCCCCGTGACAGGCACTCACCCGTTGGAAGGGAGTGTCGTGTACCCCTGACCCAAAGGACCTCTTCTCCAAGCTCACTAGCCCTTTCCCTTAAAGAGCCCTCAGGCCAAAGGGAAGCCACTGGTTTTCCACGTGCACACCCATCCTCCCTCGGTCTCAGTCAACATACACACGGGCTTAAGCCAAGAAGCTAACCCTCCTTGTTCCCTCACTGCTCCTCTCGCCCAACATAAACTCTGCTGTGGGCTCCAGTGGTATGACCGACCCCACTGCTGCCTGTTCTGCTCACTCCATGCTGGCCATCCCCACCTTCTCCTGCACCCCTTGCAGTGTCTCTGTCCTGCTCTCCCTGCCTCCCCCTGTCTCCCTTGCAATCCACTGGCTCTCAGCAATAAGACTGAGCATTGTATCTATTATTATTTTAAAGATTTATTTATGTATATGAGAGAGAGAGTTCTTATGCATGGGGGTGGGGAGGGGCAGAGGGAGAGGGAGAGAGAAGCTCAAGCAGACTCTGGGATGAACATGGAGCCAGTCTTGGGGCTTGATCCCAGGACCCTGAGATCACGACCTACACAGAAATCAAAAGCAGATGCTTAACCGACTGAGTCACCCAAGTGCCCATATTTATCATTATTTTAAAAATATGTTTATTTAGCCCTTTATGTTATTTCTGCTGATACCTTTCTGCTTTAGTAAGATGCCTGGATACAGGGTTTTGAGACCACCTGTGTGTTTTTAAGCAGGCTCTACGCCCAGTGTGGTGCTTGAACTCATGACCCGGAGATTGAGAGTCACACCCTCTACTGACTGAGCCAGCCCGGAGCTCCAAGACTGAGCATTTTGAATGTCAGCCAGAGTGTGCTATTACCCTTCCTAAAATACCCTTCTGTGGTTTCCCATTTTCCTTAGATTTCAACCCAAGCCATTTGGCCAACGATGACCCATTGATCTGACACCTGCACTTGTCATCAGCCTCGTCTCCCTCCTCTCTTCCCCTTGTCACCTTACTCCAGCAACACAGCTGGCTTCTCCCAATCCCCTAACCATGCCTCAGGGCCATGGTGCTTGCTTCTCCCTCTGCCTGGAGCTCAGCCTCAGAATGGCTTTCCTCCTCCATAGTCCGTGCTCTGCTCAGACGTTACCTCTTCAGAGGCTTCCGGACACCGTGAGGCTGAAAACTGTCACACTGTGCACCATAGCTTTCCATCCCTGGACCACACTATGCGTTCTCTATCATTTATTAAAACTTGGGACGTAGGACTCCTTCTCTGTATCTGTCTCCTCTCTAGGAGGCACACCCCCTACGAGAGAAGAGACCACCTCTGATTTGTCCTAGGCATGCTTTGCACAGCCCAGGACCTGGTGGTGCGCAGCACGATTCTCTCCCCACCCCTGATTCCTCTCGTGAATCCCGGGAACCTGTGGCTGTGTTAGGCTGCATGGCCCCGGGGGAATTAAGGTCACAGACAGAATTAGAGTTGCTAATAAACTGGCCCTAATATAGGAAGATTATCTAGGATTATCCAGGCAAGCCCAGTATAATCCCAAAGGTCCTTTGAAGTGGAAGAGGGAAGCAGAAGAGAAAGAGTCGGAGAGACTCCGTGGGATGTGGGAAGGACTCTGTCCCTCCCCCGCCCCATTCCCCATCCCTCCACCTAGAAGATGGAGGAGGGGCCCTGAGCCGCAAGGGAATGAATGCTCTCCTTGAGAGCCCCCCAAAAGGACCGTGACCCTGCTAACATCTTGATTTTAGCCTGAAGGCACCCATGTCAGACTTCTGACTTCCAGAACTGTAAGAGAGTAAATGCGTTGGGGTTTAAGCCACTGAGTTGGTGGGAATTCGCTACAGCGGCTACGGGAAATGCAGCACTCTGATTTGCCGGTTGCATCATGAGTAAGTGAGTCCATAGGGTCTTATATCTCTCTATCAACTGGTCCCTGTCATTCCCCTGGCTGTCCTAGCGTGTGGTGTCCCGGGCTGACCCAGCTCCTCCCCGGAGCCTGACGGGCGGGAAGGCCCGCCTCTCCTTCTAGCTCCTCCCTTCCAGCTCTTCCTCTGATCAGCGAAGGCTCCCAGTCTCTCTCTAGTCTCGAGTTTCCAGTTGAGTTAAAGGCAGCACCCAGCACTTGTCGCGTACAGAGCTCTCTGTGAATTGGAAGGCTTCCCTGGGTATTCACGTGCCCCTCCAACCTGTGTGTCGGACCGGCTTCTGTGCCCTTGGTCAGTGTGCTGCTTGCCATCCATGTCAATGCAGTGCTGCGTTTCTGGTTTTCTGTGTTTTGCATGTCCTCCTGGAAACATCCTCTGGGGTGTCAGCTTTCTCAGCCCTGTCCCTCTGTCATCCCATTGGCTTCACGCGACCACCTTAGGTGTTTTCCTATCCCTGTTTTACAGACGAAGGGGCTGCAGTGTTGCTTGCTTATCACTAATTCACCTTTTGCACTTCTTTGGGAACGTTCTACTAAACCTTGCTGAGCGTGAGCTGTCTGCTTATGTTGGAACATCCCCCCATGGCTGTCACCCCCTGGGATGCAGCCCTGTTGCTCCTGAGAAGTGAGGATGTGAAGCTGTGTGCAGAGACAGAAAGAGAGAGAGAGAGAGGGAGAAGGCCAGAACTCTGGCTGCCTAGCTCTGCCCACTGGGCCCCCCAGTACTTAAAACAACAGCACAAACCACAGCCACAAAACACAAGACAGCCACTCACCACCTCTGGTCTCGTGCTCAGCCCTTGCCGTCTCTGGGAGAGCTTCTGAGCTCATGGCCGCTTAGGAGCCTAATTCGAGCCACATCGCGCCTGTGAGGTTCCCACTGGCCGGACTCCCAGTCCTCCCTCCACATAGGGCTGGTCTCTCAAGAGCTTCCCTGAAGCTACTTGGCCTTTTCCGTGATATTTGCCCCGCCTGTTTGTCCAGTCCGCCTGTTAGATTCCAAGGGCCTCTTTCGAGCTCCTTCCTGATGTGACTGCAATCCCCCTCCTTTCACCGGGTGAGAAGTTAATTTCCTTAACGACTATTTCCCCATCCTAACCAGGGTTTCGCAACCTGGCAGTCTTGCCTTTTAATGATAATTCTGTGTGTTTCAGGATGTCTTGTGGCATCCCTGGCCTCTCTGCCCACTTGATGCCAGTAGCACCCTTGAGCCCTCAGCCCCCAGCCCCACCCCCCCACCCCTGTGACAACAATAAAAACGTCTCTGCACATTGCCGAATGTCTCCTAAGGGGCAAAATCACCCCAGGCATAATTCTGCCTTCGTGCATCTGTTTCATGTGGACTGAGTGATCTGTATTATTCTCCCCTAGACTGAAAATCCATGCCTCTGTATCACCCGTTCTCTAGTTGTGGTTTCCAAAGAAAAACAAAAGTAGGGTGCTTTACTTATGACTGTGTTGAACAAGAGGTCAGCTTCCATTATGGTAGTGATTAGTCAGTGTTCTCCAGAAAAACAGAACCAATAGGATGTGTGTGTGTGTGTGTGTGTGTGTGTGTGATAGATATATATCTATCATATATATGATACATATACATATATATATATATATGAATTTGTGGAGACACAAGTCCAAAATCTGCAGGGCAAAACAGCAGGCTGCAGAGCGAGAGAAGAGTTGTAGGGCAAGTCCAAAGGCTGTCTGTTGCAGAGTTCCTTCTTGCTCAGAGGAAGTCAGTCTTTATCCTCTGAAAACTTTCAACTGATTAGATGAGGCCCACCAGCACTATGGTATGGAGGGCAATCTGCTTTACTCAAAGTCTACTGACTTAAATGTTTATCTCATCCAGAAAACAACTTGATGGAAACATCCAAGGCAATGTTTGACCACAAATCTGGCACTGTAGCCCAGCTAAGTTGGTGCATAAAACAATCATCACCGGTGGCAAGGATGAACTAATTTATGGTAAAGAAAGGGAGGATGCCTTAAGCTCATCTTGAACTCATCTGGAAAATGGGGCCAGACTTCCAGACGTCCATGATCACTGTCTGAAATGTCAATGTTGTAGAAGTCACACTGGGGCCATCAGTGGTTCTCAAAACCTGGCCATTATAATCACCTAGGGAGCCTTGAAAGGATAGCAATGTTAGAGTCACCCTTGAAGATCCAGACCCATTTAGTCTGTGGTGGGGCTCAGGCATGGATACATTGCCAGCAATCCTCAAATGTTCCTAATATTTGGCCAAGGTTGAGAGCCCCTGGGCAAAATGGATGTCTGATGTTCTCCTCAGGATGGACCAACAGAGATAAGCACAAGCTTTGCAGCAAGGTGGGCTGGGCTTGAGTCCCACTTTCGTCCAAGTGAGTTATGTGATGTTGGAACAACTATTATACCTCCCTGAGGCTGTTGGTCAATTAAGAAGATGCTTGGAAAACCCCTAGCACAGTCTCTGGGAGGAAGGAAATGCAACATACATCATACATCAGTTTATGCCTATTCCCACCACTCAGCATGGTATTAATAACCTGGGTATCTCTTCTCTATCATTTTTCTTTAAGTTCCTCTTAAAATACAGTAACAACTATGCTCAATCTAACATGTGCTGAGTTTTGAGACAGACACTGTTAAAAGTAAGTATTATCATATCCTCGCAATTACCCAATAAGGAAGAGTCTGTGATAGACCCAGGCTACAAGAGAGGAAACTGAGACACAGAGGGGTTAAGCGGGTTGCCCAAGAACGTTGCTGACAGTCTTGGATTTATCTGACTCTGAAGGTTAATATTTTTTAAGAACTTTGCTTCCGGGAGACATAAATCAGGATTATAACCACTGAAAAAGAGGAGGCAAAACATGCCAGAGTTCCCAGACATCCCCATCATGTGCCTAGAGAACCTACGAAAACAGAAATTAAAATTAGTATGGGAGCAGAGTCGTTAGTTACTTAACAAAGACTTTCGTTTAAAAAAAAAAAACACAGTCATTTAACAAAAATCTTGGTGCATATCCAAAATTCAGTCATGTTCCTGGTGAATAGGAACAGGAAGCAGAAATCATACTTAAAAACAAAGATCTTATTCATAATAGCAACAAAAAATATGAAATATCTAGGGATAAATTTAGCAAGAGAGCTGAGGTAGTTAATGAACACAACCCACAAACTTTATTGAGGGATATTAGAGAAGATTCAATCTTTGGAGAGATGGTCTGTGCACATGGTTGTCATTGCAAGAATGTTGATTGTTTTCAAATTAGTTTTAGGTTAAAACAAATTTCTTTTTCAAGTAAAAATTAGGCACCGAAATGATTCTGAAACAATTCAAAAGTTTCCAAGTGCCATGCAGAACGCCTTCTGCATTCGCAGCAACTTCTAGTATCTTTAAATAAAAGAGTCAACTCTCCTGAACACTTGAGTCACTTCTAGACTTCATTTCAGATTTGGTCACTTATGGCCATGAGACTCTTTTTGCTTGGCTACTGCTGGACACACTCAGATCCAACATAATTTATCGAAAGAAAAATGCTTTACAGTTGGAAAAATCTAAAATTGTGAAACATAGCGCAGGTTTAGAAATATTACACACACACACACACACACACACACACACACACACACACACACACGGAGTTTAACAAAAAATTACATGAATACGCATGTAACCAGCTTAGGTGGACAGACCCTTGAGATGACCCCATGATCTGGCTTTTTTTTTTTTTTTTAGATTTTATTTATTTATTTGACAGAGAAAGACACAGCAAGAGAGGGAACACAAGCAGGGGGTGTGGGAGAGGGAGAAGCAGGCTTCTCGCTGAGTGGGGAGCCCGATGCGGGGCTTGATCCCAGGACCCCAAGATCAAGACCTGAGTCGAAGGCAGACGCTTAATGACTGAGGCACCCAGGTGCCCCATGATCTGGCTTTCACGTGCTTGGGTGATCCCTCCCCTTGAGTGTGGGTAGAACCCATGACCTGCTTCAGGGCATAGAGAATATAACAAAAGTGAGGGATTATATGTGATAGCATGTATGTGATTATGTTACATAGATGGTAACATCCATCACATGCTGTGTTGGCTACATGGGTGAGAACTGGGGCAACCTTCAGTCCACAGCCAGAGAGACCCTGAGTTCCTCAGCCCAGCACCTTGTGGGAAACTGAGTGTTGCCAATAATTATGTGAGCTGGGGAGTAGAGCCTTCTCCAGTAGGTCCTCCGATGAGACCACAGCCCCAACCAACACCTTACTTATAGCCCAGGAGAGAACACAGCTAAGCTGTGCCCAGACTCCAGACCTGAAGAAACCATTTGATTGTTCCTCTGCTTTTCTTTGATTCTTAGATTTACCAATTATGTAGGTATCACTAAATAAGATATGTTTGGGGAGCCCACACCCAACTCTGTAATAATAATAATGAAGACATGGCCAACGAGGTAATTTTTAACTTGACAAAGGAGCTTTGAAACTCATCATGAAAAATGTGTAGAAAGATAGGCGGTAATGACAAAATATCTTGAAAAAGAAAAATAATAAAATAGATCCTCTTATTAGATATTAGAAGATATTGTAAAGGCAAAATAATCCTGCTGCAAGAATGGATTGTGGTACAGGAAATATACCAGCATATGTACCTGTACAGACATGTTCTTTCACATGTGTTTATACCAGTCTGACCACCATTCAGATCTGGGTGAAGAACAGTTCCAACATTCCAAATGCCCTTTCCCAATCCATAGCCCCTCCCCTCTCTCCAGGTAGCCATCATTCTGTCAACACGGGTTAGCTTAGTCTGTTCTCAAATTCCGTGTAAGAGGAGTTTTGATGTAGGTGGTCTTGGACCACATGTTGAGAAACCCTACTTAGCTAAAAGTCCTATTATTCCCTTGAATGTGTTCTTGGGGTATGAATTCTTGGGGTATGAGCTTGCTTCCAGTGAGGTACCAGCTAAGTGATCTGGGGAGGTGGGGGGAAGGATGAGAAATTAAACTTACACCATCTTTTAGCACCTCTTCGGAACAAATCCTTGCAATGCACTACTTTTGCCCAACAGAAAGCTGCTGAGAACTGGGAAGCTTTGATGGGGGTGGGAAGGTGAGAATCCAGGTCACTGTGCCCCATCAACCAAGCCCTCTCTCACCCCAATTATGAGCTAGAGTAATGTCCAATTATTGGCTGGAAAAGAGAGATCTGCTTGGGACCTTGGGTTGTCTGTATGGGGAGCGGTGGTCCCTTCCACTCACCTGAAGCTAACGGCAAAGCCATTTCCCCCATGCTCTTAAGGCCGGAGGATGCTTGCAGGAAGCAAGAGAGATGGCATTCTTCCTGCAATGCCCAGCAGGTCTGACAGCAGAGGCCATTATAAAAAAAACATTCCTTTCAGCTGATTCTAGCCATTTTGCCACAGACCCGGCCAATTTCACTGAGGTCAGAAGGCCAGAAAACTGGGCTTCGTGCTGGCAGCCTGGCAGAGGTGAGGGAAGGAGGCCCTGACTGTCGTGTTGGCCTCCAGGAGCCAATTATCTTTCCAGACTCCAGGAATCTCAGCGGGCTGGCTCAGCCTTGGCCCAGCCACGATCTCCAGCTGCTCTCTGCTGTTCTCAGCTGAGTACTACAGCCAGGGGCCGCAGGAACCAGACACAACAGCAAGGGCCCAGAATGGGAGAAGGGCTTCCACTTGGGGGCAGGCAGGGGAAGGGAGAGGTGGGTGTTAAAGGAGCCAGGCTCTGCTCAGGGAAGGTGGGCTCTAATTCCCACCCGCTCCCCACCACCTGACTGGGCCTCATGTCCCTCACTGGGGGCACACAGCTCCTTTGGTAGAGTGTCCTCTTGTTCACATTCTCCCCTACTTTTCTAGAAACCCAGTGAAACAAGATGAACAGTGTCTGTCTTCCTGCAAAGCTCAGTAGATCCCCAACACAGGATGTGTTGCCTGGTATCTAATAGATGATCAATGAATATTTTGTGGAATACATGAGTGGGTTAATAATTGAGTGGACTTGGGATGAACGAATGAAGAAGTCAAATATCTCATTCATGCTCTCTCAGAGAATCAAGCTACTAGGATCATGGAGTTAAAAAGCTCTTCTTCCTAAAAAAAAATTCCCTCTTTCAAAATAAAAAGGGGCACTCTTGTCCAAACTGGCAATGACTGGGAGTATCTGGAGTCATCACAATTGAAGCAGGGGATTGTACTAACAATCTAGTGTGTAGAGGTCAGGGACACTAGCACACCTCCCGAGGTGGACAGGAGGGTCCAGCACAACACAGACATATCCTGTGCCAACTGTGCATAGTGTTGGGGCCAAGAGAGCCAGATGTGGGCAGGCGGTCTGCTGGGAGGCCAGTGGTGACGTTGCTTTGCTGCAAAGTGGCATCAGCAAAAGCTGCTTTTGGGACAAACTTGCTCTGGTTGAAAGCAAGACTGAAAAACTGACCCAGATAAGAATGACTCAGATAAGATTTCACAAGTTCTATCAGCAGAAGCCACAGAATTGGTCCATCTGTGTGTGTCCAGAAGGAAATGGGTGGTGTCTCTGTAGGACACGTGTGCCAGCTAAACCCAGAAATGTGTTCGCATCTTGTAGCTAAAACAGCTTTCCTCCCAGACCAGGGATTGTGGTGTGTGGCCTTTTAGTTTGGCCAGACCTGGAGTTTTGGTTTCATTTTGATGAATGTTATTTTGTAACCCTCAGATATTATCAGTGTTTTTCCCATACCCAGTGAGCTGGATGCTAGAATGGAAAGGAAAGAAGGGAAGAAGGGAGGGAGGGAGGGAAGAGAAGAAGGAGGAAAAGAGGGAGGGAGGGATGGAGGAAGGAGCGGGGAAGGATGGGAGAGGAGAAAGTAAGGAGCGGGGAAGGATGGGAGAGGAGAAAGGAAGAGTGAATTGTCAGAAATACGAGTTATTTGGAGCTCATTGCTTCAACGGCTTTCCTATAGCATGAAGGACGTCAGGGAAAGCAAAAAGTCAGAAGACAAGGCCCCTTGGCGATTCTCCTGGAACAGTCAGAAGTGTGACTTTTCCCACTCCCTATCTCTTAAAAAAAAACGTGTCTCAGACTTATCCTTCAGATGCGGGCAAGTCTAATTTATGACCACATCATAGGAAAGCAGCTGATGATTTTAATTCGGTTGCCTGTAGGATGGTGTCGGTCTCCACCTGTTAACGGCTTATGCTGCCCTCCACGTGGCCACACCGATGGTTCTAGCCAACATTTCTCACAGTCTTTTCTGGGGGAGGTGAGGGGGATACACAACATGATCTTCTGTGAAGGCTGTACTTGCTCAAGCTAACTTCTTTATGATGCAAGAATACACGTCCCAGAGTAAGTTCATCACCATGGGTCCCTGTAAGTCATCCCAAATCTGGCTTCCCTGCCCCTTGCCACTTTATACCTGGAGGCTCAGCATGGACACAATTAGCTTGTCCCCTGATCCCCCAGGAGGTGAGAAGCAGATCCAGGACCAATGGCTGTTCTAATCAGAGTCTGATACGGCCGGTGGGTCCTGGAAATGCACAACTATTCATACTTCTGCTGGCTTCAAGTTGAATGTGTCCAACAGCAGCCTCCTTGGCTCGGCCAAGCCTCCAGGCAAGTCCTGAGGCCTCCTCTGTGGCTAACTGTGGCCCCCACACTCTGTTCCATCCTCGGGCAGCAGCCGTGGGACCTGCCCTCTGAGGCTGGCCTGGCAGCCAACTCCCTCCCTCTGTGTCCTAAGTTCCTAGAAGTCAACTGGTCTCCAGTTCTATTCCCCACACCTGAAAAAGGCACAAAGAGTGTTGCCTCACTCACCAGGCTGTGAAGATTTCCCGCTCTGTGATAGAACGGATTGAGCGCTTCCCCTCTCCCGCTGCAACATGATGGCCATCTACCTGCGAGGCACTAGTCTGGTGGGTAAAACGGTTGTCATCTTTCTTTCTTTCTTTTTGTTTTTTTAATTAGGGCTTGGAAGGTACCAGATCAGATACACAATTACAAAATGCCACAGAATCCAAAATAAAAGACCCAGAGTAGCGTCACTGGAGGTAGGCTGGCTCGGGCAAGAAGTTTTTACATCCGCACCCCTTCCTGACAAGGGATTTCTAAAGTCTCGGGACCTGCCGGGGTCAATTGTTTTTAAGGTTCTTTTTTCCTTCTAAAAGTAGTCAGTTAGTGGCTAAGAATTCATTGTATTAACAATATTAATTTATATCAGTATTTATTAATAATTAACAGAAGTATTGATTTTAGTTATTAAGATGATCAATTGAGAAATGAAGAATCGATGGTAAATTAATAAGTTACGAGCCCCCTAGCAAGAACACTTTTGTGGCGACAAGGTTTTTACCTCATCAGGTAAGAGTGGGAGGGACACTGGGCCCCAAACTTCCACCGCAACAAGTGGAAGGCACAGACACACATACCGGTTTCCCTCACTGTTCCAAACTTGACGTTATGCCCCTTCGCTTGTACGAAAGACCTACATTAGTACCCACTTTCACGAACTGAAAGAAATCCAAAGAGGATTTTCACTTTTACGAAAAATGTAAAAGCAAAAGTAGCAGTCAGTGGGGTTTACCCTGAGAGGAGCCTGAACAGAGGCGGCGCACACCTGGCTGGCGAGTGGCGGCCCCAGCGCCTTCCGCGGGAGCTACACTCAGTATTTCCGCGTGGGGCCACCGACTCTGAACTGTGTGTGAGCATCCGGGCTTCACCTCCACCTCTTGTGATCATCCGTTAGCAAGGTGTGTCCTAAGTATCAGGAAAGCCTAAGAGAGGTTTTATTTGGGGGTCTGGGAGTGCCACTAAATTTCCCTGAGGGATTAATGGTAACTGCTTCTTTGCTCAGGAAAAGTTCTACAGGCGCACTGTTCTTTCGGATGGTGGGGAGAGCTGTAGGTCAGTGCCGTTTCCTCATCCTTTCCCGAGATTTTCTGTGCCCTGCACCCCTCACAATCCTGGCTTAGAGTAAACCCATGATTCAACTTCTCAGTTTGTTTCCTAGTAGCTGCTGACTACTCATTTTAGACAGGATCATGATAGCCAGCGGTAAGTCAGAAAACAGCATTGTCACAGAAATCTAGGACTTAATGCAAGAATAGGGGAAAAAAAGATTTTTGTATTAAAGAATGAAGTTTATACTTGTTTATCTCCATAGAATGGACAGACGAATGAATTCAAGCAAGGACATTGGATGATATTAAATACTCCCCGATATTTTTTAGGAATGTCACAACCTGATTCCTGTTTGGCTTTCTGAAAGCCTCCTCCCTAGCTTCGAGAGACTGCCTATTCCAGGAAGCCTGCCCAGATTTCCTTCCTGAGATGCTCCTCTTGGGGCACAGGTCACAATTTGTCATACAATATCATCTGATGGAAACTTATTTTGTGTCCTGCATACACAGTGATTAACTACCGTATGTTACTTTGTTTTAGCCAACGTCCTTCTACATTTATGTCACATTTACTGCGTTTATGGTGTCCCGAATCCAGACTTCAGCTTTACCTGGAGTATCTCACTGGTATAACCCTCATCTCACAGACGTGGAAACTGATGCGTGCTGTTGTGGACACTGACAACCCCGTTCTTTTTTATTTCTGTCTTAAGTCAGCTTGGGATGGGCTCTGCTGCAGTAACAATATCTCAGGGGATGGATGGAATATGGGTTTACTTGCTGCTCATGCCACACTGTGCAGGTCTGGTGACCCTCCTCCACCTGTGGCCAAGCTTTTCTGGAATGTGACCTCCCAAGTCAGGGGTGGGGAGAGAGATGGACACACAGCCTTCAGGTGCCTGTCTGGAAGTGCCCCCTACTCTCCCTTAGAGTCCCCAGGGTGCAGTATGGTCTCCCTCCGCTGGTAGGGATTGTGGGCCAAACTCAAGTTCTGCTTTGAAAAGTCTCTAGCTAGGAGTGGAGTTGAGGGAGGTGGACCCTGGCTGGCTGGTGGGTACCCTCCCATCTCCCAACCCTTCTCAACCTGAAGGCCTGTGGTCTTTTTCCATAAATGTGGTTGGTTTATATGCAATATTCTATCACCGAGTTTCTATCAGATTTTGAAAATTATCCCACATATGGACAAATTTCCATTTGAAAAATCCTGTGCGCTCAAGGAAAATGAGGCTGAGCATCAAAACATTATACATTCTGGGCTCCTGGGTGGCTCAGTGGGTTAAGTCTCTGCCTTCGGCTCAGGTCACGATCTCAGGGTCCTGGGATCGAGCCCCACGTCAGGCTCTCTGCTCAGCAGGGAGCCTGCTTCCCCCTTTCTCTCTGCCTACTTGTAATCTGTCAAATAAATAAATCTTAAAAAAAAAACAAAAATATTACAGTCTTTGGCCTAGCATGTGTAGAAAAACACACCATTACTGTGGGTTTTTTCCTGCTTCGATACTTTTACAAATTAGTCAAATGTATCAATCTTCTTTCCCTTATAGTTTTTATCATTCTGAGAATGACATGTCTGAGGGGACACAAAGTCCCTGAAGTTTTCTTCCAGTATTATTTAAATTCCATTGTTTAAAATTAATTTAAAAACTTGGAGCTACTTTTAATTTAGTTCGGTGTAAGGACAAGTAAGCAATCTTATTTTTCAGGTTGGTACCCAGATCGATCTAGTAATTTGTCTGGAATCCAAATACAGAAGCATGAAGCCCATTTCCAGACTCTGTTCTGAGGCAGCCCCAGCTTTAAATGTATTACAGAGTAACATCTAATTCTCTTTTCCTTTCTTAGGTCCCTTTTCATATATGAACTGTGGAAGCAATATGATGAAATCAGAAGGGAGAAAGTACTTTTATTGGAACTGCAAATTTAGACATCTTTACGGTGTTATCTTTCTAGCCAAGATCATCTTTCATGGTTAATAGGAATGCTTGGAAATTTAGTGTTCTTCAGTGCCTAAATGCATGCTACTTCCCTCTTTTGAAGGCAGTGCCAGAAAGGTCATGGGCTGCCCCAGAACTTGCAAATCAGGTGGGATCCCTAGATCATCTGATCCAATGTTTTCCGCTTTCAAATAAAACAAATTTAGGCTCACAGAAGGGAGGTGAGGGGGCCCAGTTCACAGAGCGATTTGATCCAGATGTGCCAGGCCCTTCCGGGGCTTCTCTCCCTGAGCTGGGTGGATCCAGCAATCCAGTTTGGGAACATATCCCTCTGAGGCTGCAAGGCAGGGAGAAGCCACGAGGGTCCCACACAGCTTCCCACACTCCCCACAGCCCCCCACCACACAAAGTCAGCCATCCACAGTGAAGAGAAAGACATTTAATCACTTCTTCGTCTTATCTCTTAAAGCGCTCAAAGTGTTTTCACAAGTGCAAAGGGAGCGATTGCTCTCAGCCAACAATTACCAGTAATTCCAACACACGCAAAAAAACTACAAATCACCGTGCTTTATACTTACTTTTAATTTCTGCACTGAAAAAAAAAAAAAAAAAGTGAAAACCATAACAGGTTAGTTTACAGTGACGTCACCTCTGCCTTTAAATTAACTTTTGCTCTTGGGGGCAGAAGGGGGAAAGAAAGACAGAAACACATGGAAGTGGGAGAGCAAAACAGTGGCCGAGACACCTGGGTCTGGCTAATTGGGCTCTCAACGCCCAGAGGCGGTGGCACCCTTGGCGTGCGAGCCTGTAAACACAGACAGGCAACAGTTAAGATACATTAAAAAAAAAAAAGTCCCACAATTCCATTCTTAGAATCAAGCACAAAAACAGACAGTGACCCCAAGATTCATGTGAGTGCACCCTGTCAGCCGCCGGGGCGGCCGCACAGCAGGGTGCGCAACCCAGGCCTCCCAGCGGCACCTGCACTGCAGAACTCTGCAGAGCTGAGCTGTCCCAGGGGTCCCTTGCTGGGCCGGGCGCAGGGCACTCTGCGGGGAAGGGGTCTGCAGGGAAGGGATTCGCAGAGAGGGGTGCGGCCCACAGCCGCAGCCTCCCCGGCCAGACAGCAGGAGCCGCAGGGGTGGGTCTGTGTGCTTTCGAGGCTCTGCCTCTGGAATGTTCTGCACTCGGACTGGGTGGGTGGTGGGTTTCAGTTACGCTCCACACGTTGTTTAAGTGCTTGCTTTATTTTTCATGTGCAAACTGTCACTGTCTAAAGCTTTCGGAAGGACGTGTACAGGTACGGACACCCTGCGGAGAGCCGAGGGTACGCGCGCGGTAAGGCCCCCCCTCCTGAGCGGGCGGGGACGTGGGGGCGCATGGCAGAGAGACTGGGAGAAATGACGTGTTCGGCTGCGTAAGCTCTAGTCCCTGATTCGGTCCGTCCAACGGAGGGGGTCCTCAGTAGGTGATTGTCCACTCTTTGACAGAGGCGTCATGAGACGTTGTGACCAGCGTGTGCTCGTCCAGCCAGGCCAGGCTACTGACGTGGTGAAGTCGGTGCGCATCTGGGGAGAAAGAAGGCATGCTGAGGGTGAGCCCCGTGTCTCTGCCCTTGCAACACCACAGACAAGGAGCAGGGGACAGGCTGTGGCGACACCGACAGCGGGCCCTGAGGAACTGACCGCGGACTGCTGTTCATCTAATCCTGGCCCTCCTCCTGGAAGGGTGAGCATCTGGGTGGACAGTGGGTGCAGGCATTCTCAAGCCGGTCCCTCCCAGACACGGGGACTGTCCCAATAACCAACAAGGTCCCCTGGGGGACAGAAATACTCCTCCCACGGAGATGGGGGGTGAAAAGTCTTATTTCTTTTCATGCATAAGCAACACTACACAGAGGATACACAGCCTCCTGGCCTATCTGCAGTGATAAGGGAGGGGGATGAATAAAGGCCGAGAAACCTCTGTAATTGGTGGACTCGTGACCAGAAGACCCCGAGAGTCGCCCCCTGTGTGAGGTGCACCAGGGGTGACCCCATAACCCCCCAGTCTCCTGCCTCCACCCCACTGACTTGGTGGGTCTTACTACAAACAGAGCAGGGGGCCCAGGTAAATCCCCTCTGCCTGGGGGGTGACACTGGGACAGACACAGTCCCCACGAACCACTTGTGACCACAGAGTCCCTGAAGTGAGCTATTGCTATATGGAGGAAAAAAAAATGTTGGGCTAAATAAAACTTACTATTATAGTTTTACTTGTTTTTTGTTGTTGTTTTGTTTTTTATACAGGGCTGCTAAAAAATAGCAAGACATTACACTCCTATTGTACGCTGCCCACTGTGGGGAAAACCTGCTCAGCCGTTTAATTTAGGGGGTGCGGTAGGGGAAGGGGAAGTGCTGTGATCTGAATGTTTGCATCTGTCGCCCACGTTGTACGCCGGAAACCTAATGTCCAAGGCTGGGGGGATCAGTGCCTTATTAAACAGACCCCACGGAGCACTGCCCCTCCCCGCAAGTCTCTGACCTGAAAGAGCTCCCCCACGCCCCAGCCCTGTGGACCCCCCATCTGGGACTTCAGCCTCCTGAACTGTGAGCAATAGTTCTGTGGTTTCTGAGCCACCTAGTCTGCGGTACTTTGCCATGGAAGCCCAGCAGGATAAGGAAGAGATGTCAAGAGGAACCCCCACGTGTGAAGGCAAGTGTCCGGAGTGACACCACCTCCCCTCCCTCAGGGAACACACGCATCGTCCCTCCCTCTGCGTGTCAAGCAGGGGCCAGCGGAATGAGGGCCATGCTTCTCAGGGCTAACTTCCCCAGAAGCACAAAGAGGACACTCGGGCTTGGGGACAGCCTCTCTGGGGGTGCCTGGGGAGCTGAGGTTAGGAGCGAGAGTCACCTTGGATCTTGACCCTGGTCTCGGGGTCACTCAGGGTCCAGACGTACACCATCATGTCCATGCCACCAGAGGCAAAGTGCTCGTTGTCTGGTGACCAGGCCAGGCAGACGATCTTCGCGTGGTGTCCGTAAAAAACATTGTTCTCCTAGTTTCGGGTTAAAAACAGAGGGGGTAGGTAGGTCAGGGTTCAGGCCAAAGGGACACGTGTCATCTCACCTGCCCTCTGGGACCACAGTGAGGGCTGATGCTGACGTAGTGCTCTCTGCCAGGACCCGTGTACACCTCCTGAGGTAACTGCTGCTCCGTGACAAGGCCCAGGAGGACGCAGCCCAGCACTGGGCAGCAGTCACTGTGTCCCCGGGACCAGACGGCCTCTACCACAGCACCTACCCTGAGGTGCTAGGTGTGTGCGCACTCCTTCACGGGGCCCTCAGCCCAGCCAGGGTCATCACCACGCTGACACGAAGGCTCAAGGGGCCCCGCCCTGGGCAGGGGGTGCGCAGGGAAAGTTCGGGCAGCAGAGGGAGGCGGCCAGCCCCTCCCTGCCCCCACCTGCCTGCTACTCGCTACTCTGTGGGGCGAGGACTGGACGGGGCCTCCAAGCTGGAGGACTAGCACTTTCCTGACGCTATAAGGATGGTTTTTCTTCAGGGCATTCCATTTCCTTAATCCCTAGATGAGGTCGACCTCCCGAGGATTTTCTTTTTCAAGTTTGCCTGTTCCATACTGTATTGATCCCACCCTGCCTACTTAGCATAACGTCAACAAGACTTCTGTTGTACATACACGAAATCACTAAAAATGAGATAAACACAAAAGCTGAGAACCGTGGCAAGGGAGCAGAAAAATCCCCCGGGGGGCAGGTGTATATCCATGGAGGTGCAGGTTACAAGCTTTCTGTCCAACACAGGCGGACACTTGCCTTCACCGGCCCCTCTTATCAGAAGTGACATTATAGCATCACACAGACGAAGAAAAGACGCAAGCCTACTTAATACATAAGTGCACGTATTTATGGGGAAGTGTACAGATGCCTGTAATTTACTTTAAGTGCACCCTGAATTAAGATCATTGGATGGATAATGTAACACAGGGAGATGTTAATGGCAAAACCTCAGTGGTAAATTCTTTCATCTTTGCTGCGTTCCAAAACGTTCAAGTGCTGCAGGGCTGGCATTGTGTAGGGCCCAGAGACCGGAGACCTGCCAGCCTGTGCCCCCTGCTCTGGCCAAACCCAGCAAGTGACCGACCCCCTAACCAAGCTCAGTCTCCTGTATGTGAGCCAGGGTGAATGGACCACTCTTGGCCCTCAGACTGTCATCCCGTCGTGCCTGTGCGCTCTGGTCCACCCCCACCAGGCCACTGCCCCGAGCCCCCCCGCAAGGCAGTGCTGAGAGGATGGGTGCTCATCTTCGTGAGACTCAAACGGTAATGAGACTAAGAAGAAAATCTAGTCTCAGCCCTTCGACAGAGAAGAAACCAGAAAATCACTCAGCCAGGCAGCCCAGGTGAACCAATCGGCTTGTCTTCATGGCAAGTCTCACGGCCGCCTCGGGCCCTAACTTTCTGGCAAGTGCTCTACCTCACTCATAAAACCCCAAGACCCTGGACAGCAGCATGTCTCGTCTCACATCATTCAGCCCTGAGAGCAAGGAAGCTGCGTGGTCTCATGCAACTGCCGGGCTGATGACAAGGGAGAGAAGCCACGGCCCCCCACCCGCCCACTCACCGAGTAGCCATCAGCAACGCTGAAGACTGTGACCACTTTGCTGGCATCGCACACAGCGAGGAAGGCGCCATCATGGGAATATGCCACATCAGTCACGGGGCCCTTGGCCTCCAGGAGCTTGCCCTCGTCCTTCAGTGTGGTGCCCAGGATGGAGTACAAGCGAACATTTCCGTCCTGCAGGAGGACAGAGGGGCAGTGAGTCACCTCCCGGCGGGCACGCTACGGGAGAGCATATGTGCATGCACACACATGCTCCCGATACCTTCCCCCCAAAACCTGTCAGCAGTTCCCATGGCATACCAGCAGTGTGGGAAGAAATACTCAGAGAAGTAATTAAGAAGCTGAATGCTAGGTACCCCCAATTCTGATTCCATGTATGTGGGTGTCCAGGACTCTGACTTTTTCCATCAACGCTCCAGTCAGTCCTGACGCAGGTGTTCACAGGGCAAACCGTTAGGGCCGCCTATACACGTTAGTGCTGCACTGGGAGCCCTGGTCTGGCTCTGTTCTCCCGCCACACTGCCTGCCCCCTGTGCTCTGGATCCACACCACCCTTCCCAGCGCCCTGGAGGTTCCTTCAGGCACCGACTCGCTCTCTGACCACGCCCCGCTCCGTCCAACCTGCTGACTCCTGGTGAGCTCCCCATCCTTGTTGTGACCCAGGTACTTCTTCACAGGGGAGGCACACCTGCTCTCTCAGAGGGAGAGGGACCCTCAGAGGGTCCAACTCAGAGGGACCAACTGCCCGAGGGGTCCCTGAGGTTGGGATGCTCAAGCACCTGGCTCTACCCAGCAATCCTTGGCTGGAAGCCTCTGAGGGGTGTTTGGACATCTCTGCTAACAGTTCTGCCCATGCCGTGGGAGCCCAGGCAGGTGGACATACCCTGGGCACCTGTCCTCCAGGCCAGGGACTGCCTCTCCCCAATTTCATGACCCCTCACACTTGTCCAGGGCCTGGCCTGAGAAGTGTCACACTTCTGTCATTCCACACGGTGGAATGAACCCATGAAGGGGGCAGAGATGGACAGACAGAAGGAACCGGGACAGGTAGTATCCTTGTGATTGTCCAAGGCTTCCCTGGGAGGAGTCAGATTAAGGACCAGGCCACCCTCTTGGGGCAGCTGAGCTGTCCAAGGGGCCAAGATAATCCAAGGTCTCCTAGCTCTGGCCACAACACAGGCCTGGCTCTGCCCCTAATGCAGGAGGGAGAGCCACATCCAGACGCTGCAGATTGCTGAGGACAAAAGTCCTTGAGCTCACGTGATAAGCTCGCCTGATGTCTACCTACAGTGGGAGCCTGGGCTCCAGGGTTGTGAGTACATGGCCCACAGGAGGCATTGCAAAAAAGGAAAAGGCTATGCTCTTAGACTACACACGGAGGACGTCATAGGAGGCACACAGCACCAACGTCCACCACCGGGCTAACTATGTGATGGGAATGCCACTTGCTGGAAAGTCATTAAAATAAATGGAGACTACTGGTGTGTGGGGGACAATGGGGAAACCTAGGATAAATAGATGTGCCCTGTGTGATCACGGAGATTCACAGGCCCAGGGCTGGCAGACAACCAGGAAAGACCAAAACTGGTAAGACCCTGAAGTCGGAGCGGAGGAAACATGGGAATAGCCATCTCTCTTCTTTTTAAAAAGGTAAAGGTCTAGTAAGCAGGGCATAGTGCAAGAGGGAAGACCAGATTTAAACCCCATGTCTGACTCTGACCTCCTGCCCCAGAATCATGGCTGTGAAATTCTCCCTAAAAGAGGGAAGACAGCTCCTCAAAACATGCCAGAGAGCGGGGATTTAGGAAAGAAGGGGTGACAGGCCCAGAAGGGACTGCCAGCACTTGCGGGGGTGTGGGCCTACAGGGACGGTAGCCAAGGCTGAGCACTGCAGGAGAGCAGGGCTGCCTGTGGGAGGCGGTGGGGCTGTTTGGCAGTAGGGGATGCAGTGCCCTGTGGAGGGGCAGCCACACACGGGACACATCTGACTCATCTGAAAACCAGGGAAGTCCACGTGTCTTACAGCCACGACAACAGAAACACAGATGAAGGGCTCGAGTGCAGGGGCTGAGGGCTGACAAGCCCTGTTCGTCTGTGTCTGGGCAGCAGTGGCTCGACACTGTGCCCAAGGGCTCCTGGGGGAGGGAAGAGCTTGTGGATGTGGCTGGGGGCTTCCTCACCTGCTTGGGCAGGTACCCTGATGCACTGTCAAGCACCCAGGGGCCCCTCTGGCTGGTCCTCCTCCAGGCTGGAAGGGTGGGCAGCAAGGACATTTCGGAGGCTGAAGGTGAGACCGCCTGGGGGGCAAAGCCCCACCCGCAGACCAGCCTTCCCTCAGCCCTCACATCGGCTCCATGAGATCCGCCCTGGGCTCCTCCAGCAGCTGGGGAGCAGGCGGTTTCACAGTGGACACCAGCAGGTGACCCCTGGGTTGGCTTTTGGCACGTTGGGCACTGCCCAGCACTGACTTCCTCCCCTGGGGCATGAAGGTCCGCCATACCTGCTACAGAGCTCCTTCATCAGGGCACCCGAGCCTCCCAGGGCCAGAAGGGACAAAGGGAGCCAGACTGTAAAGCACTTTAGGACTCAGCCTGGCAGGCAGGGACCACAGGGTCTCTCCGCTCTAGGTTTACAGGAGCAAGAACACCACATTGGGCCAGACAGATGCCAACACTAAAGGAAAACCTTGAGCCCATCGGGTTACTGGTGCTAAACACGGGTTAGGAATCTTCTTGTCATGTTCCTACCTCCAACCTGCCAGCCCAGGTCACCCACGCTGGTCCTCTCTCAACACACTAAATCACATGTGCCCTCCACACTTACGTGGTTGATGGCCCAGCGGTCCCCCCTGCTCTGTGCTCCCAAGCCCAGCCCCTTGGTCTCCCACTACCTCCCTTAGGACCCTCTATCCATAGCCTTAGGACCTTTTGCTTTAGGACCCTCTATCCATAGCCTGTGTCACCCCCAAACCGCCCCCGCAGCCGGGGTCAGAGGACATGAGGGACAGGAGACTCACCGTGCCCCCGACGGCCACTGTGTCACCACTGGGGTGTACTGCCACCACTTCCGGCTCATAGCCAGGGCTGTCGATGCTGAAGCACTTTTTCTGGTCCTTGAGCAGGACAATCTGAAAATCACAGGCAGCGGTCAGGGTGCAGAGGCCAAGGACAGATCGCTCGGCCCGAAGCTCACTGGGGGCGGGCGCCCTGTGACCCTGCGTTGTGCTTCCTCCCTCATCAGCCGCTGGGGACCGGGAAGCCATCTGACCTCTGAACTTTTCATTCTCCTGTCACATAATGAATGAGCTCTCCCAAACGGCCTTCTTTTGAGATTCAAGGGATACAAGTGTTTGGAAAAGCAAGGCTCTAAGGCAACAATGGGAACAAACAGGACAGGCCTGATTCTAAGTTCTGGTATCCCAGGTCCGAAAAAGTCCCTTCACAGCTCCAACCCGCAGCACGTGAAGCATCCTACGTGTGCCAGCCAGAGCATCTCCCACAGCTGGGGGACAATGCTGGCACCTGTCTTCCAGACAAAAACTGCGCCCCAGGCATGGGCTCCCACTCCACAGAGTCTCTCTGCTCCCCACTGGCCTCCCACCAGGGCACGACTCATTCCATGGGAGGGCAGGATGGATGGTGCAGGGAAGTCAGCCGGAAGCACTGGAGGGCACCTGGGAGGGGCTCCACCCGAGCCAGCCCCTGCCTCACCTCCCTCCAACAGAGGTGGGGGCAGGACAGAGTGCCCAGCCTGTCCTCAGCGCCCTGTGGACACACAAACGGGGACCTGATCCTGGCTCAGTCACCTACTGCTTGTGGGGACAGCTCTGTCCTGAGCCTCAGCTTCCCAGGGCAGGAGAACCAGCCACTGCCTACACAACACAAAGCCGGAATTCTACGTTCAGGATAAATAAAGTCCCTAATAAAGGCAAACAAAAGTATCAGCTCAAGTTCACCAAGTTTGAGACACACGCATTGCTAACAGTGAGGCACACCCCTGGAGACAGCAGGATCACCACCCCCCACCGCCACCTGGAGGCACTCACAGAAGAGGCCCTCTGTGCACGGGGACCTTCTGTGTCCTCCACCCCCACTCTTGCTGTCCCTCCTGCTTCTCGCTCACTGGACTGCTGCCAGATAGCATGGCCTAGATTTGTGACAACTCTGGCTTCAACCCATGGTATCCCTGCCCAGGCTACCAGCTGTCCCATGAAGGGCAGGCCAGCCCCTGACCCCACTCTCCAGTGGCCTCTGCTTCTGTGTATATTGTGAGGTTGGGGGGCGAGAAAAGGGAACAGGTGAACAGGTGGCAGAACCCTAAGATCTACTATGAAAATGCAGCCTGAGGAACGTTTACCTACCACCTGCCTGACTCGGGAAGTGGATTCACCTGACAGGTAAACAGTAGGGGACCAAGCATTTGCCAAAACTTGTCTAAGAGGTGAGACTTAAACCTAGCTATTTCCCGAACTAAAATCACAGGCCCCTTCCAGCATATTGTACAGAAGCATCCCACCTAGAGTGGGGCAGGAAGCCCGGGTAGCAGGGGCACATCACAGAACAACCTTGCATATCCCCACCCCCGCCATGTGGCACCAGGTTGCCCCTCTCGGATCCTCCTTGTGCAAGCCTTGGTCTGAGCCTCAGAGGAGGGCTTGTCAGGACTGCCCTCCACCGACAGGAAAGTGAGGCCCAACCCTGACTCTGCTCTGGCTCTCCATGCAGGTCATCACTATTGTTCCCCCACTGACTGCCCAGGCTGCTGATGGTAACTGCTTGGCAGAAGCTTCTGCTATCTAGGACACGCAGAAAACATTCTCCTCGAAGCACGTTAAGTGCACATGACACAGGAGGGGTGTGGGCTCCTGAACAGCAGCTATCTTTCCCAGGGTTGTCACTCCTACCGTGGGGGGCTTAGTCACACCTGCCCGCCCTGATCTCCTGGATGCCCTGGTCTACTGACAGACGCCGCCTGCATCAGAGCAAAACCTTGTAGAAAATGGGTCACACCAGGGTCTGGGTCAAGGGCAGTTTGTTCCCGAAATTCCAAAAGAAAAGGTCTGTAAGTGACCTGTCTTCAATGAGAAGCCAGGCCACAGAGCTAGGACACCAGATGCCATCCTGGCCCTGGTGCCCCTAGCCACCATGTGGCCTCGGGAGAAGTCGGGAAAAGAACGGGCAACACTGAGAGGAGCCTCCCAAGTCCCCTAGGAGCTGTTAGAGAGCTCACAGATGGTGAGGAACATGTGTAGAGTCACACGGTTCCAGAGCTCAGGGCTGAGACAACCGTGTTGCTGCTGCTGGGCCCCCAGCAGGCTCCCGGGCTGACGGACACATGGGGAGGCTGATGCCTGACAGCCGTACCCTCTAGCAGCTACAGACTAGGGCAAGCAACTAGCCCTCCCTCTGCCTCCGTGTCTGTAGGATACGGAGGACACTGTGCTACTGGAGAGACCTGCTGACCAAGTGACTCAATGTGTGTGCACACGGGTCTTGGACAGACATGCAGCAGAGCTCCCGCCGCACCGGAGGCAAGAGGTCAGATGCCACACCCGCCAGCTCCGCTCAGCTGTCCGGCTGGTGCTCCCCACCACTCTGAGGCAAGCCGTACCTGCCCGATGCAGACGACCACGGCATAGCCTCCGGGGCCCACAGCCACGCACTTGGGTTGGACGTCCATCTTCACAACTCCCTGCCCGCTGGTGGAGACAAGGGAAAACACGTTACGTCAACCTCACAGGGCTCAGCATGTGTGTTAAGCCCACACTCAGAGATGCCCATCCACCTGCACTGAGGGAGTCATGAGCAAAAACCCAGGACCAGTGAGAGAAAGAGATCCTCAGCTCTAGGGAAAGAGATCGGAAATTAAGCGGGGGCAGGGAGCAGGGCGGTGGGTGGTAGTGCTCTAGTCACTATGACCTGTGGAATAGCTGTGACGCCCCCAGGGAACTCCACCCCACTCTCGTCCTGAGTCCACTGGCCACAGACCCTGGGGATCCACGGCTACAGATGAAACTGAGCCCACCTCCCGCTCCCACGGTCACAGCCACTCTGCTCAGCAGGGTGACTCTTCTGAAGAATCAGATACTTTCACGGATGAAAATCATGTCTTTGTTTTTGGTTAATGCTGTGAAAACAAGCCCTGGAAATCTTGCACACACACAAAAACTTCTTGAAAATAGTAAATGAAGGAAAAAAGTCCCATGTGACCAGACCAAGCATGGGGTCCTTGTGGCTCAGGTCACCAGCTGTGGCTCTGCCCCGGAGGTCTCTCCCTGAGGAGGCCGAGGGTGCAGCAGCGCACGCAGCGGGAAGGCTCTCGTGTGGGCCCTGCTAATTCAGGGTCACCATGGGCAGCAGTACAGAGAGAATGGCTGGGGCCTGGAAACCAGGCTGTGGGGCACTTTCCGCACGCATCACGAGGCTCAACCAATTCCCAGTGCCCAGTCCCGCCAGGCAGGTGAGGCCTGTCACACGTCCTCCTGGAGTCCCCTGCCTCAGCGAGGGGGAAGGGGGGTGCGGCTGCAGGTGTCCAGTCTGTCCTTCCACGAAGCAGACCCTGCTCACCCCCCTCCTCACTCTGCACAGGAAATTGCAGCTGGGTAACAGCTACTCTCCTGGCGCCAAAGACAGCCAATTCAAGGCACCAGAGCCAAACCAAACAACACGGCCGCTTCCTCAAAGCACCTTGGTGCCTACGTGTCCTTTTGAGCACCTGCCACGTGCCAGGAGGCCATGAGGGCCTTGCTGGGCCTTCCCAACAGCCTGCAAGGCCGGCCCCACTGTCACCCTCCTCCGCTGTAGAGGAACAGAACGAGGAGGGCATCTGGGCTGAGAGGTTTCCCAGGCAGAGTCTACACAGGTCACTGTCCATGCGGGCCACCTGGAGTCTCATGCAGCCCCTGGCTGAGGGCCTGGCCACAGGAGGAGCAGTTGGGGGGAGCAGTGAGGAGAGCAAAGTGCCACTGAGCCAGAAACCATGTGGGCAGAGGGCCCCTCTTCTGGGGTGCACTGTGGACCAGGCCCTGGGGAGCCCTCACCTGTAGTCCCTCAGCATGAGGCTGGTATAGCGCACTGTGTCGTCCATGCTGCAGCTCACCAACTGCCCAGACTCGTCCACCGTCATCCTGGACACCTGGTTCGTGTGGCCCTTTCCGGCAAAAGAGTCGTTCTCCCCTGTCTCTGAATCCCAGTAATGTGGGGCGGGGGTTAAGGAAAAGCTGCTTCCAGGACACAGCGCGGGCCCTGCCGGGGACGCCTGGCCGCCCCTCACTCAGGACGAGACTGTGAGCACAGGGCCTGAGGGGAAGTCCACGGCAAGTCTGAATCCGAATTCCAGAACAGATGTTCTGGTGATGGTCGGTTGGACCACTGAGGACACGCTGCGTGAGGAGCAGTCCGGCTGGATCCCCCTGCACGGGGACCCCCGCAGCAGCCGGGCACAGCAGTGTGCGGGTTCCCACTGGCTAACGGTGCCCAGGGACCACAGCCCATCTGTGCTGGAGGCCCGGGACCATGAGCAGGAGGCTGGCTGCGCCTCCCTGCTCAGAGGATGACCAGCTGGGAACCGCCCGGGGCCGCCCAACCTTGGCAGGGATGGACTGCACGCTGTGAGTCGGAGGTGCTCATGGGGCAGGGGTGCTGTGAGTGAGTGGACGGCTCTCATTTCAAGTTGAGGATTATCGTTGCCTCTGGAACGTCACAGGTACGCTCCACGGCTGACAGGCTCTTGTTATGGAGACCCCAGTGCCTGATACCTGAGGAAACCTAGATACCTGAGCATTGGAATACACGCCAGGCTGCCCCGGCGCTGTGCTCGGGGAAGATCTGGAAGAGGAGGCGTCACACCAGGAGGGGAGCAATGCAGGGCAGCTGAAGATGGCCTGGCTGCAGACCAGCACCCCGCTCCAGGAGGGGCACATACCATACACTCCCCTCCTCACATTTAAGGGGGTAGAGGGTGAGTTCTCTGCCCTCCTACCCCAGGGCCGTAGGGACAGCTCCCTACCTGGAGCTCTCTCATGAAAACAGGGGTGTGTCAGCCTGCACCCCAGCACCCCAGAGGGTGCTGTGGGAGGAGGGGGAGCCCCAGGCCTCAGACACGGGGGTGGGGGTGGCCTGTAAGGGCTTCTTCATATGCCTCCAGGGAAAGTCTTGCGGGACCGCAAAGAAACACAGAAGGAAGGTTCCAGTTCCAGTTCCAGCTGCTACCGACCAGTGGGGTGACTTTGGGGAAAGCGCTGGAGCATGCTGGGCTTCTGTTCTCAACGGGACGAGTACTGACAGGTTCTAGGTCCTGCTGAATCCTCAGACTCCTGACTCCCGGCCTGTGAGAGGGACTGGGCGGCACGAGGGGCCCAGGCGGGAGCAGCAGCTCGATGCAGTTATCAGCCCCTTCGAGCTGCAAAGAAGCGATCCATCGGGTCAAGGCTGCAGCCCGGAGCCAGGGACCTCAGTGTGGACACAGCCCTCTGGTTGCAGCCCTGCTGCTGTCCTGGCCTCCGGCTCCACAGGGACAGAACACTCCCACTTGTCTTGCCAGTGGCCCCAGAGCCAGCTCTGTGAGTCAAAGGATATTAATGTGTCCATCGTGGCTCCCGGAGTAGATATAGGACTTGCCACCGTTTTTGTGCACTGTCAGACACTGGATGGATTTGCTGTGACCCTGCACAGGAGAGGACGGAGCAGGTGAGCGGAGAATACGCCATCCTGCCTCTGCCACCTGCCAGCCGCCCTCCACTGACTGCCCCCCTGGGGGACAACTAGGCACAAGGCCCTCCACACCACGGCGCCTGTCTGTGCCAACACCCTGAAGCCCCGTGTGCCCGAAAACCCCCTATGTGACCCGCGGCCAGCTCTTCCTCAGCTGACCGTCCATCTGGCAAAACCTCGTCACGCAGCCCTTCCCTCCCAGGACCCAACCTCAACCCCAGCCAAGTGAGCCCTGGTCCCAAGCTGAGCCCCCGTGGACGGGAAGCAGCAGTGAGCAGGATCAGCCCAGGGGGGTCCATCGCTCACAGAGGCAGGTGGGCACACATCTGGGCCCTGCAGGGACCCAGATGGTCCCAGGACCCAGGGAGACCTCCTAGCCACTCAGAGACCCAGACAGTCCCGGGTTCTACTGTCTGTTCTCTCCCCAAACTGGAACGTACAACCCAAGAATCGACTCCTAGCTTGTGAAGCAGCTTATTCTCTCCCAACACGCCCCTCCCCACCCAAGCTGTTGGCGGGCCCTGACCCCCAAAACCTCCCTCACTGGCAACGTGGGGGGCACAGACGTTTCCTCTGTAGCCAGTCCCTCGCTACTAGGGAACACGTAACCTCACTATAACTGCTCCTGGGGGCCGGGGTGGGTGGGTCTCTGTCTGGTCTTTCTCAGCAATGCTCTGTGGCCAGGTGGCACAATTCTGCACAGGCCTCATCCCAGGAGCTTCCCGAGCAATCTGTAGGTTCCGCCTATTGCCACACCATGGCAAAAAGCTTCCAAGAAAGGTAACACAGTTCCAGGGGACACAGTGGGTCCTTTCCACCTCTTGTCCCCTTCTAGGACAGAGTCCCGCCAGCCCTGATACTTAAAGCGTGGTCCTCAGACCAGATCAGCCCCACTGGGCATCCCCCCTGCACATCCTGACTCAGGACCTGCACCTGCCCTGCCTGGGGCCACAGCATTCCCCAGGCACTTGTGAGTTAACACGTGCCCCGCAGGTGTCTAGACGGACCCAGCCACCGTGTTTGCCTCTCACGGACCTTCTAGCTTGAGAACTGCTGCTCCAGATACACAGCAAATGCCCGTGGGTGTCAGGGGTACCAACAGATAGAGCCATCCCTACAGGTTCTGACCAAATCCCTCTGAGGCCAGTCCAGTTCCAAGGCCTCCTGGTCCTCCTTCAGGGTCTCCAGGGATCCAGCCCTCTTTCAATCTCCATGAGCAGGAGAGCTGAGAACTGCTATTCCAACTCCGGCTGTCTCTGGGGCACCCTCATGTGGCTCAGATGCCTCTGCAGCGCGAGATCAGCATCAAGGACCCCTTGGGAGTCACGCACATGCTGTGGTGGGAACGGGAACGGGAAGGACTTTCTGACTGCTGACTGTAAAAGCCTGCAAGATTCCGCGACCTGGCCTGGGAGGAACAGAAGCCCAGCTTGTAGTTTCCGTGCTTTCAGTGGCCAGTGGGAAACTGCTCTTCTGGGCCCAAGTGGGCTGACAACAACGCCTGAACCTCTCAAGGAATCTCTCCCCATCCCATCTAGAGAGAGGCCCAGACAAGTGACTGTGTCGTGCATGCCCCCCGGCTCTGTGCCAGGCTGTACACCTGCACAATACAGGCACTGAGCCAGCTAGGGGCCCATCAAGGAGGAGGCCGCAATGCCCCGTGCTTAGGTCCAAGCCGGGGGAAGCATGACAGCAGGCATGGAACCCAAAGTGAGACAGATACTGCCAGGTTACCACATCAATCCTCTTCAAGCTCATCAAGCCACATCCCCTTCTGAATGAGACACAGCAGTTCCCACCTCGGGCAACTGTCTCCATCAACTCCAGGCAGAAGCAGTGTCTACAGGGACTGGCACGAGAGCCAGCCCTGTCTTCAGGGACCTCCTAGGTCCTCGCTGGGCTGCTGGCTTCCTGAGGTATCAAGACCACTAGGGCTGATGCAGGGAGAAGGCATGCTCCCCCATCCCCGAAGCAGGAGTCCCCAGGGCAGACCCTGGGCACCAGCCGCCCTGAGGAAGCCCTCCAGGTGACAGGACGGCAGCTGGGCTGGGATCTGACCACCTCTCATCACTCGTGGCTGCACAAACTCCTGGCCCACCACTCAAGGCCTCTGAACCTCAGGATCTCCCTGTTTCTCCAAACTTGTTCCTTCCCATGTGCCTTTCCTCCTCGAACCATGTAACACTCCAGGCCTCCTCACACTCCATCCCACGTTCAAATGAGACACAGTGCCCAGGTCCAGTCCCCAGGCCTCCCGGCCGTCCCTTAGGCTCTCTGCTGGTCCTCCATGTCTGTGGTGATGCTCTTGGAGCTCCATGCATTCCGGCTGTCAGCTCCTACCTGAAGGAGGCTATTCACCCCAGAACACAGGGACTCCTGACAGCAGGGGGAGGGGCATTGTCCGCAGACCCAAGGCCCTGAACCCCCAGTGCTTCTAGAAGCTTAAGGGGAGCTCGGCACCAGCCTTCCACTTCTGCTAAACACACACCCCAAAGCAACTAGTCTCCTGCCATTGACCAAACCCCCAAGGTGGGTCCCCATCTCGGCCTCCCGCAGACTCTCCCTTTTCCTCGCTGGGCACACAGCCCTTTCCACCACCCCACAGGCTGCCGGCGCAGCCTTACCTTGATGACCCGCAGGGGTTTGCTGGGGTTGTTTTTGTCTAGGTAGTTGATGTACCCAGACAGGGAGATGCTGAGGAGGTGGTCCTTCTGCCACAAGCAGCCCAGCTGCTGGTCCAGAACGGTGGAGCCCATTGTAAACGTATTGACGACAGAGTTCACACTGACATCCCAAATCTTCGAGGTTTTGTCTCCGGAAGCAGAAAGCAAATGGGTGCTATCAGGGCTCCAACTGATCTACTCAAATGAAACAGCGGGCCAGGTATCAGAGAACACAGAGTGGGAAGGGGCCTCAGAAAGCAGCCTGCCCAAAGCCCCCATTTCTGAGCAGGGAGAAGCCACGGCTGGGGGGACCAGATATCCAGGCCCCTGCTCCAGCCACTGGCTTCTCCAAGCTACGACACCCCTTCTGTGTGATCCTGAAGCTCTCCACTTCATGGTTCTAACTTCAAGTTGTGTACTGACCACTGCACTCATGGACACGGCCCCACAACGGTCGCTGACACAGTCACACACCACGGATCCATACTCACAGCGTAAATGCCTCCGTCATGAGCCTTGCCACCTCCCAGGGCACACACTTTCTCTCCCGTCTTTCCATCGTAGATGTAGATCTTTCAAAGAATAACACACACGTGGGTCACAGGTGGGAGGACGCGCTCACCAGCTGGCACGCAAAATGAGCTCTTCCCCGTCCCTGCTCTACCGTCAAGAGCTTGCTACTGTGACTCTTAAAAAAGGAATCTGAAAAACGTGCTAAACGGGGGAGTTTCCAGCTCCATTTAAAAGGAGAGAGATGGGAACAGGGGGTGGGGGGGTACGCACCAAGCTGTGATGACGCAGCCTGGGAACTGAGCGCCTTCCAGGAATGGGATGGAGGGAAAGAGCTAGTTCCCCCTGGCAAGACTGGCTTTGGGAGGCTAGCCTACCTTAAGAGCTGGGAAGTGATCAAATGAGCCCCCACCGCCCCCAGGCCCCGGCCCTCACCTGCCCATCGGCGCTGGCTGTAGCAAATCTGTTCCCATCAGGAGAGAATCGCACACAGTTGACAAAGCGGCTGTGGTCCTGCAGGAAAGAGCACAATTATCCACCTGATGACAGGAGGTTCTGGAAAGTTCTCTATGAAACACAGTCTGCTTCAAACCTCTGCTCCAGCTGCCAGTGTGAATGGTCAGCCCACAGGAAGACCTCGGCCCTTAAACAGAATACTCCCGAAGTAGCTCCTGACTCACCAGGAGGTCTGCAGGAGGACTCACCAGCCCGCCTGCCTTGGCCCAGGCCCATCTGCCCAGGCCATCCCCTGCTAGACCTCCCAACCCCATGCTCGGTGGGATGCGTGAGTTCCCCTCACCCTCTATCTGCAGAGCAGAAAAACCCCTGACAGGGCCGGCTCTCTTCCCTCAGGGCCCCAGAGGTAGCTCAAGTCCAGAACCCTAGGACTCTTCCCCGAGTCTCCAGGGCTAAGCACACAGCAGGTACTGGGAAGGGTTGGGATGGAGCGGAGTTAACAACTGAGCTTTTAAAGAAATTAAAGTATGGTCTTGCACTTCCAGGGACTAAGACTCCAGATGACCTCCAGGGATGATTTCCTTTCCTAAAGATTCATTCTCTCCTCCATCGAGGGTCTGCATAAGAAAACATCCTCTAAACGTCCCATGCCCCATGCCCACTCCCCTACCTTCAAGAAACACCCCTTCACTGAACTTAATATTAGCTCTTCTCAAAGCAGGGAGGATTAAGGGCTCCTGGGGCATAAACACCTAACCACCCATCACTTGCCCCACAGCATCCCGAGGCCAAGCACAAGTCCACTTAAGTCAGGAGCCTCTCGTGCGAAGGCTCTATGTGTGTCTGTCATGCGAGGGGCTGAATCGGGCTGCAACTGTGCCACCTGTGAATGGAAACCTCAGGAAAGAGGGTCTATGCGGATGCAGTCGAGGTACGATGAGGTCCTTAGGGCGGCCCCACTACAGTGACTGGTGGACTGTGATGAGGGAGACTGGGACAGACAGACAGCGGGTGGGGGAAGAGCCCGTGAAGATGTAGGCAGACTGGGAGGGTGCCCCTTGGGCCAACGCAGTCGGGGGAACACCAGCCTGCGGACATGGGGAGGTCAGGCTCTGGCTTTTGGAACCGAGAATAAACCCATGCTGAACCCCTGGCTTGTCGTCCCTTGTTACGGCAGCCCAGGAACAGGCACGGGGCAGACCGTCTGTGACACTCCCAGAGGAAGAGCCCTTCAAGGACACCGTGCTTACTGCACTGGCGAAGCAGCTCAGGCGAAGAAGGAGAAATCGGGGCCAGGATCCTGAGGAGGGAAGCCACAGGCCAGGACCAGAGGAATCCACGTGTCTGCAAAGTCCACCTGGGAGGCTGAGCAGAGGAGTCGCCCCTCAGTGGGGTTTCCCTGCTGCAGGCAGCTTCGTCCCTCGGAGCCAGGAGACTGCGATCTCTGCCAGAGGACACTTCCAGGCCAGGCCCCTCAAGCCCCACGAGCCTCGGTCCAGAGCTGGAGCATGGAGCCAGCCTGGCATGCTGCTCTTCTTCAGCAATCCCACCGCTCCCCTCAGCTGACAAGGCCAGAAGCAGCCAGCACTTCCTCTCCCTCAGGGGGTTCCCCCCGCAGGGCTGGAGACAGGAAAGCCTGAGCCTTCCGAGTGCAGTGACACTGGTGAGCCACCCAAGCTGGCTTGCCTTCCTATCTCTTTTCGGCAAGCACAATCATGGGGCTGCAACTTGGCTCTGACTCAAGAGCCTGTCCTCTGGGGCATCATCACCGGTGCCCGTGACGGAGGTATGACGGGCTCACGGCTTCAGCCTCAACTTGGCCCTGGTTCTGGGACCACCGGGAGCCAGTTCCCACTACTAACATGCCACCCACCTCACTCCCGGGGCCCAGTCTCAGCCAGGTCAGGCCTGCAGGGTGACAAGGCCATGGCCGGGTTTACAGTGTGCGCTCATCTGGGTGAGGGCTGACTTTCCCTGCTCCCAGGTCTGGCCTCCGTGTTTTAGAGCAGGGGCAATCTGCCAAGCCGAACCGCAGTGGAAGGAGTCTGCTTCCCAAGCCGGGATCTCTCAAGCCCTCCTGGGTGCTTCTGCCTCCCTCATGGCCACCTGTCACTCACCACCTTACCACCGCAAGGGCCTTGGGGAACCTCCAAACCCCTCCGAGGAGACAACCAGGCCCAGAGAGAACCTGGGGCTCTGGTTTCTCTTCCAGATCTCTAGGCTTGGCTGCACTGGCTCTAGGGAGCACCTGGGTCAGATCTTCCCTCCCCAGGCCAAATGCCACCATGGTGCCATCCGCCCAGGGCTGTGAGGGAGCCACCTGGGCTTCCCAAGAACTTGGATGCCAAAAGAGGGCACAAGAAACGGAATGAACCCCGGCTACAGGGGTCACTACAGCACAATGCCGGCCCCCTTCACCGGGCATAAGGAATATGCCATGAGATAGGCGGCTGGCCACCACTCAGTTCCACCTCACAACGAACTCCAGTTTCGCTGCTTCCCTGAGAGAACAGGAACGTCCCAAGATCCCAAGCCCAGCTCACAGAAGTCAGGATGCCCTCCTGAAGGGCAGCACCAAACACTCAGCTGAATACCTGCACATGTCCACCCAGTGGCCCGAGCGATCCCATTATGAGGCTGCTGCCTCTCCTCAGAAGGGCCCTCTGCCCTGGCCGCCATCTCTCGGGAATCCGACTCCTTACCGCATTCAGCATCTCTGATGGGAAGGGGACATCACACACAATGGGCTCATAGCCCTCCTCCCTGAAAGAATGCTGCACATCACTCCCCAGGCCCTGGAACAAGGCAAGCTTGTGGGAAAGCCTGGGTTTAGTGAGGGCCAGAAACAGCGGATGCCCCCAGAGAACCAGGCACTGTGTGAACCAAGGCCTTTGGCTTTAGAAACTCCTGTCAGCTTTTCCTGCAGCTTGAGCCAAGAGTCCAAATGAGTAGGAAACTGATGTCTACTCCCGAAATAGCCCACGTTAAGGAAAACAGCAGTGAATGGCTCATTAACCAAAAAAGTGAGGGTTAAAAATAGCCTGTTCCACAGGGAGATGAGGCCTGAGTACAAAGGAAGGGGTCTGGGGAAACATCAAGGCGGGGAGGGGTATGGGAGGGGTATGGGGAGGGCTCACACACCTGCGGGGCTTCCTCCTTCCTCCGGCTGCTCAACCCAGCCACCACCTATTGGTCTGGGGCTTACAGCCCCTGGCCCTCCCCTCCCCACGCTCCCTGGAGGAGACACAGCACCATCCCGCAGGCCTAGGTCCCTTAGGCCGTTCCCTGACGTGGAAGGCCCTCGGTGTCCAATCGACACCTGTCCGCCCATTAATCACAGCCAACTCTCAGTGGTGCCCTGTGTCAGCGGATCCTCCCAAGAATCCCCAGTCATTATCCCTCCCCCATCATCACCCCCACTTGACACTGAGAAGAGCTGTGAAGCCATTAGTTAATAAGTAACATACCTGAGCCCCCGTCACCGACAGGGTCAGAGCACCACGGGGCTCTGTGGCTTGACTCCAGCGAGCACAGGCAGACGAGCTGGTCAGCTCAGGTGTCCCCTCTGGGAGCCCTCCCTGGTTTCACTGGCCCCAGCTGTCCCCAGAACATACAACTGCTACTAACTCTCACAGCACAGTGCCCTGCCCACCTGTCCTGCTCTCTGTCATGATCTCATGGAGGGAGAAACAGGCTCAGATGCCTGGGCCCACCTCTTCATCCTCCCTCAGCACACAGCATGCACCTTTAGTCAGTGCTCTGAAAGTGGGTTTCCGTCCTCAACTGCAACACTGCCTCACTCCTTCAGTCGACCGCCCCCTCCACTCCTGGCCTCCTCTCCCTCTGGGAAGTCTCCCCTGTCCGGTGCTTGGAGGGGGAGCAGCACACCCTCTGCCTGCTTCAGCGTGGCTGAGACACAAAAGTGATCCCCATCCTCTGCCTGCTTCTCCTGCCACCTGGACAGACTGGCTCAGTGATCACTTTCCTCTGCAGAAAGAGGACCAGAGGAAGGGGCAGAAGGCTTGTCTGGCCACCGCCCCACCATCAGCCACAGCCCGTGCAGGAGCAGACCAGGAAGGAAATGGGGGGAAGGAGACCTATCCCGCTGACTCCCATCGTGACCAGGACTAACGCACCCACAGCTCTCTGAACAGCGAGACCGGCAGATAGGAGGACAGAAGGCAGAACGGCTAAGGACAAGGCAGCGCATTCTGCAGGCCCAGGCCAGAGCCTGTCCAAAGCAGGCACCTGACACACACTGAAGGCCTGACACCGGGTGTTCTGCCCTGCTTAAGAGTCAGGAAACAGGAAAAACACCCCCCAGAAAATCCTGCATAGCAGAGGTCCAATTTTACTTAACTGCCTTGAAAGGCAATGCCTCTAATAATAGCCAAGACACATTTCTAGCTCAACTCACCTCCACTGTGCCAAAGGAAGCGGGACACCCCATCCCCCCAGCTCGGCGCCGCCTATGATAGGTGAGACCACAGGTGGCTGGAGAAAGCTGCTCCTAGAGCAGCTGACCATGCTGCACAGCACGCCCGGCTGGAGAGGAGAGACGAGGTGTCCCCTCTGCCACAGGTGGACTATGTCCGCCCTCAGAAGCTCAGGCAGGAAGTTTCCACTTCCAGATCACACAACCACAGCCTGGACAAGCAGGCTTGGGCCTCATGAGTGCCTCCTAAGCAACCACTGAGTTAGACAAAGTAACCTACAGACCACCACACCTAGCTGCAGGATAGGCTGAGGACATAGTCCTCCTGGGTGCCTGCTCTGGAAAGGGAGTCTGTGGCTGTCCCCGATGGAAAAGGGCAAGGCCAGAAAGGTGTTGAACCTTGCCCAACGTGCCTGTGGGTTGCTAGTCGTGCCTTGGTCACAGGGACATGCTCGGCAGGAAGAAATTCCTGCTGCAGAAGCAGGAGGAGGCGAGGGCACACTTGCCCTTTCTTTCTTGGGTCCTCCAAGGGAACCTCAACCTTTGCCACAGAAAGCCAGCACGAAGCAGAAACAGAGAAGCTGCAAGCCTCCGTCCCACAGCCGGTCCCCTACAATCCTGGGATGTCATCTGCCCAAGGTGGCCCATGGTCTCTGAAATGAGGGGGGGGCAGAGCCTATTCCAGTGCTGGTTCCTTCACCTCATCTTTCTGCAGCTTCTGGAGCCCATCGCAGGTCCAGGCAAAGGAAAACTCACACTGACCTGACAGCCCGAGGGCCTGGCTGGCTCCGGATGAAGTGGGTCCTTACTCAGCTCCCCAGGGGCAAGGAGTCTACACTTACTGTACAACATGAGCGGCCGGTTTACACAGATGAGCTCAAGAACCAAAGAGAAAAGCTACCCAGCACCCCCATGTAGGGCAGCAGGATGGCCGGGGAGGGCTGACCTGAGCATGTTCAGGCACTCTGGCTTATCCGAAACCCTGCCCTCACCTCCCCTTGGGCACACGCACCACCAGCATCTTATTCTAGCACTTACTGAAATGGAGACACAACTTGGTCTTTCTCACGGCAGCAACTTGAGCTCAACCCCTCTGTGCTCCTGACATGCTCAGTCCTCATCCCACAGCCTCAGACATGGTGCAGAGGGAGAGACGGGGAGAAGCTGGAGCCTAGCAGGGCAGGCAGCCAGCCATTAATGGCAGATGCACTTTGGGGCTCTGAGGTTCCAGGGGAGATGCACATGCCTAAGTCAGACTGATCTACACAGCTGTCAACACTTGACGGGTCATTTTGGGTGGGTGTAGGGCCCCGAACACTTTTCTCCCCATCCTTCATTTGTTGGCCACCTGTGCCTGTCTGGAGCACCCAAAGATCTCTTCGTGGACACTCCGATCTGATGTTCACCAGCATCTTACATCCTCCCATAGGAGAATGGCCATCACCATCCTGTCTCCCAAGGGGACCGAGCCACACCACTGGCCCATCCAACGGTCACAGAGCCAGCCAGCTGTGGTGCTGGGCTGCCATCCAATGTCCTCCATTCCTGATCTGCAGCCAGGGCCAGAAGCAGGACCCATGGGTGATAGGCTCCACAGGCAGACCTGACGACAAGCTGTGTGCCCACCCTGGACACAGGTGGCAGGGGGCAAATGTTCGTACCTGATAGCCCTGGGCTGGGGTGCAGGGGTGAGGGCTGTGTTCTCACGTTAGAAAGGAAAACAAAAAGAGAAAGATTATTCCAGCCAAGTCCCCAGGTGAACAGAGGGAAGGCTGGCAGAGTGCTGAAATCACAGCTTCGGGCTGCCTGGGCGCAAACCCGGCTCTGCTGACTGGCCGCTGCGATGCTCCTGGCTGGGTTTAATCTATATCTGCAAAGGAGAAGTGACCCTTCCTGGGGCAGGGAGAGGAGCCTCACTGGCCCACAGCCCAGATCACATCCAAGTGACATCAAACAGTAGGGAGGAGGAGGGGGACTTGGAGATAGGGACAGCTTCACTGAGATAGGCAAAGACAGCGTCCTGTTGCCACAGAAACCCATCCGCACCTCCTTTCTCTCCTGGGTGCAAGGCACGAAGTTTAGCTATCTGACTCATCCCACGGAACCTTGATCTGCACTTAGTGAACACTGACCTTGAACACAGCCTTTGACAAAACCCCCACCACCTACCAACTGGGCAGCAGCCACAGGAGACGGCCACAAGAACTGCTGCAAAAGGAGCTCTAAGCTGCACACCCCGAGGGGCTTCCCACGCAGCCGCCTGGCCCCACTCAGGGGCCCTGGGGGCAGAACAGAGTCCGTTTCACCAGCAGGGAAGCCCTGCAGAGCTCTTCAATCCCCGAGCCAAGATCTGCACTGGAAATTCTGCCCACTGCCTGAGTACTACCCCATGGGGACCTGCTGAGGAAGTGGCATCGTCCTTTCCAGCCACACCCTGCCTGGTTTATGAGTCACTGTGTTCAGTCATCAAAGTAAACAGTGGTCCTGCGCGGAGCCTCTTGAAGGACATTCTCTCATTTAATCCTCGATGAGGTAGGACTGAGAACTGCTCTGGACCCGTGGGCAGCTGTGCAGTTAAGTTCATGGTTAAAATGCACTATTATTGATACCCCCACATCCACCTTGCAGATAGGAAAAGTGAGGCTGAGGTTCAGACCCCTGTCCCAACCAGGGAGCAGGAGCAGAGCTGGGACACTCTGCTAAGGTGTTTCGACATGTGTCTTCCACAGGCAAATCTAATTCTCATCGAGTGTCACATTCCAGCTGTGACCCTGCCCTCATCATCTCACCAGAGGAGACGAATCTGGTGTCCCTGGAAGCTCACCAGCAGGTCTTGAGTTGGCAGAACCAGAGTCAAGCCTGGGCCACCCCTTTCTGACAAAGCTCCTCTAGGCCAGGATGCTCCCCTGGTCACAGGCCATCAGAGATCCGCTCATTCAACCCACAACCCCAGAAACACACACATCTCCTAGGGCGGGTCCCTCCTTGCCAGAAGCAGCCCTTCCGGCCTGAGGGCAGGGCCACGTCGGCCTGGGGCTAGTGTGCTGTCCCACCATCACAGGACGTTCCCCTGCAAACCCCACTTTTGTCTATACACCACAGCATAAACGGCACGTGCTCACAACCCCGCAGGTCTAGACTGCTGGTTTCACGTGCAAACCATCCCAGGAGGGGATCCCAGGAGGACTTCCACTTACGCCAATTGTGAACTTGAACTTGAATGGTGGCCCCTCAAAGAATGCGGCACAGTTATCGTCACTGCCCGTGGCCAGCCGGTAGGGTCTGCTCTGCTTGATGTCCACACTGTTGATGACTTTGTTGTGTCCCGTGATCTCGCCCACGGAAGAGCCACTGTCCCACAGGAAGACAGCTCCAAACCTTCACCCAGAGAGTCACATGAAGAAAACAATCAACCCTGGGGACAGTTGATGAGATGTGGGCAGCTGCAAGGCTAGTACGTGGGGTGGTACAGCGCGGGGATGCTCACAGCCACACCTTCACGCACATTCGCGAAAGGAGCCAACACCGGAGACACCGTGGTTTTGGCTCTGTGCGGTGCTGGTCAAAGAATCCGGGAATAAATGGCTCTGGGAAGGGACTGGATGCCTGCATCTGTATGACCCAGGGCCAACAAGTCTCCCATGTGGAAGGTCCCTTAGAAACACCTGCTGGGGAACAG
The DNA here is from genome assembly GCF_002288905.1 of Enhydra lutris kenyoni. Lineage (NCBI taxonomy): Eukaryota > Metazoa > Chordata > Mammalia > Carnivora > Mustelidae > Enhydra > Enhydra lutris. Next base: position 62,873,123 of record NW_019154105.1, on the reverse strand, counting down.
CCCTGTGGCTTCTCGGTTTCCTAGTGGCTGTACTGGGCAGGACCAAGGTAATCAGCAGCCACCACCCCCTACCAGAAAGGAGACGATGCCCTACTCTCAGCTGGCATCTGGTAAGTACATGCTGCAGGGGCTCCTCCTTGTGTCTGGAGGCAAACTGAATTCTTAAGACCAACAGGATGACCTGAAAAACTGGCAGAACTAACCCCTTCCAGAACATGCATTAAAAATAGCCTCTGAGTAAGGGAGACAAGATGTGCGCCTGCCATGTCCGAGTGCCTGAAGCCGCCGTGGCGCCCTGGAGGGAAGCCTGCGCTGCGACACACCTACCCCGTCTCCACCGGGCCCCTCTTCCTTCGGAAGGTCACCACCTTTGGTGACGTACCCAGCTTCCCTGCAGCCAGGTATGGCTGCTGGCATTCGGGGAGGGATCCCAACAGAGATTGGAGCTCCCTTTCCCCTCCTCATTTCCTGCTGCCTAGAGTGTGGGCACGACAGCTGGCGCTCCAGGTGAGGGGCTGAGGATGTCAGAGACAGAAAGAGAAGGGCCTGGCCCCATGGGGCCTCAATACACACTGGTCCAAGCTGGCCCAGAGGTCACCACTCCCCTCCCAGCTGCAGGACCCACAAAGAGAGCAAAGCCAAGACACACGGGCAGGGAGGCGCCAAGGCCAGAGACTCACTTCTCCCTTCCTTCCCCGACCACTGCGATCCTCTTACTGTCTTCTGTCCAAGCAATGTCCTTGATCTTCCCAGCGAAAGGCTGATACTCATACTTTAAGAGGTGCTCCTTCTGCGTGGTATCCCAGATCCTCAGCTTTCCAGATACATCTGTGGGCACAAAGGGTGGCGACAGCCGTGATCATCGCTGGGCCTAGGTGATGTGGGCACGAGGCGTGCCCGTCCAGTGGGGCCCGGGGGCTCCACTGCCCCAGGCTGCATTTCAAGTGAGCACAATGGGCCACTGGCCCGTCAGAATATGCGGCATGTGAGGCCCACTACTGGGTCCCTGCAGCTCACCAGCCACTCCCTGGACAATAAGCCCTGTGTGGGCACCAGAGCACTGAGGCACACAGAGGCACAGCCCAAGGCGTCAGGCAGCTGTCTGGGTCTGATTCTAGTCTCCTCGCAGGGGCATCTAAATAGTCTAGGGGGATCGGGCACCTTTCTGAACGCTTGATACTCAGTTTCTTCGTTTGCAAAATGGGCCAAGAATAGTGACAGCCGCCTCTCCCGAACAGTGGCTGTGCTAACGGAGTGGAGCTGTGTGCGGCTGGTGCATGCCGGGACTTGCCTGCGGCCCCCGCCTGGGCTCCATTCCAGCTACTCGCCTGCATCCCCCGCATCTACAGTGACGCACCCCCCGACGGCCCAGACGCGTGAGGTGAGCGCAGGAGCCTTGTGGGAGGCGTGCAAGGTGGGTGCAGGCAGGCAGAGTGGTGCTCCAGACAGAAAGCCACGCCTCTCCTCGGGGATGAGTAACCAAGTGACACGGAAGCCGAGGGAGAGGCACACCCCTCCCTTCCAGGCAGGATCCCGTCACCAAGATCTAAGACTGATCCCCACACAGCCCTTTCCAAAAGAGCACCAAATTCCCAAATTAGCACGAAGATGGAGGATTTTACACTAACTCCTCAGGCTTAAATCCTCGGCCCAGATTGGGCTTGGTGGGGGGGCAGTCTTCCCAGGAGGGAGGCTCCGGGGCTTCCTAGGGTCCCCAGGCCCCTTTAGCACGTCACAGAGACCCTCCCACTGCTCTGTGAGCACAGGTCCTGTCCTCTAGCTCAGGGCACAGGGCTGAGGTAGGTGAAGGCTTCCTGGGGCTCTGAGGGCATCAAACAACACCCTACACCTACAGCTGCGCCGACCAGAGAGGGAGGACAGGGCCACCTCGGGGGGGGGGGGGGGCTACTGAGAAGTGACGCGAATCAGCACGTGGAAAATCTAAGACAAGCGCTGGATAAACAGCAGGCGCCCTATGCAAGCCGGTCATCACTAGCCAGCGAGGAACTAAAGGCCACCAGAGACGCTGCCTCATGAGCAAACAGCTGGGCCCACAGTCCGCAGGACAGACAAGGGAAGACTCGTTGCCATGTGAAGAGCACGACCTGAGGGGCCCTGGGGGTGCTGGGCCTCTCTGGGTCAGGTCCAGGAAGGCTGCCTGGACGAGGGCAGTTGCAAAGATGACCTGGAACTAGTTCAGTCTCTAGTGAACAGGCCAGCAGGAAAGGAAAGAGGCAGAGGCTGGAATACCAGGAGCAGAGCACTGTGTGTGCAAGAAGGACACGTGTGCACACAGTATCACACGTACGCTCACGCACACACCAAGCCATATTGTCAGCTGGGCTCAGGCCGGTCCAGGTGGCTCTAAAGTCCGGCCCCATCAGCGTCTATAGCTCAGGCTGATCATATCCCACCTTCTTGGCCAGGATGGAGCCGGCCACCCCCTTCCTGCTCCCAGGTGGGTGCGGGACACTCAGACTCCTCTCTGGGCTGGGAACCAGCTATTTTTCCCATGGCCTCCCCACCAGACCCTCCACCTCCTGCGCGGGTGGGCCCTGCTTGTCTATTTAATCCTCCTTTTGTTTCTCCTGAGGAGAGCTGACAATGTCACATTACTTTCAGGTGTACAACCCAGTGACCTGACAAGTTCCTAAGTTACGCTATGCACAGCACGGGGGTAACCACTATCCGTCCTGACATCACTACTACTACTACATCACTACTACTACATCTGCGACTGCGTTCCCTGGAAAGTGCCCTTCTTTCCCCCGACTCACTCATTCCACACCTAGGAGCCTGTGTATCCCATTGCTCCCATCCCCGCCCCTCCCCTCTGGCAACCATTGTGTGTTCTCTATATTTATAGAGTCTGATACTGCTTTTGTTTATCTTTTTTCCCCCTAGATTCCACTCTTAAGTGGAATCATATGGCCTTTGTCTTTCTCAGGCTATTTGACTTACTCTAACATCCTCTTGGGCCTCCGTGGGGTCTCAGATGGCATGGGTTCATCCTTTTTTACGACCGCATCGTGATTCCATTGTATATGTGCACCACGTTTTCTGTATCTGTTGCTCTATTGAGGGACGCTTAGGTTGCTTCCATACATTTAGTTCTTTTTGGGAAGCAGCTAGAGCCAGGAAGAGAAAGTGGGGCTTGGGGACCAGGCGCTTGGGCCCCACTGACAAGGGCAGCCCCTGTGCAGCCAGAAGATCTGATCGGGTGTCCATGGGTGCCGAGCCCTGTGCTGAGTGCTGGGGACACAACAAAGACACCTGCTCAGGGGCAGAGGACACCTGCAAGAAGCCAGAGATGATGGGGAGAGAGTTCCTTCTGTCCCCTCACTGGGAAGGCATCTCCCCCTCCAGATAACACGCTACACCAAGGGGAGCAGTCTGAGCCTGCACTCTGCCCCCACTCCCCAGCAGCTTAGCAACATGGGTGGCAACAGGGAATGAGGTGGGTCTTCCAGTGCCCACGGAGGCCTCTGCTCGCCAGCTCCGCAGCCTGGCCTCTCTTCCTATGTTCCTCACCTGAGCAACCCTCCTGTTCTCTTCTCCTCTGGGCAGAGGCCCCTCTCCTAGGAAGCCTGACTCTCTGTGGCCTGGGTGCACTGCTCTGAGGGCAGCCTGGGATCCAGAGCCCTGGTGGGTACCCAAGGGACGGAACACAGAGCATAGACTAGCGGCATCAAAATTACCCAAGGAAGACACAGCTAGAAAAAGGGAACTGGGTTTGCCCTGGGAATGGTTCTGAACAAGAAAACATGACACCATGGGCCATGTCAACCCAAGGGCAGACTGACCATTTTGCTCAGGGCTGGGGATCCAGTCTCTGGCATGAGCTCCTTACACAGTAGGCTTTCCAGAAGGCTCATTTAGTGGACACAGACCATTCAGACTCACAGAAACCGATAGGTCCCACAGAGGGCTGGAACCCCATCTGGGAGCAAGCCACAGGCCTCCTGAGGTACTGGGATCCCTGCCCTAATGTGGGGAACTCCAGGTACCAGGTAACCCACTTAGCCAGAGAGCAAAGCCCTTTCTCAGCCTCCCTCTCTCTCCCTCCCAACTATGTACAACCATACTATTTTTAGCCCAGCACCTAATCTCTGCAATGAAGGTTTCCTTCTCTTCACTCGATTCAAGGGACCAGCTCGCTAGAAAAGTAAATGTGATCTCTGCCCAAAAGCACCTAGATCTGCATGTAGCCCAGACCTCCCTCAGTTCCTCCACCAAATCAGGGCGCCTTTATGAGCAGAACGTCCAACTGACCCTTTATTTATGTGGACTGTCCTTCGCAACGGTCTCTGTGCCGGGCTTCCTCATTGATTTAGCACTAGGATCTGAAGAGCCCAGACTTCTGGCTGGTGGAGGGCCCTGCCCCGGGACGTGGACTGCAGGCCTGGGCTCCCACGTGCTTCAGCAGCTGGACCTGCAGCTCCACACGCCAGGGTGAGGAAGCCGTGCCAAGCAGGCAGCGGGGCCCTCGCCAACCATACTCCTCTTCTGAGAAGACATGATTTTAAAAGGGTCACATCTTGGGGCTTTCAAGGAAAAGGTATTTTGCTGGCAAGCAGGGCTGGCCAAAAAAAAAAAAAAAAAAAATCACACGGCTAAAATAAACCAAGGCATATAAATTAGAGCAAGTTTTATAGATCGAGTTGGAGGGAGTCTAAACACCAACATCGTTAAGTGCCCACGTTGGGCCAGACTCCTGGCCAAGCCCTTCACACACAAGCCTGACTGCCGGCTTTAGCCATCAGCCAAGCGCGCCTGTCTCTCTGGTGTGTCCCAGGTTTAGTGGCAGACACCTCGGTCACAGGCTATCAGGAGGCCACCAGCATAAGACGGTCCTTGGCATTGCACACACACTGCGGCTCAGGATTCTGTCTGGCTTCTCGGAGAGCAAACCAAGGCCCAGGAAGGTAGCTATTCCAAGCAGGCTGCACAGTGAGTAAGGGACGAACCGTGCAGGGACAGGTCCCCACACGCCTCCCACGCAGGGGCGGAGAGCAGCGCAGACCAGCCATGGGGCATGTGAACCCCAGCCCTTCTCTTTTGCCCAGCAATCTGTTCCTCTCTGCTGCTCTCTGGGGAGGCTGGCCAGGCCCAGGCCCACAGCAGCTCACTCACTTGGCTTTCCCTGAGGCTGGAGACAGGGCCGGGCACTGGTAAAGCAGCCAGTCACTATCTGTGAGCGTGCAAACAAGGGAATGAGTGAGTCAACGGAGGGTGTGGGAGGGAGGCGGAGCACACCCGCTGCCTCCCCTTCTCATCTGTAAATGGTGAAAGATCTGCCTCAAAGAAGTAGGTGAACAAAGCATCCACCATGGTAAAGACCCTTCTGTCCCTCCTCCCAGCCAGCCTCCTGCAGAGCCACACAAAAGCCTGGCTGAAGAGAGCAGAGGGCCTGAGCAAGCCGAGGGAAATGGAGCCTTTGCCTGAGGCCGGCACTGGCAGGGACTGGGAAAGGAGCAGCTAACGAATAAAGGTGACACAAGACAATGCTGCAACTCAGAAAACACACGCACGCACGCACATACACACACACGCGTGCACGCACAAATGAGCTCCTAAACATCGTGATACAGCTACTGCAAAGGCCTCTGGCCAATCTCACATGAGCATTTCTGCTGACCTCTGAGTTGGAACCAGCTGGAACACCGCCAGCCATGAAGTTCTGCAACGGGGCTTTTTGGTGGCTTGTACTTTCCTTGTCAGCCCCAAACGAAATTAATCAGACTGGCATCACCTGCTGCACCCCTTCCTTTACACTTCCCCTACCCCTCTTCCCACCACCCTACAGCCAGGAGTCCAGGTGGGCTGGGGAACTCCTGGGCCACACCCCCGCACCCCAGCCAGGCGCACACAAAGGTACCTCCGGAGGCGATGTAGAACCCGCTGGGTGCATACTTGGCCACCACGACCTGATGGGCGTGCTCCGTGTAGATGTCAGCAAGGGCTGGGTTCTGTGGGGAGGAGACCAGAATGAACACAAGGAACACAACAGTAGTCAATTGCTTTTCCCTCTCCCGATGAGCGGATTCAGGGGCTAAAAATAACACACGCACGAACATCTAAGTCAAAACCTCCATAAAGAAAAATCCCAGCAGTATGACTCCCTGCCCACACACCCAATGCCTGCCTGCCTGCCTTCGGGTGATAGAAATCGAAGTAGTTTTAACTCATTCTCCTTAGTCTACAGCTGTGGAAGTGGAGATGCTTGTCTTTCCTTTGCTTTTCTGCACCTGACACGGTACAAATACGTACTTGTAAGATATACTCAAGGCAAGTTTCATGGGAGAAAAGTCTACCATTCTCTCTTCCTGGTGGGGAGCTTCTCGGAGTCAGGTATGTGCTGGTCTCCCTGTTTAGAATCAGCTCTGCCCCGGATGCCAAGCAGCGGACGGCCCAAAACAGAGCCCTGGCTCTGAGCTCCAGCAGCCTGGCGGGGCGCAGCACTGGGAGCCTACCCCTGTCACAACCTTCACCGGGAAGTGTGGACTTTACCACCTGCTTCGTAGCCCAGATGGAAGGCTGGCTGGACTCACAGCGAGAACAGGGTCGGCGTCCGGGACCACTAATCGCCAAGAAGGTTCTAATGCCAGATTTACCAGAGGAAGATTGCGGCACTCCCACTTTCACACACACTCAAGCGGCCTCAGCAAACCGGAAACACATACACTGAGATGCTACCGATCTGTCTCTATGGCTGGGCTTTCTTTCTGGAGGGAATAAAGACTCGGTCATCTACTCCCCATTCCTGCTGTCAGGTTTCTATGAACCAAGCGCTCTTCAAAGAGGCCACATCCCTCTGGCTGGAGGCTGAGGACACATCAGGCTCCAGTGTGGACACTCTGCTTTCTAGAGGTGGCTGCTGCAGGAACATCTGGCCTGACGCCCAGCTGCCCCCACTGCTCTCCAACCTGACCGCAAGGTCAGAGGCCTGCAATTTTCTCAGCCTTCCGGCTACAGGATCCCCAGCCCCTGACTCTACCAGACTGAGACCAGAGAAGCTGACCCTAAATTCTAGCCCCACTCACCACCAGCTACCTCTGGCATCCCTGCTGGCGTTCCCCTGGCCGGCCAGGACCATCCCACCTGCCCTCTGATCCCTACTTACAAGGCTTAACTGCAGGGCCACTTCCTGCACGAAACCTCCTATGCCCCTTAAATAATTTACCTTGTTCCCTAAGGTACTCAGGACACACAATGCAGGTATTCCCTGCTTTTACAAAGTTTGCCACTATGCCACTTTGTTTTTCCACAAGACCTACATTAATACTGGTTTTCAGTAACCAAAAGGAAGCCACACAGGATTTTCACTTTCATGTAAAAAGGCAAAAAGCCGAAATAGCATTTAGCCCTGTTTCTGTGGTGAGATGAGCTGGTCTGGGGTAGCCGGCACTCCGGAGCAGCGAGGGGTGACTCCCAGCTTCTTCCCTGGGAGCCACACTCAGCACCTCGGTATCAAACAGCCAGAGCTCCAAGCCGTGTCTGGGAGCACCTGGGATCTCCATTTATTTCATGCATCTGTTAGCAAGACATGTCCTAAGGTATCAGAAAAGCCAGGAGAGGTGATTTGGGGGGGGGGGGTCTAAGAACACTCTATACTCTTTTTCATATAAAGTAATGGTAACTGCCTCTTTGCTTTAGGCCATTTTGGCTCACATGAGGTTTCAAAGAATGCTCTGGTTTTGGATAGTGGGGAAACCTGAAGACCTTCTTGTCATCGCTTCCAATTAGTTTTTCTGCGACCTGCTTCAAGTGCATTTATCTCTTCGGCCATCAAAGGAGTTCACAGATAGCCAGTGGTCAATAAATGTTTTTTTGGGGGGGCGGGGGTTACAAAGTCCTTTTCACCCTAAGACTTAACACTCGGCATTAATGTGATGTAGTGAGCATTTGATATACATGCTTCATAAACTGATCCATCTCGGAATAAACAATTACTAATAAAATTAGAAGGGTGTCAGGTACTCAAAACAAGATGTCATAAATGGCAGAGAGGCATACGCAAAGGTGCTTGAGATCTTTAGCCTTTTGGGAAAAGCAAATGGAAACTACAGAAAGATACCGCTCCATACCCACTAGAATCAGGAAGATCGAAGACTGATGTCACCAAATGCTGGCAAGGACGGGGGCGCAGTGTACTGGGAAGTTTCCGTGTAGCTGGTGGGAATGCAAAATGGTGGAGCTGGAAAACAGTCTGGCTGGTGATTCATGAGATTAAGCATATACTTACCACACACCAAACATGCAATCCCGCCCTTCGGTATTTACCCAAGAAACCAAAGCACACGTCCACAAAAAGATACACATACATGAAGGTTTATAGTTGCTTTACTCATTAACAGCCCAAATTAGAAAACAACCCCAATGTCTACCAACAGACACTGAAGAAACACCACCCTATATCCACAGTGGAACACGCCCGGGCAACCAAGGGGGCATACACTAACACGCCCAGCAAAACCAGTGAACCTCAAAGGCATTACGAAAAAGTCAGACACAAAAGACAACACTGGGTTGCAGGACTCCTTTCTTATGACATTCTAGAAAAGGCAAACTTAAAGGGACAGAAAGCAGACCGGTCCTTTCCAGGTGTTAGGTATGGAGGGAGCCCACCGACAGCTTAAGAGAGCCCTTCTGGAAATCACTGTGGTGGTGTTTATGGGGCTGTGAGTATCTGTCCCGTTGAGCAGCAGATAAATCTTGCTGTATCTAAACTAAGCCTCAATAAAATGAAGATGCCTGGTATCCATTAACATCTGTCGAATCCAACTCATTCCAGCCCAGATTAGTGCTTCTCATCCTAACACCCCAACATGGACAAAATCCCTTGCAAAGAAGCGGGCCAAAAGTGGTCTGTGGACAGGCCACCCACCCTGAGATCCTTTCCAGGTGTGTTTCAAGGCTGACTGAGGGGTCTTACATTCTACACGGGGGGGCACCACGAGCCCATTTTACAGATGAGAAACCATCCCATGGGCAACTGACCACCCATGCTGGCACTCATCCCCACTGGGCTCTGCTTTTAAAAGGGTGGGCATGTGAGATGAGTAAGCACTGGTCCTGGGAGAAGTTCTGCCCCTAAACATTCCTTTCCCCTAAATGGTCAGGGTGGTGAGTCCAGGGGGTGTGAAACACCCAAGGTCATCCCCAGCAGGCTCAGCTCCAGAATCCTGGGCTGGACGAGACATCTCTCTTGTCTGAACTACAAATACAACTAAGCCAGCGAGGGAGGGGGCCAAATTCTCCAAACTGAGCATAATGACTTCATCTGGGTCCGTTGCAAACTCCCCACCTCGGCTTAGTACACACAAGGAGGCTGGCTACTAGAGGCAGAAATGATAGCTCTGCCATTCCCACTGTCGTCCTGCCAGTTCAGGCTCATTCCAGATCAGCTAAGGCCACAAGGCACCAACAACCCCCCCCCATAGCTGGTGGCAGCTCCCCTCATTTGCCCTCCCTCTCCTGCTGCCTCAGGCAAGGAGAATAGGACTTGGGTGAGTAATTTATTTGGGGCAGGGCTAGGCAACAGGGGAAATGAGCCAGTGACGGGAAGAAAGCCAATTCCGGGTGCACCAAGGAATACTCCTGCTAGGGCAGGGGCTTCCCCTCCCTGGCAGCCTTGGGAGATGGTTCAGGACAGGCCTAACCCCACTGCCTCCACTCTTCTCAGACCCCCACCCCCCACACAGGACCCCCACAGGTCTGCTCTTCCAGGCTAAGGAACCGCTCCCTGGGCTGATGCCCTTATGGGGCCAAGGCCCCTTGACTCCCCAGGCCAACCTAGGGCTGTAACAGGAGCACTCCCTCCCCCTACCACCTGCAGCTCCGAGTCTGGCAGGGGGCACTCAGCAACACTGCTAGGTGAGGGGCAGAGCTCAGGGCTGTTAAGGCCCTGGCATAAGCCCCGGAAGGCTGCCCCTACACCTGGGAGGTCAGGGAGTCTCACAGAAGACATGAGAGGACACAAAGGCACAGATTTGAGGAAAGACACGGGCACGGAAGGCCTACCATGTGCCTTGCAGACCCTGCAAACACCTGTAGGGACAGCAAGGTGGGGGCGCTCTGGCCACAGTGGGAGCCAGACGACAGGAGGCACCTTGGCCCAACCTGAGGAGGCCCTCTCCCCTGCAGACTACATACCACCCAGCCTCCCACCTGCACAGACACCCATCCCCAAGACCAGACTTTCTTCTGCCAATCCTGTCAAACAGGAAACAAATCCAAACCCCCACGCCCTCCCAGTCTCCACCCTGCCCAAGGAGACTCCCTCCATCAAGGGAGGATTCCCAAAACTCACTTCATACGGGCAGTGTCTAACTGAGCCACCGACTCCCCAAAGCTCTTTCAGGTCCTATGTCCTCTCATCCTCAGGGCTGAGGAGGGATCAGAGGTCACCACACCATCCACAGTGAGGTCAGTGACTGGCCCAGGTCACAGGGCGTGGCAGCTCTGACCTCAGCTCCTGAACCACAGGGAGCCTGGTGGACGTATCAGGAGATCGGGAAGGCCTCCCCGAGCAACCAGTGTAGAAGCTGTTGGACCCGGCATGGCAAGAGGGGCCTCTGTGCTCTCCTGCAGCAGCTCATGGCCCCTAGAGCCTCCAGAGAGAGAGAGAAAGCCCTGGGCTCCTCCGAACCCAGCCCAGGAATTGTGAGTGTGACCTTCCCGGAGGATTGCGTTTCAGAGCATGGGCTTTCTAACGACTCCTAGTTCCTAAAAGCAGTCCTGGTAGCTGGACCTGTGCATCCAACACAATGTGCAGGGTCCTCTGTTGATGACTAAGGACAAACTTGAATTACTGCACAGCAGTCCAGCGAGAAGCAGCCACACAGATATGTGTGCTTCCAGAGCGCAAGCTGGGACCCAGAAGCCGAGCCCCGACCTCACTGCCTCAGAAGACAGAACACATAAGCGTGGCTCATTTACTCCTTCCAAGAACTCCCTGCACCCACTCGGGGCTGGCCCTGTGGATCCAGCAGTGAGCGAATGCTTTGTACTCTGTACGAGTCCAACCTGCCACCAAGGTAGCTGGCCCGGAGGAACGGCACCCTCACTGACAATCCGAAGTCCATCTTCCATTATGCCTGCTCCTTCCGTCAGGAAATCACTGAGTGACTTTGTTTTTTCACTCTATCTGCCTCTGTCTGGAACTCCTTCCCTCCTCCCTGGTCCTCAATGACATCTCCTAATTAGCTTCTACCACTCAGGCAAAGGCCACCTCTGAGCTTTCCCTGCTGCCCCAACTGGAAATGATCTCATCCAGCTCTGAATGCCCACCGTGTGCCCTCGCCGCCCACCCCACCACCCTCACCACTTACAGCCTTGTACCACATGCCACACTTACACCCATGTGCCTTCTCCCTAAGCGGGCCCCACAGGGGCAGGGCCTGGATGTGACCCAACACGGCCACCTCCGAAGGCCAAGGCTGGCTAGACCCCGAGAACCGGTTCTGAATCATCGTGCCCAGATGGTTCACTCTCAGCCATGAGGGTGGACCCTTCTATTGACTTCTCTGAAACCTCACAGGAAGGTAACCTTATACCCACTTCACAGGCAAAGAAGCTGCACACAGAGAACAGGATGTGCGCAAGGCTACCCGCCTGGTAAGCGGTGCGTGTGGGGACCTGAAGTCAGGTAAGGGCGTTTGTTCCTCAGTTCTATTCTCTTACCTGTGTTTGGTACCATTGTCAGCCTGATTCTCTGACTCAGAGGAGCACTTTAGTCTGGCCGACAGGTAAGGATTCCAGAAATGCGTGGGGCCATTCAGCAGTCTGCTGCTCCCTGAGGGCCTGTCCCTTTTGCCTCCTAGCTCAATCCCTTCCCAGCGCAGCAAATCAAGCTGTAACACAGGGATCTCTGCACACAGGACAGTGGCACCTTCCTTCCTGCCCTCCCTCTTTTCCTCTTGTCTGCCCAGAGCCTTACTGAGCAGTCCTGCGGAGAGTCTGGGGGAGGCTGCCCGGAGTCAGATGCCAGCACCTCCTGGGGTCTGGTGTCCACATCTTTAAAAAGAGCAAGTCTCTAAGCAACATGGCGGTGGTGTTGCCTAGAGACTTGTGAGGAAGGCACTGTGGACCGTCACAGCTCAGGCAACCCTCTAGGGATACTTGTGAATGAACTCTTCTAAAGCCCACGATGACCCCATGACTATTCTCCCTACTCTTCCAGATCAGAAAACCAAACCGGTTAAAGTACAGTAAGTGCTCAGCCACTGACCAGCACAAAACGTACTCAAGCACGAGGAGCTCCTCTGCCAGAGGCAGGGCTCAGGGCTGCCTGCTGGATTGGCACACATCTGTGTTCCCTGAAGAACAGCTGAACATGGGCAGGGCTGGTGGGGAGGCAGGGAGAGGACTGGAGTACCCATGATGGGATGGTATGTGGTAGAGAAATTGCCATCTTCTGGGTAAGATCCCAGGGAACAGGGATAAAATCAGTGGTTAGAAGCTACTAGTAGGCTGACCAGAGCTTGAGGTCCAGGTCCTTCTAAAGGGGCTATCACCACAACCAAAAGTGGGCTTCCACCACTGGGACTTTTAGAAGAGAAGCAAAAAGAGCCCTCTTCACTCCAGCGTCTACATATCCTCTATAATGAGGCCCTATGGGGGGGGAAGATGGGTTGGTGGGGGAACAGTCCAGGGGTCAGGACTGCACAGGGACCCAAATGGGCATCTCCAACCATTTCAGGGCAGGGCTGACTTCCACAACCCAAGCAGAACCAGTACCACCTTTCTGCTGTTCTCAGGGATGAGGCCATAGCCTTGTTTTCTTTGTAACCTTGAAGGCCTTGATATCCCTCTCTATACCTCCAGAAACAGAAACGCCTAAGAAATGTATCAAAACCACGGACCCCCCTGCAGGAGCCCCTAACTGTGTGAGAGCACACAAGTCTAACTTCTAACCTTGGGGCACACTTGGCTTCCTGTCTAGATTCTCCCCCATCTCCACTTTCTCACTCCTCTTCCTGGAAAACTCTTACTCATCCTCCAAAACACAACTCAAATGTTCCCCTTCTCCAAAAACCTTCCCTGCTGCTCTGTGGCACAACTGGATCTTCTTTCTTGTTCCCAAATCACCCAGGACATTCTTTTAAAGTGCTTAACCAGATCATTAGAATGTTATCCACCAAGGGTAACAACATTCAATCTCAACACTACTGATACCGTGGGCCAGATAACTTGTAGCACAGCCCTGTGAATCATGGGATGCTTGGCGACATGCCTGGCTTCTACCAAAATGACAGATACCTGTAGCACACAAAACATCTTCAGACGTTGCCAAATATCTTAGGGGATGGGGCTGGGGGCAAAATCTCCTCACAATCACTGATTTGAATCTTGGACATTGTGGTCACAGGCAGGGCTCAGCAAGACAAGCTTTGTGAATGTAGGAAACATTAAGAACCAAAGAACGGTTCTACCAAGTGCTGATAAGCATTTGCTGGGTGTTTTCATCTTGAACCTCAAATCTTAGGTACAGAACAATCTCAACTACAGATTCAATCATATTACTAGTCTGCCTAACCTCTTAATGGTTCTGGCAGCCTCTGACACAGGGCTGCCTGATCGCCCACAGCTAGAGCCCCCCCACACCCAGGCTCCGACCCTGGAACTCTACAACCCTGTAGAGGCCCTCTTGCCCAAACCTGCCTCATTTGTCTGGCACCACAGCACCTGTGCTTCCTCAGGGTCAGCCCCATCCAGTTTCCAGAGCTGGTTTTCCCCACTAGACTGCGAGCTCTGTGAGGAAAGGCCCAGGGGCTCTACTACAAAGCAGATGCTTGGTAAGTACTTGTAACACGGTTCACTGGGGCTCGAGGTACAGGAGGTGGGGGGGGGCAGGGCATTGGGGCAGGGATGGAAAGGGAAATGTCTATCCTGGGTCAGGTAACACTCAGGGAACCCCATGAGACTAGATGTGGGCCAGCCAAAGCACCCAAGAATCACTGGCCCACGAAGTAAGTCACCACCACGTCACTTGGGCTCCAGGCAGCCCCGTGGCCTGGTCTGAGCCTGTCTCCTCACTTCTTAAAGATCCAACCCCCAGGTCTCTCCTGGTTCAATCTCACACGCATGTGTTGCCTACTCACGTGCCCGCGTGGTACTCCAACACACCACTCCCTCCTGCCACCTGGAAGCTTATGTTGCTCCCAAGACCACGAGCTCCATGTAGGACAGGCCTCCCCTGTATCTGGGCTCCCCACAGGGCTGGTGGTCATGCTGGACGTACAGCAGGGATTCAGGAGGCATGTGCAAATAGAAGGGACAATGTCTATCCCTATGGAGCCATCTGTCCCTTCGCAGACTCCCCCCACCCCATGGGCAGCACACGCACAGGTGGTCCTTCCGCACAGGACTGGCAGATCACCCCAGGACAAACTCAGCACTCACGTTCAACAACGCTGAACTTCACACTGTGCTTTGAAGCAGACTGTATTGAACTGCAATATATCACTTCCTGGAATTGGGTTTTATGTACATAACTTTGTCAAACATACATATTTTAGTTCTACAATCTAGGGCCTGGACTGCTTTAAAAGCAAGCTCCAAACCTGCCCTTGTAGCAAATCTGCTGGCTGCTTTTGGCAGTCTTCGAGGGGCCTCTGCTGGGAAGCTCATGTGCCAGAGCTGTTCTGTACAGGGACGTGATGCTGGGCAGCTCAGAATCCTGAAGAGCCTCCTTCACGGTCACTGGGAGTAACTCCTCCTGTCGTTGCAGAATCAGCAGGGGCAGTGGTCATGCCGCCCCCATGCTGAGAATATACCAGGCTCTCCCATTCTGGTAGATAGCCACACCACTGCATACTTTAATTCAGGTGAGTTGAAAGAAAATAGGTAAGAAACATTCTTTTCCACGAGCTTATGAAGTGCCATTATTCTGGGTTCACAAAACAACTTTTAAGTCAACACAATGAGTGACGGCGGTGGTTCCAAGTGGGAAGGAAGTCATATGGGTACGGATACCTGTTTGGTTTGAAAGGAGGGGAATGCCACAAAACTGAGCTCCAGCAACCTCAGCAAGCTGAGCTTTTTAAATTTCCAGGCAATAAAGCCTGCGACGGCTGCCTATTATCTCCATGACACAGACTGACTTTCAAGGCATTTTGACCAATGGATAAACTTACTGAGCACCTGTTACGGGCCAGGTACTTTCCTGGGTGAGGACACAGCAGTGAATGAAACAGGGAAGAGCCAAGCCCTGCTTTCAAGGAGTTTCCAGTCCAGTCCCAGGAGACAGGCAGCTGCACACAGTCGTCGGATGGCCCGCCTGCTGGCTGGCTTTGCGTTAGCACGGAGGGGCAGAAAAGGCCAGGATGGGAGTGTTATGGAGTCCTATGCCCTGAGACAGACAGATGACAGATTTCAGAAAGAGCATGGAAGCAAGAGTGCCTGGAGCTGAGTGGGAAGGGTGGGGGAGGGAGGTTTGGGGGTGAGACCGGAAGAGACAGGCTAGATGGTGAGGCTGTATCAGGCATGGTAAGGCACAGCAAAGGGGCAATGGACACCATCTTGTATTTTAACGTAACTGGTCTAGCTGAGCTCTGAGAGCAGACTGGAGGACAGCCACCTTGGAATCAAGAAGAACAGTTTGGGTTTTCTGTTTTGCAATCTGGAAAGGATGGTAGCTTGGAGGAGGGTGAAAAACGTAACAGAAAAAAATGTCAGATTCTGAAGTTAGCTTGACAATAGACACTAGGATCCACTGACAAATGAACTATGGGATGGAAGAAAAAGAGGGAAATCCAGAAGTCCCAGGTTTGGGGCCCAAACGGCTGGAGAAATGGCACTGCTGTTTTGGGGGAAGGACACATGGGGAACCTGAATGTGGTTTGGACAGGCCAAGCAGACATCTGTTGGACATTCCTTGACCTAATTCCAATCTTTTCTTCTGGGTTTCCTCTCTTTCCCAAGCCTGTAATATAACCAGACCATCATCTTTCCTATTCCCTGAACGGTCATGAGAGTTCCCCATAGCTTTTTCCCAGGAATGCTGTACCCCATTAAAAATGGCATCCATCTTTAATTGAGTACCAATGATCCCCCAACCCAAAAAGAGCCTAAGGGCCTAATTTTCACCCAGAACAGGAACACATCAGCAGCTTCCCATGCTGTCTGGGCCCCACAGAAACTTACAAATAGCTGGGAAAGAAAAGCAGACGCACCCTCAAGAGAGAATGGTGAACTCGGGTACCATTAAAAATAAAGACTTCCGAAGAGGGGTGCCTGGGTGGCTCAGTGGGTTAAAGCTCTGCCTTCAGCTCAGGTCTGCATTGGGCTCTCTACTCAGCAGGGAGCCTGCCTCCCCCCCTCTCTCTTCCTGCCTCTCTGCCTACACGTAATGTCTGTCAAATAAATAAATATTTAAAAAACAAAAACAAAAACAAAACACCTCCGAAAAATGAGCAAACTAGGTTTCACAAGCAGGGGAATGTTTGCAGGGGGGTGGAGGTGCTTGTGTGCAGCTATGAATAATTCTCACTGGAAGCAGCTCTGAGGATCGGCCTCCTTCACCTTGCTGGCCTGACCCCTCTGCAGAGCAATGGGCCCACAGGGCTGAAAGATGCAGCTGGTCAAGAACTTTCGTGGCACCCAACAAAGGGCAGGTACCTCACATGAGGCCCCCCACCTAGAAGCACATGTAGATTGCCATGACCCGTCCAGGAATTTTAGGGGCCAACTCAAGCGTTCCCCACCCTGTATATCCCTGAGAATGCTTGTCCATTTTGTTTGCTCAACGACAAGCAAGTACCTACTTTGGGCCATCAAACTTTTATTTACTCACAATCTCGGGACCGCACCCTGGGTATCTCCATCATTACCATCTAAGTCCCTGGTAAGGTTTCCCTCAGTTCTGGGTGAGGCCATATCAGCTTTCTAGGAATCCGTGAGACTAGCACAACAGAGTGTGGCACCTTCGGGGAGCATTCACACCCGCCCATCCCTTCTTTTGAGGTGCCCAGAAATCCAGGGCAGGGCTGAAACTGCCACTCGGAGCCTGGTCCTTCAGCAGAGGAATGACAATGACTGGCTGGCTTGCCCAGAGATAAGGGAAGCACCAACAGCACCTCAGCCCATGCAGAGCCCTCTCCTTTCACATGCAAGAAAAGCTCGGCCCCCAGAGCCCCTTTACTCCCTTAGCCAGTTGTGAGGTCCCAGAGGGCAACTGCCTCTGATCAGCAACAATCCCGACCCACCAGGGGTAATCACTTGCAACAGATGTGAAACTAACCTGACATCCCTTGGGAGCATGACCAATCAGAATCATCCACCTACATACTGGGCAGAGGCCCAACCCTAAGCACAGTGCAGGAGAACCCCTCCCCCCACAAATGGCTGTGCTGGTACTTCCACCTTCCCTCCCCCATACCGTAACTCGGCCTGCGGAAGGGAGAAGAAAGATTTCAGTGTGCAATCCCAGCAGTGGGGAGACCAAAAAGCAGACTGGGTCATTTCAGTAATTACAGAGAAGTAAGAATTTGCAAGGATTTCCCAGGAAATTGGCTCAAGAAGCATTCTCAGCCTGGGTACAGGACGTCTGTCTAAATGATTCATGGGAATAAACTAGTTCCTGATTTTGCACTGGGGCTCACACCAGGTTGGAATGCAGAGGTCTGAGCATGGGTCCTGCTGGCTCTGCCACACTGAGACCCTGGGTGTTAATAATGATCATACATAAGTACCATTTACCAAGTGCTGGGTGTGCGCCAGGCATGCTGGACTGGAGGGACACATCATCTCATTCAGCGGTCACAGCAGTCCGGGGAAGAGGGGGGGAAGGGAGCCTCATCTCATCATCACTTCCATTTTACAGATGAGGACACTGGGATTCAGATGCCTAAGTCACCAACGGCCCCAAGGTCAAGCAGCTGCTGACTGGGTGTGTCTGATCCCCCAATCCAGAGCCCTGGTCTGAACTAATCCAAGCCTCAGTTTCCCCAGGAAGAGAGAGAAGAGGGCCTAAATAAGCCTGAAACAGTCTTCTAGGCTTCCGAGGTGTGGTCCCCAGGCTGAGGGGGCGTGGCGTTCTCACCCTCCCCAGGCTGCGGGGTGGGAGAAGAGGGGGGTAGCGGGGAGAGAGAATTAACCTGGGAATTGCACCCAGGGTCTGAACCC
This sequence comes from Enhydra lutris kenyoni, assembly GCF_002288905.1. NCBI lineage: Eukaryota > Metazoa > Chordata > Mammalia > Carnivora > Mustelidae > Enhydra > Enhydra lutris. Next base: position 62,854,994 of record NW_019154105.1, on the reverse strand, counting down.
GCGCCTAGGGGGTAGGTAGGAAGGGGTTACTCACGTCGATGTTCCTTAGAATGACGCACTTTCCATTGGTGTAAAGAAAATTGTTGCCCTTGGGGTCTCCGCCAATGATTTTGGAGACGCCCCTCTCCACCTGGGGGAGGCTGGCGAACACCTTCTCTGCGGAGACACAAACCAGGCAGGGCGCATTAGGGGCAGCCCCCACCTCGGCCCCCGGCCGAACTGACAACCGGGGGCCGGGAGCGGACGAGAGAGGGGACCTGGACCGGTCTCAGCCGGTCACCTGTTGCCTCCACCGGGAGGGGCGGCCGCCACTTTGAAGGAGCGCAGGGTACCGCGCGACTTCCTGGTCCGCGTTCCCGACCAGGCCCTTCAGGAACGCGGGGGCTCCCCCGGGCCCAGCCCGCAGCACCAACTTTGGGGCACCCCCTGGGCCGGGGATCGCCGCCGGGCGCCCTGAGGGCGGAGGAGCGTTCGCCCGCACGCTCCCTCTCCCCTCCCCCGCGGCCGGGGACTCAGGCGGGCCGCCCGCGCCCCGCGCCACGCCGATGGCCGAGGGGGTCCGGCGGCGTGGACGCCCATCCCCGGGGGCACCGGGCCGCGGCACTTACTGATCTCGTACGGCATCCTCGCCCACTTGTTACCGCGCCGCGCTCGCTAAGACCTCCGGAGCCGCCCGCGCCGCGAAGCAGACTGGCAGAGGCCGGGCCAGGGACCGGGGGCCGAGAGGCGGCGCCGGGCGTGCCGGGCGCGGAGGGGGCGGAGGGGGCGGTCCGAGGCCGGGGCTCCGAGGCCGGCTCGCGCCCTGCCCTGCGCGCTGCCGCTGCGGACGCGCCGAACCCGGAAGCGCGGTCCCGCGCGCGGCTCGCCCCCAGCTTTGACCATATATAGTCAAGCGCTCGGCTCGGCGGCTGCAGCCCGCATGAGGCTGCGCGGACCGGGCCGCCCCTCCCCCACCCCCGCGCGGGTCCCGCCCCGGAAGTGACGTTGCACGCGGCCTCGTAAAAATGCGGCGTGGGCAGCCGGCTCAGTGTCGGGTCGCTTCTGGGTGCTGCTGAGTTTGCGGACTGCAGGGTGGGCGGGCTGCTCCGGCCGCTCCAGGCTGAAGTGCGGGACCGCGCAACGCGCCAGCACGCTGTTGGGGGCGGGGGCCGTGCTGGGGAAGCCGTTTTCTACCCTGTGTTTGCGCAGCGGGCGTTCCCGGGCTGTTAGCTTTCCGGCGGAGTCGGGGCCCTCGCAGGGATTGCGAACAGTGCTTTTTCTTTTCTTAAAAACATGCCTGAGTAGGAGTCGCCCTTCCTCTAAAGCAGCCGCTGGCAGCAGAGATTTCAGGGATATGCCTTGCTGGGCCAGAACTCTCTCATAACTTCCTTTAGAAACCTAAGAAGCCGAGGAGAGCGAAGGGCATGTAGGCTCTAGGAAAACCAGGATTTATGAGTCAGGAGGCAGAAAGAAAGGGGGAACTTCCACTTTTAAGATCAAGGCAGTGTGAAAATGGGAAAAGCGAGGGCTCTGAGATGCTGCTTTAAGCCTTTTTCAGTAGGGGGACACAGCTTTCCTGAGGGGCGGCTAAGTGAGGATATGTAAAGCACCTGTGGGTACTGAAGTCCAAGCTGAAAAACCTTTCTCTAATGTACTGGAAAGACCTGTTAGCTCTGTTTCCAGATCTACCCAGGTTAACCATTTCTTGCCTCCTTGACTGTTAGTCCCACAGAACCAAGGCTCACCTGGGTTATCGCAGGTGTTTGTTATGCGCCTGTTCTGCTCCTATCACCGTCCCCCACCTTCACCTCCGTCTGTTCTTCAGGTTGCAGCCTGTGTGTTCTATAAACTGAAACCTACTTCTCACCTTAAAGTTTATAGGAATTCCCAAGTCTCCAAGCTAAAGCCTTTAAGACTGCTGACTGGGCCCTAGGTAACAAGTCTCAGGGTTAGGAGAGACTCCATCTACTGCTCTCCCCTGTACCTTTCTCTTGCACACTGTCTGCCTTGTTCCAGGAATGCCCCAAGATACGCCTGCCCTAGGTCCTTGGCAATTTACTCTTCTCTCCGGAAGAAACTAATTGCTACAGTATCACTTGCTCAGTGAAGGTCCCCTTCCCTGACCACCTTATTTTAAATCCCAAGTTTTCAGCCCTTAGGAACATATTCCTGATATTAACTTTCCTGTGACTTGTCTAGAGTGTTCACCTGGCAGATGTTCAAACGGGTGACCCCGGTACCCCACGTGTGCCCTTTGATCAGGAAGCAGTGGCTGGGAAGGTAGTTCGGTGAAGGACCCTAGAAATGTTAAGTCTTGATATCAAATGGTGATTCCGGAAACAAGTGGTAGCTGTAACTCTGGAGAAACCAGGGTTTATCAGCCCCTAATGAGACTTGGGTTCAGAACAGGTTGATTTAAAATCACCCCTGGGATATTTATGTAACAGAAGGACCCTCGTGCAAGTAAATCTAAGGCACCAGCCTTGAACTCTTGCAAGCTGGTAACCTTTAGCTCATGTACAAAGCCTTGTTGAACTTAGCGCTACTTCACAAGGAGACTAAAACTCAACGTAGAACATTCTCAAAACCCAGGTAGGAGGGTTTGCTGCTAGCCTAGGAAGTCCTATTGATCTGGGGGCTTGAAGTTTGGGTGGGGGTGGGAATGCTTCCCCTAGTTTAAAAACAAAGCAAAAACCAGTCTATGGATAGCAGGACAAGGCAGGAAGTTACAAGGTTGAAAGGGAAGAGGGACCCCAGGGCATTCTTCCTCTGGCTTGTCTCGGGGTTGGTATGCTTGGTTGTCTCTCAGCTGTAAAGGCTCAGTAACACCTGAGTAGTATCAGCTGTGGCTAGCTGTCATTCTGGCACTTTTTCCTTGGGTTCCTCTACATACACCTTTGTTGTTACAACCAACAGCCTGCTTCCCCTCTCTAGGAGGGACCCTGGATGTCAGTATCCTGGTGGCTCCTTTTCTACATGTCTGTCCAGCTACTTCTCTCAGCATGTCACCTGTTACCAACTGCCTCCCCAGCATCTCTCTAGGGAAGTCCCCAAGGCACTTCTTGAGATTAAACCTAAGACCCCCCTCGCTCGCTCCTGCCATAGGGCTGTTTCTCTGAGGCTCCCTTCCCATGGTCACCCTGTCTTTCTGACTACTTTGGCTCCAGACCTTACCCAGCCCTGTCCTCACCCCCCGCCCCCCCCACCCCGCGTTTAACCCCTCACCAAATCTGATTCCTTGAATGCCTGCATTTCTCAAATCTATCCCTTCATCTCCCCAACACCACCAGGTTCTGAGCTTCTACGCCTCATCCAGGATCCTTTAACCACTTCCTAACTACTGTGTCCACTCAGAGCCAGAGTAACCTACTGGGTGTGGCCAGTAAACCCTGAGGCAGCGAATGAAAAGATTATTCCACACACCTAAATAGGAGAAAGGAGAGGGAGAGATGCTCTAGGGGTGAAAAGATCCCAAGCCAGACTCAGTCTCCATTTTTATTGCAGGTCTCAATACATCAAGTAGGAGCAGAAAAGCAGAAAGGAATGTTAGGTTTTAGTAACCAAGACCTAGACCTATGGGTCCAGGCTTGGTGGAAGCGAGCGGCGTCTGCTGTGCATACAGGCTAAGGGTATGATGCATACGTGACCATAAGGTTGAGAGTGTTTTTCATTTAAGTTAAATGTTTACTCCCTAGGTGAGAGCTTTGAGCTGCAGTAAGGATCTGACTCTGGCTGTTTTCAGCTCAAACTTCAAAGCAGACCCAGTGTTCCAGGCCCCCCTCCTTTGCTTTTCATAATCAGTCTCCTCTTGGGAGACCCATTTCCCTTAAATCTCCTCTATCCAGGCACTGTGAATCATCGCAGTAATCTCAAACCTTGTCAGCACCCCACACATCTTCTATCTCAAGATGTAGGCCTGGAGAGGATGTTGGTCTCTAAGGCCCTGTGGGGATCCAGCCTCAGCCTAGCTTTCTAGTAGCTCTGTGCCTGGGTCACAAGGGGCCATCCCCAGTGCCTTTCAGCTCTGCTGCTCTGCACAGTGCCTGCCTGGGCCTATCGTCCCTGCTATTTCTGAGCCTTTCCTGCACAGCCCAGTTTAAGGCCAGTCAGTCAACTCTCAGATTAAGGCCAAATTAAGTCCTCTCCTTGCTGGATTGACTTGCTTCCCCACCCCCACTGTGAACTGAGAACAGGGGACCCCTGTTCAGGGGCTGCATGATTTTCGAATATTTAGCTAAGGGCCCACCAGGCTGCCCTAGAGGGAGTGAGGAATCAGAGCATCCCCTGAATTTGCATTGAATCTCAAAGCAATTAGTGTCTTAAAAACCTACTTAAGTGATTCCTTAAATCTTAAACTCCTAGGCTGGCTTTGGGTAATCTGGTGTCGGTTACTTAGGTAACCCCAACAAAACCCTTAGATCGGCTTCCAGGTGTCAGTACAAGGCCCTGATGCTTCCTTTTTCGGTCAGTTCTGCTGGATGCTTCGTGCTGAAATCTGAAGGCTCAGGATACGTGGCTCTACATGAATCCACCACTTCCTGAGCGTGCTTAGCCCAGGAGCCTTGATTTCCTCTTCCATAAACTGGGATCCCACAGGAGACCTGGGCTTTGTCAAATGAATGACTAACCTGACTAACCCCTATAACCGCTACAAGATTTTTGTTGTTGTTGTTGTTGTTGTCAAATTCCTGCAAGCTACAGGAACTTTAGCGTAAGTTACTTTCCCGTGAAGATGATCGACAGTAGATGTATTTGTAGGCGAAAACTCCATATTCCTGCATAGCTTCAGACTGATCTTAACATAGTTCAGGAAATATACCCTATTCATTCCAGTCACTGACCTATCTTTAGTTCTTTATAAGCCACGCTTCACAGCCCACTAAACCTCCACTATCTGATCTTCCTAAGGTCTGGGTGAGGTCCATCAGCTGGAGACAGCAAACCTGGCTTGAGACTTGAACCTGCGCGACTTCACTCCTTCAGCATAGAGCTGTGAAGGCTCTGGGGCAGTCCCACTGCTTCCTTGTCTGTTCTTTGCACTAAGAACTCCTGTAGCTTGTAGAAAGAACACAGCAGCTGTTTTTGCTTCTCTCTGCTACCTGATACTCAGAACTTTGGCTGAAGTGGTGCCCTGAGGGCTGTCCTCAACTCTGCCTCTCTGAAGGACTTTCTACAACTGAGGACTTCCCTAGCCACTTCCCATGAGCCAGGTGCTGGCTTGCATGTCCTTTGGCTCGAAGGTTATGGACTTGCCCAAGTTTCCAAGCAAAGGGCTACAGGCAGGATTAAAGCTTGGGTCAGCTTTCTGCAAAGCCCAGCTGTTTCCTTATTAAAAAGGAGTGATCCAGAGGCAACTGGGTAGCTCAATTAAGCGCCTTGACTCTTGATTTCAGGTCAGGTCATGATCTCAGGATCGTGAGATGTGAGCCCTGCATCAGGCTCTGAGCTCACTCAGAACGGAGTCTGTTTATCTCTCACCCCCCTGCTTCCCCCCCCCCCCCCCAAAAAAATCTTAAAAGAAAAAAGTGAACCAGACCAACACTTGTGAACCTGTGTTCTTGAACAGGCAACTTTATTTCATTCCAGTGAATGGTAGAATCCAGTAGCTCTTCAGTCAAGTGCAAGGATGTCCTTGTTCAGTTGAAAACTGTGACCTGGGACAAATACTTGATTACAATACTACTGCCTTTTCTTTTTGCTGACTTACACTAGAAAATGATCCAGCCATCTGTTAGGTCAGTCGTGATCTGCTTGGCTTTGGGTGCTGCCCCTGTCCCAGTAGCCGCCATCAAACAGGCATGTGGCTGCATGTCACTTGACATTCTGCAGTGCTGTGGGGTATTTGGTCTGAGGGCCATGCTGGCCTCCTTCCTGATGACCTAGAGCCTTGGGTGAAGGGAGCTCTGCTTTGTGTAGAAACCCTAATACAACCCCCCGGTCTGTCCTTCCTCTGGTCTGGTCAGCACTAGGGTCCTTCTCCCTGACTGTAGCAGGCATGGAGAGTTCCTGGACCTCTGTGTATGGGAGTACAGGGCGTACTTAAGCCCCAGTTCTGCAGAACTGGCTCTAGGCTACTTCCCCAATAGCTGAGGATCTTGGGAAGTGCCAGAGCACTCCAGAAATCCATCCTGGCTTCTGCCAACACTTCCTGCTCGATTAAAGGAGTCACTGGGCATTTCCAAACCAACTTCCCACTATATTGGTCTTTAGTCTGCTCCAAGACCTGAACCAATCTCCATGTTTTCCAAAGCACAGAAAACCCAAAGCTGGCTTTATTGGTAGCTGAGAGAGCTTTGGCCTTTTGCTTCCACAGAGAGGGACATGGATTAGCTGGACATAATCCGTTTCTGTCCTTCTGCGGGGGGTGATCAGACCAATAGTTCAGCTTAGGGAACTGGCTAAGCATTGCTGAGCCCTTGTTTTGCCTGCATTCTGAGAACAGGTGCTTTGCTTCCTCCAACTGGCTGAGTGTTGGCATATAGACTGCCCAGCCCCTGAAACCAGGCCCACTAAGTCTGCCTGTGGCTGGGAGAGTGTATTCGTTTGCTAGACCTGCTGTCCTTAAGTACCACAAGCTGAAGGACTTAAGCAGCAGACGATCTCCATCTGGTGATGGCAGAATTGTTGATTCCCTCTGCAGGGCGTGAGCAAAAGTCTATTCCATACTCGACCCTCAGCTTTTGTGATTTTTTGACAATCTTTGACTTATCTGCAAGCATCACTTTGATCTCTGCCTTCACGGTCATGTGGCATCTCCCTGAGGCTCTGTGAGCCAACCACTACCCCCACTTTCTATAAGGACCCTAGCCATTTGGGACTGAGGCCTCCCTCCTCCAGAAGGACCTCATTGTAATGGATTACACATACAGTGGCCTGATATCCAATTCACCTTCTGAGGGTACTGGGGATTAAGACTTGACTGTATCATTGGGATACATTTCAATCCATGAAAGTAGGTAAGAGGCTTGCCTGTTCCACCTCCCTGTCCTCCTTCCCTCTACGTGCCCTTGACTGCTAGCCTGATGCCTCCTTGGAGGGAAAGACGCAAGATGCCTAAGTATGCAGACATGCACTTAGGCAGGGACCGTAGCTTTGACACTAGAGGTTTGCCACCCACTTTGGAGTAGATGCCCTTGAGGAAAACCACCAACTAGGATACAAACCGATCAATGGGCAGGTGTCCTGCCAAAGGGTCCCCGAAGAAATTATCAAACAGCTACTCCCCAACCCACCCCCGATCCGACTTCCATTCCAAAATGCTTCAATGCAGCAGCTTAGAATAGCAGCCTTTAAAATAGGCACCAGAACATTTTTGTCATGTTTGGGAGCTACTTGGCATCTGGTGCTGCCCCTAGGGCTGTGAGCCCAATTCCTTAGCCCTGCTGGCATGGCTGGGAAGGGTCTTCTGCGTCCAAGTGCAGCTGCAGGGTGGTGGCAACCGTAGGTAACCAGGAGCTGCTGTTTGGCTTCAATGTCCTCAGCTTAAGTCTGGGCCCAGGAAGGCCTAGGCCCTTGTCCTGGCTGGGTGGGCTCTGGGCCCTACTGATGGCATTGTTGGGACTGGGGTGGTAGGCCTCTGTCCAAGGACAACTTGAATTCTATACAGCAGTGTTTGTTTTCAAAGCAGTAGCTCTACAGGGAGACTGCAAAGCGGGAGGCTGGAGATGGAAGGAGCTCTGACTCCATTATCAAAGTTGATGGAGTAGCACCACTGTGTACACTTGGGGATGACTGGCATCTGGTTTTAATTCTTATTTTTTAAAGATTTTATTTATTCTACCGAGATAGAGCCAGAGAGCATAAGTAGTGGGGAGGGGAGGCAGAGGGAGAAAGAAGCCGACTGCCTCCTGAGCAGGGAGCCCAACGTGGGACTCAATCCCAGTACCCTGGGATCATGATCCAAGCTGAAGGCAGATGCTTAACTGACTGAGCCACCCAGGCGCCCCTAGTTTTAAGTCTTTAAAACTAGTTAAGTGTTTTATTGGCTTCAGTGTATAACATAGTGATTCAACACTTCCATACAACACCTGGTGCTTATGACAAGTGCTCTCCTTAATCCCCACCCACCTTCCCTCTGGTGACCATCAGTTTGTTCTCTAGAGTGGAGTCTGTTCCTTGATGTTCCCCCCTCCACTTTGCTGGTTTTTTAAATTCCAGATGAGTGAAATCCCAAGGTAGTTGTCTTTCTGACTCATTTCACTTGGTGTTACAATAATCTCTAGCTATATGTCTTGGCAAATGGCAAGAATTCATTTTTTTATGGCTGAGTAATATACCTGTGTGTGTATATACACACACATACATTTTTTATTATTTTTATTAGCATATATTATTTGCCCCAAGGATACAGGTCTGTGAATCATCAGGCTTACACATTTCACAGCACTCACCACAGCACATACCCTCCCCAATGTCCATAACTAAACCACCCTTTCCACCCCTCCACCCCGCCGGGCCAGCAACCCTCAGTTTATTTTGTGAGATTAAGAGTCTCCTATGGTTTGTCAACCCCCCAATCCCATCTTGGTTCATTTTTTCCTTCCCTACCCCCAAACCCTGCCTTGCCTCTCAAATTCCTCATATCAGAGAGATCATATAATAGCCTTTCACTAATTGACTTATTTCATTCAGCATAATACCCTCTAGTTCCATCCACATGATTGCAAATGCCAAGATTTCATTTCTTTTGATGGCTGCATAGTATTCCATTGTGTGTATATATACCCCACATCTTCTTTATCCATTCATCTGTTGATGGACATCTAGGTTCTTTCCATAGTTTGGCTATTGTGGACATTGCTGCTATAAACATTTGGGTGCACATACCCCTTCAGACCACTACATTTGTATTTTTAGGGTAAATACCCAGTAGTGCAATTGCTGGGTCATAGGGTAGCTTTATTTTCAACTTTTTGAGGAACCTCCATGCTGTTTTCCAGAGTGGCTGTACCAGCTTGAATTCTCACCAACAGTATAGGAGGGTCCCCCTTTCTTTGCATCCTCTCCAACATCTGTCATTTCCTGCCTTGTTAATTTTACCCATTCTGACTGGTGTGAGGTGGTGTCTCATTGTGGTTTTGATTGGTATTTCTCTGATGCCAAGTGATGAGCACTTTTTCATGTGTCTGTTGGCCATCTGAATGTCTTCTTTGCAGAAATGTCAGTTCATGTCCTCTGTCCATTTCTTGACTGGGTTATTTGTTTTTTGGGTGTTGAGTTTGAGAACTTCTTTATAGGTTTTGGATACTAGCCCTTTATCTGATAAGTCACAAATATCTTCTCCCATTCTGTCAGTTGTCTTTTGGTTTTGTTAACTGTTTCCTTTGCTGTGCAAAAGCTTTTGATCTTGATGAAGTCCCAATAGTTCACTTTTGCCCTTGCTTCCTTTGCCTTTGGCGTTGTTCCTAGGAAGAAGTTGCTGCGGCTGAGGTCGAAGAGGTTGCTGCCTGTGTTCTCCTCAAGGATTTTGATGGATTCCTTTCTCACATGAGGTCCTTCATCCATTTTGAGTCTATTTTTGTGTGTGGTGTAAAGAAATGGCCCAGTTTCATTCTTCTATATGTGGCTGTCTAATTTTCCCACCACCATTTTTTGAAGAGACTGTCTTTTTTCCATTGGACATTCTTTCTGGCTTTGTCAAAGATCAGTTGACCATAGAGTTGAGGGTCTATTTCTGGACTCTCTGTTCTGTTCCATTGATCTATGTGTCTGTACCATAGTACAGTACCATACTGTCTTGATGATGACAGCTTTGTAATAGAGCTTGAAGTCTGAAATTGTGATGCCACCAGCTTTGGCTTTATTTTTCAACATTCCTCTGGCTATTCGGGGTCTTTTCTGGTTCCATATTAATTTTAGGATTCTTTGTTCAATTTCTTTGAAAGAAATTGATGGTGTTTTGATAGGGATTGCATTGAATGTGTAATTGCTCTAGGTAGTATAGATATTTGTTCTTCCAATCCATGAGCATGGAATGTTTTTCCATTTATTTGTATCTGCTTCAATTTCTTTCATGAGTACTTTATAGTTTTCTGAGCACAAATTCTTTGCCTCTTTGGTTAGGTTTATTCCTAGGTATCTTATTTTTAGTGCAATTGTAAATGGGATTGACTCCTTTTCTTCTGTCTTGCTGTTGGTGTGTAGAAATGCAACTGACTTCTGTGCATTTATTTTATATCCTGACACTTTACTGAATTCCTGTATGAGTTCTAGCAGTTTTGGAGTGGAGTCTTTTGGATTTTCCACATAAAGTATCATGTCATCTGCAAAGAGCGAGAGTTTGACGTCTTCGTTCCTGATTCAGATGCATTTTATTTCTTTTTGTTGTCTGATTGCTGAGGCTAGGACTTCTAGTACTATGTTGAATAGCAGTGGTGATAATGGACATCCCTGCCATGTTCATGACCTTAGGGGAAAAGCTTTTAGTTTTTCCCCATTGAGAATGATATTCACTGTGGGTTTTTCATAGATGGCTTTGATGATATTGAGGTATGTACCCTCTATCCCTATACTTTGAAGAGTTTTGATCAGGAAAGGATGCTATACTTTGTCAAATGCTTTTTCAGCATCTATTGAGAGTATCATATGGTTCTTCATTCTTTTATTAATGTATTGTATCACATTGATTTGCGGATGTTGAACCAAACTTGCAGCCCAGGAATAAGTCCCACTTGGTCATGGTGAATAATCCTTTTAATGTACTGTTGGATCCTATTGGCTAGTATTTTGGTGAGAATTTTTGCAACTGTTCATTAAGTATATTGATCTGTAGTTCTCCTTTTTGTTGGGGTATTGTCTGGTTTTGGGATCAAGGTAATGCTGGCTTCATAAAATGAGTTTGGACATTTTCCTTTTATTTCTATTTTTTTTTTTTGAGCAATTTCAGAATAGGTATTAATTCTTCTTTAAATGTTTGGCAGAATTCCCCTGGGAAGGTGTCTGGTCCTGGGCTCTTGTTTGTTGGGAGATTTTTGATGACTGCTTCAATTTCCTTACTGGTTATGGGCCTGTTCAGTTTTCCTTTTTTTCCTGGTTCAGTCTTGGGAGTTTATACATCTCTAGGAATGTATCCATTTCTTCCAGATTGTCAAATTTGCTGGCGTATAGTTGCTCATAATATACTTTTTTAAGGTTTTATTTATTTGACAGACCGAGATCTCAAGTAGACAGAGAGGCAGGTAGAGAGGGAGGAGGAAGCAGGTTCCCCACTGAGCAGAGATCCTGATGGGGGTTCAATCCCAGGACCCCGGGACCATGACCTGAGCCGAAGGCAGAGGCTTTAACCCACTGAGTCACCCAGGCGCCCCTGCTCATAATATGCTCTTATAATTGTTTGTATTTCTTTGCCATTGATAGTGATCTCTTTCATTTATGATTTTATTTGGGTCCTTTCTCTTTTCTTTTTGATAACTCTGGCCAGGAGTTTATCAATCTTATTCTTTCAAAGAATAAGCTCCTAGTTTTGTTTTTGTTCTACTGTTTTTTTGGTTTCTATTTTATTGATTTCTGCTCTGATCTTTGACTTCTCTTCTCCTGCTGGGTTTAGACTTTCTTTGTTCTTTCTCCAGCTCCTTTAGGTGTAGGGTTAGGTTGTATACTTGAGACCTTCTTGTTTTTTGAGAAAGTGTTGTATCACTTTATACTTTCCTCTCAGGACCACCTTTGCTGTGTCTCACGGATTTTGAACAGTTGTGTTTTCATTTTCACTTGAATTTTTTCAATTCTTTAATTTCCTGGTTGACCCATTCATTCTTTAGTAGGATGCTTTTTTGTCTCCATGTATTTGAGTGCTTTCCAACTTTCCTTTTGTGATTGAGTTCTAACTTCAGAACATTGTAGTCTGAAAATAGGCAGGGAATGATCCCAATCTTTTGGTACTGGTTGAGATCTGATTTGTGACCCAGGATGTGATCTATTCTGGAGAATATTCCATGTGCACTAGAGAAAAATGTGCATTCTGGTTTTGTTGTTGTTGTTGTTGTTGTTGTTGTTGTTTTTAGATGGAATGTTCTGAATATACCTATGATGTCCATCTGGTCCAGTGTGTCATTTAAAGCCTTTATTTCCTTGTTGATCTTTTTTTTTTTTAAGATTTTATTTATTTATTTGACAGAGATCACAGGTAGGCAGAGAGAGGAAGGGAAGCAGGCTCCCTGCTGAGCAGAGCCCGAAGCAGGGCTCGATCCCAGGACCCTGGGATCATGACCTGAGCCGAAGGCAGAGGCTTTAACCCACTGAGCCACCCAGGCACCCCTTCCTTGTTGATCTTTTGTTTGGGTGATCTGTCCATTGCAGTGAGAGGGGGTGTTAAAGTCCCTGCTATTATTGTGTTATTGTGGATGTGTATCTTTGATTTTGTTATTAATTGGTTTATATAATTGGCTCCTCCCATGTTAGGGGCATAGATATTTAAAATAGTTAGATCTTCTTGTTGCACAGACCCTTTTGAGTATGATCTAGTGTGCTTCCTCATCTCTTACTATAGTGCTTGGCTTAAAATCTACTTTGTCTCATATAAGGATTTTCACCCCAGCTTTCTTTTGATGTCCATTAGCATGGTAAATTGTTTTCCACCCTTTCACTTTAAATCTGGAAGTGTCTTTGGGTCTAAAATGAGTTTCCTGTAGACAGCATATTGATGGATCTTTTTTTATCCATTAGGATACCCTGTCTTTTTATTGGGGCATTTAGACCATTAACATTCAAGGTAACTATTGAAAGATATGAATTTAGTGCCATTGCATTTCTTGTAAGGTGACTGTCACTGTATATTGTCTCTGTTCCTTTCTAATCTGCTACTTTTAACCTCTCTCTTTGCTTAGAGGACCCCTTTCAATAGTTCCTGTAGGACTGGTTGGTGTTTGCAAATTCTTTTAATTTTTGTTTTTCCTGGAAGCTTTTTATCTCTATTTTCAGTGATAGCCTAGCTGGATATAATATTCTTGGCTGAATATTTTTCTCACTTAGTGCTCTGAAAATATCATGCCAGTTCTTTCTGGCCTTCCAGGTCTCTGGATAAGTCTGTTGCCAATCTAATATTTCTACCATTGTATGTTAGATTTATTGTTCCAAGTTGCTTTCAGGATTTTCTCTTTGTCACTAAGACTTTTAAGTTTCACTGTTAGATGATCGGGTATGGGCCTATTTTTATTGATTTTGAGGGGGGGTTCTCTGTGCCTCCTGGGTTTCAATGCTTGTTCCCTTTGCCATATTAGGGAGATTCTCTACTATAATTCATTCCAATATACCTTCTGCCCCTCTTTCTTCTTCTGGGATCCCAATTATTCTAATATTGTTTCATCTTATGGTATCACTTACGTCTCATTCTCCCCTTCTGATCCAGTAGTTGTTTGTCTCTTTTTTGCTCAGTTTCTTTATTCTCCATCATTTGGTCTTCCATATCACTAATTCTCTCTTCTGCCTTATTTCTCCTAGCAGTAAGAGCCTCCATTTTTATTGCACCTCATTAATTGCTTTTTTTATTTCAACTTGGTTAGATTTTAGTTTTTATTTCTCCAAAAAGGGTTTCTCTAATATCTCCCATGCCTTTTTGAAGCCCAGCTAGCACCTTGATAACGTCATTCTGAACTCTAGTTCTGACCTATTACCAATGTCCATATTGATTAGGTCCCTAGCCATCAGTACTGCCTCTTGTTCCTCTTTCTTTTTTTTATTTGTGGTGAATTTTTCCACCTTTTCATTTTATCCAGATAAGAATACATGAATGAGAGAAAAAATACTAAAAGGGTAGCAAAGACCTCAGAAAAATGTACACTAACCAAATCGGAGGAGGGAGGAGACCCAGAAGTGGGGGAGGAGAAAGGGGGAGAGAAAGAAATAAAAATTAAAATATATATGTACATATATTAGACTGGCGAATAGATCAGAGCCACCCACTTGATTTTGGGTGTATTCTGGTCTCTTAGAGGCTAGCCACCAAAATTTTAAGGAAAAGGAAACAT
>NW_019154105.1:62762921-62841044 GCF_002288905.1 Enhydra lutris kenyoni | reverse complement strand
ACACACACACACACACACACACACACACACACACACACACACACACACAAATAAGGGTAAACACAATGAAGGGATGGAATATGACTGTAAAGATGAGAATTTAAAAAATTCCAAAAAAGGAATTGATAAGTCAGTTGGAAAAAAGAAAAAAAAAATGTGATCAGGCTGGAGACTTGAACAGAGCCATGTGCTGGATTTAGGGTATATTTGATCTATTAGAAGAAATTGTATCCCAAAATTTTAAAGGAAAAAACCCTATATGTATACAAAAAATAAGGTTAAATAAAATGAAGGGGTAAGATATGACTATAACAATGAAGATTTAAAAATATATTTTTTAAAAAAGATATTAAGATAAGCTAGTTAAAAAACGTTAAAAGAGGAAATAGGAAATGTTAAATAAAAATAAAAGAAATAAAATTTAAAAAATTTAACTTTGTAAGACTAAAGGATCATGGGGGAAAAAGCCATGAATTCTATACATCGCTTTCCCCTAGCTCTGGAGTTCTGCTGTTCTCCTTGATTAATGAACTTGGTCTTGGCTGGATATTCTTGCTGATCTTCTGGGGGAGGGGCCTGTTGCAGTGAGTCTCCAATGTCTTTTCCAGAGGCAGAATTGCACTGCCCTTGCCAGGTGCCAGGCTAAGTAATTTGCTCGGGTTCACTCTCAGGAGCTTTTGTTCCCTGAATGCTTTCTGTAGACCTTGGAGGACAGGAATGAAAATGGCAGCCTCCCAGTCTCCCACCCAGAGGAGCCGAGAACTTGGAGCCCCACTCCTTAGTGTGCCCTCAGAGATAAGCATTCAGTCATTCTGGTCGCATGCTGAGCTCAACCAGCCTGTGACTGAGCATTTCTATCTCTGGCGCAGAGCCCCATTTGGAGTTTCCAAACCCAGCAGATTTCTGCTGCACATCCTGCACTGCTTCTCCCAGAAGAGGAAGTAGGGGGTCTCTCTGGATCTGCCATTGTAGTGTCCCTGCTTGAAGAGCAGTGGCCTGACTGTGCCTCAGATCATGGTTTAAGGTAACCCCAAGCTGAGAGTTCACTCCTCAGCTCTGTCTCTGTAGTCACCTTCCCCACTCTGATACCTGGGAGCTCTGCCACACTCAGACACCCCCAGTCTTTCTGTGATACTGCAGGACCTGAGACCACACTGTCCCTGCAAGGGCTCCACCCCTCCTTAGCCTCTGGAGTGATGTCCCTCAGTGGAGCAGACTTCTAAAAGTTCTGATTGTTGTGCTCTGCTGCTCCACTACTTGCTGGGAGCTGGCCCCTCAATACCGTGGTCTTTCTTCCCATCATTTCAGATTCACTTCTCCGCACATCCTACCTTCCGGAAAGTGGTCAATTCTCTGTTTCTAGAATTGCTGCTCTTCTCTTCTGTTGAGTTTGTAGGTGTTCAGAATGGTTTGATAACTAACTAGCTGAACTCCTGGGACCTGATGTCATTTCAGTCTCCTACTCCTCTGCCATTTTGCTTCAATTGCCACATATACACATCTTTATCCATCCATCATGGACACTCAGGCTGCTTCCATTATTTGGCTGTTATAGATAAAACTGCAATAAACACTCGGGGTGTGCATCCCTTTGAATTAGTATTTTTGTATCCTTTGTGTAAATACCTAGTAGGGCAATTGCTGGATCATAGGGTAGTTCTATTAACTTTTTGAGGACCCTCCATACTGTTTTGGAGTGGCTGCCCCAGTTTGCATTCCCACCAACAGTGCAGGAGACTTCACTTTTCTCCACATACCTGCCAACACCTGTTTTTGTGTTTTTGGCCATTCTAGCAGGTGTGAGGGGAAATCTCCTGTGTACTTGATTTGTATTTTACTGATCTGTAATGTTGAGCTTCTTTTCATGTCTGTTGACCATCTGGATATTTTCTTTGGAAAAGTGTCTATTCCTGTCTTCCCGCTTCTTAATTGGGTTACTTGGGTCTCCTAGGGTGAATTTTAGAAGTTCTTCATTTTAGATACTAAGGCTCTATCAGATAGGTCTCCTGAGTCAAGGGAAATGAAAGCAAAAATCATTAACTTCAACAAAATAAAAAGCTTTTACATAGCAAAGGAAAGAGTCACAACTAAAAGGCAACATACAGAATGGGAGAAGATACTTGGAAATGACATATCTGGGAAGAAGTTGCTACAGCTGATGTCGAAGAGGTTACCACTTGTGTACTGCTCTAGGATTTTGATGGTTTCCGGTCTCACGTTTTGGTTTTTCATCCACCTTGAATTTTTGTGTGTGGTGTAAGTGGTCCAGTATCCTATCGCTATCCAGGTTTCCCACCACTTATCAAAGACCTTCTTTTCCCTTTGGTATTCTTTCCTTCTTTGTCAAAGATTAATTGGCCCTAGAGATTTGGGTTCATTTCTGGGTTCTTCATTGTTTCCTCAATCTAGGTCTATTTCTGCACTAGTACCATACTGTCTTGATCAGTATGGCTTTGTAATAGAGCTTGAAATCCAGGACTGTGAGGCTTCCAGCTTTGCTGCTTTTTCAAGATTGCGTTGGTTGTATAGGGATACCTGGCTGGCTTAGCTGCAAAGTCCTGTGACTCTTGATCTTCAGGGTCATGGGTTCGAACTCCATGTTGGGTGTAGACCTTGAAAAATTCTCTCATTTTGATTTTTTTCTTAAGTTTGTAGTCATCTCTGGGTGATTCTGTCATGCTGAATCCCTAAATGTCTTTAGGCTGCAGCTGTTAGGTTTCAGGATTGATAGGTACTTAAGCATCTGAGAGATACTCCCTTCTACCCCCTCCCTGAACTAGGAGGTGGTGCAGTATGGGCTACATTGGACTAACACGGGGAAGAGTGAGTGTGGGTCCTGAGATGCTCCTGTAGGTTAGAGATGAAAAAGGTCAGGCAGCATGACATTTACATACTAGTCACACAGCTGGTGTCTTGCCTAGTGTGTTGCAGATAACTGAGTCTCCATCCTGCACTACTAAAAATCAATAGAAGAGTACCTTTTAAATTCCAAAAGTGTTGGAATCTAGATAAATACTCATAGTGGTCCTTGTGACATTCAAACCTAAGCTGCAAATGCCTAGTCATAGAGCAGATACTGAGTCAGCTGTTCCAGTGAAGGTCCATCTATTGTAGAATACAGTATTTTAGTAATGGTTCACAAAACGCTGATTTCAACTGTCCCTTGGTGTCCACCAATCACCCCACTTTCTAGAACTAAAATATTTGAGTATCATTTTTGATTGTTGAATTAAACCAACACACCTGGAGGTCTCAAAGTCACATACACTACATCAACTCCTGGGATCATGCTTCTATATTAGATAAAAGACCTGCACACCCTTTGGATTAAGGCTGTGACCATTGAAAATTTGGAATATATTCTGGAGCTTAGTGTGAATTAGGCTTTCTACAGCCCCCTGTAAAACTTAGTGCATCATGGGAAAGAAGCATAATAAGATCATTGTATTGGAAATGTGTAACTTGAAAGAACATGAGAACCTTGTGTGTGCTGGGCATCAGGCCAGGGAGATGGAGTCCCCACCAACATGGGACTGGGGACTGCACAGAATTGCACTTGGGCGTCCCCAGTCTCCTTCACCCACCTCAATTTCTGGCATGGACACTGGGGAACTAAAGCACTCACCACCCAAGTGTTAAGCCACTGAGCACCAAGTGACTTATGCATGCTAGTTAGTCCTTCCTCTGAACGAGCAATTGCAAATTCCAGCTCCTGGGATCCCTGCCATGTTATAAGAGTGAAATGGCTGGAGCTAACCTGTTTTTTGGTAGTGCTTAAAATTGTAATTAGCCTCTTTACATGTTTAACATGCAAAGTGTTTATAGTGATATTCTTTACTTCAAGAGCTGCAGCTAGACCAGGACTCTCCTAGGTTCAGTCCTGCAGCCAGGTCTCCTGATTCTAAAATACAGGTTTCGTCTTCACCCTTAAGGCTACAGAGGAGTCCCAGCTATCAGGGGTGTGGGGGTCATGGTCCTAACACTAGGAGATAAGATTTCTTGAGGTGATAGCATCATTGTGTGCACTGCCCTGGGCTGTGGTCTTTGTCTTTTGAGGTGTGTCCCAGTGGCAAGAAGAACCAGTTCTACCTGAGTGTCCTGAGGTGGGTCCTGGGACATGACTGAGTAAACGCTGATTTTCTGTTTTGCTTTGTTCCCACTTGATGCAAACATCTGGATTTAGGTTGCACAGAGGACTTCCCAGCGTCTCAACCTGGACAGAACTGGCTTTAAACCTAAAGTTGGGGAGGACGTAGAGTCCCAAAGTTACTTCCCATAAAGTAACTTTGGTCTGATTAGGTAGCAAATTGACTCCCTCTATGGCTGACCCTCTAATAATAATGGCTAGATTATACCCAGTGTAAAGGAAATTAGCCTGATTACCATTAGCCTGAGCTAATGGTACTGTGATATAGTACATGAGAAACCTTACTGTCGACAAATTAGCTCCAGACTTAAGATTATTACTGCCAAGTTATCCCCTTATTCCCATAGCAAACCAAGTCACTAAAATGACCAAGCCTACTGATATGGTAGCAAGTAAGACCTTTAAATGAAAGAGCAATTCTTGATCAGTTGCTTCTTTAGGAGCCATGTGTACACAAATGACTTAAAGCTTAGTGAGATAATGTTTATAGCAGCAATGGCCACGGTCGCCACACTGTGGAAAGAACCAAGATGCCCTTCAACAGACGAATGGATAAGGAAGATGTGGTCCATGTACACTATGGAGTATTATGCCTCCATCAGAAAGGATGAATACCCAACTTTTGTAGCAACATGGACGGGACTGGAAGAGATTATGCTGAGTGAAATAAGTCAAGCAGAGAGAGTCAATTATCATATGGTTTCACTTATTTGTGGAGCATAACAAATAGCATGGAGGACAAGGGGAGATGGAGAGGAGAAGGGAGTTGAGGGAAGTTGGAAGGGGAGGTGAACCATGAGAGACTATGGACTCTGAAAAACAATCTGGGGGTTTTGAAGGGGCAGGGGGTGGGAGGTTGGGGGAACCAGGTGGTGGGTAATAGAGAGGGCATGTATTGTATGGAGCACTGGGTATGGTGCAAAAACAATGAATACTGTTACGCTGAAAAGAAATTAGGAAAAAAAAAAAAAGCTTAGTGAGATTTGGTCTGATCAGTTGTCTTTGTCCTATTCCAGTTTAACTCAAAACAACTCAATGTGCCAAATTTCTTGGACTGCTTCAGTTGCATCCTTCCTTGGATAGAAAATACCACCAAGTCTCTGCCATACCAATGTAATAGTTTTTGAAGCTTGGAGATAGTGTTTCATAAACTGTCAAATTGCTCTCCAGATAGGACAAGTCAACATGGACTCTGCATCTAAAGTTCTTAAGTTCAGATGAGGTGCCGAGAGCCCAAAACCTCTCCACTCAAAGGCTAAGAGGTACTAGGACCCATGGGTGTCTTGTGCCTAAGCCCTTGCTCATAGAACTACATCTTTTAGACTGTGTAAGGACTCTGAGGTCCTTGTGTTGGGGACCGCCTTCTGCCCTGGCCAGGATTTCCTCATAAGAATGAGGTTGATTACTTGGTGGGGAGGGGGAGGTAAAAGGATGATAGTCCAGAGCCAATGGAAAAGTGGTGGGTAAGCTCCAATGTGGGAAGGCTGTTCTCTATCTCTTGTGATCTGGAGGGAATCTGTGGTGAAAATAACTTTTGAGTTACAAATTGCTTTGGGGGTTGAGATATGCAGAAGCAAGGAGAGCATCCCAGCCAAGGCGTATACAGCCAGTAAGCAGAATGAAGACTGGCAGCAGGTGCAGGGTGAGGTGCAGGGGCCAAGGATGGTCCTAGGGGACTACCCAGAGTTCAGGCCAGGGAGGGGGCTGGACTGGGTGAGGCATGTGCATTCCCTGAGGGGGTGGTGCGTGAGGAAAGTTCACCAAGTATTACCTGAAGACCTGTCTGAATCTTCACATCCCTAGAGACTGGCAGTGAATGCTCATTCTCCTAGTGATACTGCACTGACACTGCAGGATAGACTGTGCTAATAAGCATGGAAACAGTGCATCAATCAGTGCATCTATGCAGATACACTTTATAGTTGATCTGAGTCTAAGGGAGTGCTTGGTTCTTCTGTGGCCACAGCCAAGTTCAGGCCTACAGGTAAAGACTCCTTGGGACAGGCACTGGCACTTTCATGGCCGCCTCAGATCCCTTCACCTTAGTGTCAAGTACTTAGATGAAGGCAGTGTCTACATGTGCTGGTGGTTTGCACTAAACCATCATGGTGCCCAGTTTATAGTGAGAAAACTAGCCAGATGTAGACCAGTTTGGGTACAAACTTGATTCTGTCACTGAGGGCTTTGCCTCTGTAATACTTCTTACTCACATGGAAAGACAACTGAATTACTTTTAGAACCACAAATCAAGGTTGTCTTGAAATTCTGAACTTGAACCCTTGTTTCCAGGGAATTTTGCTCCTTGTTTCCCATCATTCCCATAGAACTAAGGCTACCTCAGTGTTTTGTGCTGTTAGAAGATGAGTGCAATCACTGTGTGCATTTTTAGAAAATCCAGGTGTATCCAGCATTCTTTTAAATGCTGGTGGGTGACAGCACATTATTGGCTTTTGAGAACTTGTAGAGTTCTAAGTGCTACGACTAGCTGTTTCTTGGGTTCTCCTCTGAAATTTGGTGCTAAGGTCATGGGTGGTGTCTTAAGCTCTAAGAGAAGCTTCCTTGGCTTTTGTGGGTGTATTCAGGGATGCTGGGGGTGAAGGGCCAGAACTGGCTACCTGCCTATGGGAGGGGGTAGTAGGGCACCCCCACCACCCTAGATGGAACTACTGCTCTTTGACCTCCTCCTTCTTAATCCGCATTATTCTCACCACTAGGAAACGGGTTCCTCTGGTCAGGAAGGTCACTCTTGCATGCCCTGGCTTTGGCTCTTGCCTCCTGGTGTTGAATCTATGTGGCTGCCCTTAATGTCCTATAGTAGGTTTCCTCATGAAAGTTCAACCAATCAGAGCCTCCTGTACTCATGTTGGGATGGAGTGTCGGTGCTTAAATCCAAACCATCTTCTTGCCATTGGCCACTGGAAGGCTGTGTGCTCCAGGAACTTCTAACAAATGATGATAGAGGATTCCCTTTTGTAACGGCAAAGTTCAGAGAGCTTGCCTCAGACACCAGTTTAATATAGGACTTCTTATTTCTTGCAAAGTGCATGGTCTTTGTCAGGTTGACACTTAGGGCTGGTTTGGAAGAATGAATTTCTTGGTGTGGCTACAGAGGTGCTGTTGTTCTCTGCTTGAATGCCTGGCAGCTGTGGGCTGCATAAGCAGGACTGCTCTGTGACTGCGTTGGGTGACATTAGCCTCGACTATAGCTACAACTGGGTTTAACCTGTACAGCCATGTGGGGTCTTATAACAGCTGGAGCTTCAAACATGGCTTTGGCTGAAATCTTCAGGTCTAAGGCTCTAGCTGGGCCAGAGAAAAAGGTTTCTGTCCTGCATTAAAGCACATCAGCCTGCACCCTCATTTTGAGCAGACTTTAGAATTTGAGCAGAGAGTTTCTTGGCTGGAATCTGAAGAGGCTTGAGGAGGTGGGGAAGCCAGGACACAGCATCAGAACTTGTGGCCCAGACAACTCAGCTGGCTCCTCTACTGACCCAAGTCTCTGATATCTTTAGGGCCATCTTCAGTGGGAAAAGCCAGACTTAAGGTACAAAAGGGCATGGAATGGAGCAGGAGTGCTACTGGGTGGTATCTACTGAGCTCTTGGTAGGTTGACCCTAGTGAAAGAGACTCAGTGGGACCTGAGCATGGAACTTCGCCAGAGAAACCTGCTTGGTAACACAGGACCAGCTAATTTAAGAGCCTGCTCTGTGAGCCAGAGCTGGGGGAACCACCCTCAAGCCTTGGTGTCCCTGGGCTGGGATCTCTAGGTGTGATGTCCCTTGTCCTGAGTAGCTGGGGAGTGGACTTAGGGTGGCCTCCAGATCCTGTTCTAGCAAACTTAGTGTCTGTTTCAGTATCCACACAGTTTGTTTCCAGTCTGGGTCAGCCTTTCTAAGACTTGGCTTGTCCCATGGGGGCTGCTGCTAAGTTGATGTCACCTATGGGAACATGGCCATGGAAATTCACTGGAGGTAGGGCCTTGCTGGGCCTTTCTCACCATACAGAGGTGCTTCAGCTGTGGAGATGGAATCTCAGGATCAATGAGGCAGACCAATTTTCCTCCTCCCTGGATTAAGAAGACCCTATGAATGCAAATGTGGTTCCAGGGCTTCCTTACCCTGTAGGAGACAAGGTGTAACTGTCATGGAGAGAAACTCCCTGAGTGTCATCAGTGTGAGTAGCCTTCAGTGTGCACTCCTCACTGGAACACCAGGAATGTAGGGGAGGGCTTCCTGGGGGAGAAACTCTGAATGCAGTAACTGTGGGAGCACCTTGAATGATCCTTATCCCTTTAGACATGCGACTCTCCACCATGGAGAAGAATCCTTTCTGTGTTAGCTTTGCATTTTCCTGCATCCCTTGGGGGAAAAATCAGCTCTCACAGGAAAGAAACTCTAATTCGGGCATTAAGTGTGCTAAATAGTTATAGTGAGGGCCTCCCTCTTGTGTTAATCAGGCTTGCTAAAGGGTAGCATAATATCAATGCAGGGATGCCCTCAGCATTTTTTAGTCTGAAGTTTTAATAAACCCAGTTGGGGCTTAAACATGTTCACCTCACCATTGAGAAACATTTTTGCAAGACTACAATGAAGATTGCATTCGTCTATCTGAAATCATGCTCTCCAGGGAAGCCTGCTTCCCATCCTGTATAATCCCATTAGGTGGGCTGTGTGAATCCTGGTGTTTGGGTCACAGCAGCTACACAACTGGTTATACAGAAGACATTAAGATGGAAGACAGAAAGGGGACTGTGTGCATTGGTTTGAGGACTTGGTGGTCAGGTGTGACTTCTTCGGCAGTTTTGCTGTGCTGGTAGTACCTAGATGAGGGTACTTTGCCCTAGTCTTAAGTTCTAGTCCTGCAGCCTTGGCCACTTCTCTACAGGAAGCCTGACATGCTAATTCTAGTGTCAGATTAAAACCCTCCACTCTGGATGAAGTTACCCTGGATACAGATATGATATTGGCCCTGAAGAGGGTAGATGCTCTTCCAGCTTTCCTTCTTACTGATAATGTTTGTTCACTTTTGGTGTCTTGCCTTCCAAATGTGACTTGATGTCATGGAATATTGAATGGTGGGAGGAGGTCGGGGAAGCCATAAGGAATAACACAAATGGGGGGGGCCATAGGAATCCAGATCCTATTAGGTTGTGGTGGGTTCAAAGTGAAGTACTAAACTAAACTGAAATGTAAGAATTGAAGTCAAATAAAATTCAGAAGAACTGTAGTAAGAACAAATGCTTTCTCTAAAAAATACCCTCCATTCTAAGGGCTGCAGAGAAGGTTAGTTTCACCTTTTCATGGTCCAGGATCCTGCAACCTCCCCCTGACCAACTTTTCCCCAAATGACCTTCCTTTATGTAGGGCTTTTAGTTTGACACACCTGCTCTTAAAGTCTGTATCTGAGTGTCCCCACTAGCCAGGAACCCTAGTCTATGAATTAGGAATCCCAGATATGACAGGGTATCTGAAGGAGACATAGGTAAGTGGGGAAGTGGCCAGCTCTGCATAGGAGCACAGAGCTTAAGTGGGCCACCAG
This sequence comes from Enhydra lutris kenyoni, assembly GCF_002288905.1. NCBI lineage: Eukaryota > Metazoa > Chordata > Mammalia > Carnivora > Mustelidae > Enhydra > Enhydra lutris. The sequence continues at coordinate 62,831,359 of NW_019154105.1, read as the reverse complement.
CCTCTCCTGCAAGGAGGCACTGGGATCTGGACAGTATAGGATGGGGAGGGATCAGACATCTAATCCTGGGAGAACTGGGCAAAGTGGGCAGAAGTGTGCCAGCAGCTTCTCCCAGTAAGTCACTTTGGAAGTGCCTCCCATCACACCTACCCAGTCCTGGCCCTGGAATCATGACATGACTCCAAGTATGAGCCAGTGCCAAGCTGTGTCCTTGTCAGGTCCTATACAGCAAACATGTCCTAGAACTTTTGAGGAGCAATCTTATTTTAAAACCTGGGTGCCGAGTATTATATGTAAACAATGAATCTTGGAAAACTACATCAAAAACTAATGATGTACAATGTGGACTAACATAACATATGAAAAAGAAAAAACAAACCTGGGTGCCTGGCATAATTGAGGAGCTAATATCCTGACTTGCAGGTGGGTATAGGGGCCCTTGAGGCAAGGCCCATGGCTGGGAAGGGCCACCCACAGCTGCTGGAGCTGTGTGTATAGGATGATGTTGCATCTAGGTATATTTGGAGAGTTGATAAACTGGTATATAGAGCTTCTCAGTTCTAGGTTGCAATGGAGACTGCCATGTTAACCCATAAATGGAAGGAATTGGATGTTGTCAGTGACCACACTGGGGAGTTCCATAGATATCATGGTAACTTGTTGAAAATGGGGTAAGAAGACTTAGGAATGGCCTCTCTGGCCCCTCACTTACCTGTTTGCATATGGGGTGAAATTACCCAGCACAAAGCAATGTCAAAGACCCCTGGGGAGATGAGCCAGTGCTCCCAGGGTGTCCAGTGCTCCCAGGGGCACACAAGTGGAGAGTCTCTAAACAGGAAAAGCAGGGAGACCTTGTTTGCTTCCTATGAAGTTTCCAAGAGCTCCATGGGGCCTGGGATGGGCCACAGTCCAAGGGAGCTGCTTGGACTGCCTAGAAAAGGGGTACTGGGGAATAAGTTCATGGGATTTCTTGGTATTACCTGATGTCATGGAGGATGAAAGATATTGGCTTCTTATGCGGTCTTTGGCCAGCTGCTTAGGGTGAGGGTGTTGAGCATTATTATGGCAGTTGGTTTGGGGACAGCATTCTTGGCTTGGCAGTTGCCACAGTGGATGTGGAATTTTTCCTACACAAACTATGCTGTTTGTGAACTTGCAGGACCTACTGATTCTCTTCTCACTTGATTTATGTCAGTTGTACCTTCTGAGCTACATTTTCTGCCAGATTGGAAGCTCACTGAGGACACAGCAAGTATGCTGATGGCTGTGATTTTGGCACTTAAGAATGAAGACCGACTTCTTTCCATCTTAGAGCTTAGGACATTGGATCTTTCAACAGTAACTCCCAGGATTGTTGAGTATTTGGAAGTTGTGGCCTCCACCAAAGAACAGGCAAACTATGTGTTAGATCCCTGGGTTCCCAAAGTATGCTGACTAAAGGAGTTATTAGGGACACTCTGCAGGGGAGCCATGTTTCCGTGATCAAAATGAGATTTTACCCTTTAGGGTGGACAGTGTGCCCAACCAAGGACACTTGATAGTTGAGTTTGATCTGCTAAGAGTGGGATGAAGCTATTACTTGTTAGATGACCACCTGGTGTCAGGCATGGAAGCTTCTGATTTTCACCCCTCCTTGACTCCTGTTGTCCATGCTGCATACTGTCCTCCTTTGTGGGGCTACCAGGAAAGGGGAATGAGGGTGGGAAAGAATGGGGTCACAGAGCTCTTCCTTAGAAGGGGGCCTAATGGCACAGTGTATGCCTCCTGCTAGTTGAGCACTTAATACTCTCCATTCATAGATAGTTTCCATTCACCAGACAGCTCTGCCCTTTGCTGTGAACTGCTCGGCTCAGATGAACTGATTTAGGACTAGGAACCTCATCTCTTCCCCATAGCATCTGCATTTTATTAGATAGCTTTTATCACTGAGGGAGCTTTCATTGACTTTCCTTCCACATAGACTTTTGAGGGCTCCAGCAACTAGTCTGTTAGGCTTTGATTCCCTGTTTGCTTTTCCCTGACCTATATGGATCTTCCACTGGAAGTGAAGTATAAGCCTCACCCAGGGAAATGACTTCAGCCCCTATCTAGGTGTCAGCATACAGAATCTGTATGCAGGAAAGCAGTGGTCTTTTTTTTTTTTTTTTTTTAAAGATTTTATTTATTTATTTGACAGAGATCACAAGTAGGCAGAGAGGCAGACAGAGAGAGGGAAGCAGGCTCCCTGCTGAGCAGAGAGCCCAATGCGGGGCTCGACCCCGGGACCCTGAGATCATGACCTGAGCTGAATGCAGTGGCTTAACCCAGTGAGCCACCCAGGTGCCTCATGCAATGGTCTTTGATAGATGCCAACAGCTTTCCTCATTTGCATGGTGGACCTTGGATTGTTGGTAGCCTGGAGTTGCCATGCAGCATGCAGACCTCCTTGAGCTATAATAATGGGGCTCCTCCTGTACTGAGTGGTGTCCCAGCATGGTTCCAGAGAACAAGCAGCCCCACTTGCCAAAATGGGATTTCCCTAGAGATAGGGTTACTAGAGGTTCAGTTGTTAGGGTCTGTTCTCAGATTAAACTTGGGCCTTATTTTGTGACACACTGGTGCACATCTGTGCCCCCCACCCCACCATGACTGACTCACAAAGGAAATGAAGCTTTTCTCAGCTCCTTCCCCTCCCATCCTGAACAGTGGCAGAGCCTTAACCCAGGTAAGACTGAGCCCACACTGACTGCACAGGAGGTTGGGGAAGATAGTCTCACTTCGGTCCTTGGCCAGACCTCCCTGGGATTGTAACCCCAAGTGCCATTAGGTGCCCATGTTTTGTCCCCAAGGGGACCTATGAATTCAGGGCCGGGTACTAGGATTTTCTTAAGGGTCCTGTCCTCTCAGTCTCACGTGTTCCTATGCTTCTTGTTGATTGTCGCCACTTCATTACATTAGGGTAGAAGGAAGAATGTGCAAGTCACCGAGAAGAATCGTTCATGTCTTCAAATGTGTATTCAAGCCTAAAGCATGGGGAAAGACTCCTATAGTTCTACCACTGAGCTGTCACCAGATAGCTTTCCTGATGTCTGGCCCATGGTCATCTCTGTGGGCTCTTGAGTTTGTTCCCACTGTGGAATATGTGGCTTCAGGGCACAACAGTGGTATAACTGATGAAACTCCTTTCTGGGCTCTGGTAGAAGTGGAATAAGATGACATTTGTCCATCTGCCTCTGGTTTACTTCCCTCCGAATGTACTCAAGATTTATCCATGTTGTAGCATCTGTTAGTGCTTCATGTCTTCCAGTAGCTAAAAACACATTGCATGCACATGTCTATACCTCCATGGTCAGGACACTTGTCTCCTCCTTTTGGCTCCTGTGAAGACTCTTGAGAATGCTGCTGTTCAGTTAGCTGCTTGAGTCCCTGATTTCAGTTTTCATGGGTTATAACAGAATTCCTGCATCATAAGATACTTCTATATTTAGCATTTTGTGGAACTGCCAAACCTTGGACTGTTCCTGGAGTTGGTTCTATGTGGAAAAGCTCTTCCTGTGGTCCTTTTGGAATACCACCCCACCCCCTTAAGTGAAAAAATCCACTGCTTGGTTTTGTGCTTGAAAATCAACACTGAAAAAAGGTGATAGCTACTTCTTCAGTATCTAGATGTGGAAGGAAGACTCTTTCTGCCCTCCCCTCACAAACCCCGCCCCCAGTTTAGATTGTCAAGATCTTTTCTATGTCAAGGACACTTTGAGGTCCCTGCCATTAAGATTCAACAGACACCTCAGCAATCAGTCCTTCTGTAAATTGTCAACCTTACACATAGCCAGATTACCAGAAAAATGAGTTATTCAGGAATATAAACTAAGCAAACAAGAGGTGCAAATCCAGAGAAAGGGGAGGAGTCTTTATTGTAGAAGTCAAGAGGGGCTTTTTGGAATGAAAGTCCATCAGAAAGCAAGAGTTCAGGCTGTAGTGACTTCCTATTGCCTGGGTTATTGCTGGGCAAGGAGGAAATGTCCCTTTTGCTGGGGTGGAGGTAAAGAAAGCTTCTACCTGCTGGGATTTGTCAATGATGGTGAGCAGGTAGTGTGTGAAAGTTCCCCTTCAAGGCTTTCTGACTATTTACAATGAACTTTACTTACTTTCACAAAATCAACTAAGAGTTCTTAGGATCTGCCCTATCAACTGTTCTCAAATTTGATGCCAGTGAGTCTTCCTCCACTGTTGGATGGTGATCTGTTGATCAGGTGATTCACTGTTTATATGGTCAAGTTAGACAGCACTATTGAGTTGGCAAGATTCCTTTGGATCAAAGTTTAGTTCAGTTATGGCTTGTTTCTTTCCATTCTTAACGTCTCTGGACTCTTCAGATACAGGTCTATAACTTGCGGCAAATGGGGAGCCCTGCACATCAGCAGTCATGTGGCTAGGACAGCTGGAGAAATCTTATGGAGTCTGTAATGAGCTTCTGGTTTTAAATGTTGAAGGTTGCAGGGGGCTGTCATTCTAGGAAGTGGCCTCTCCTTTGGTTGTGTTCTCTGGGTCTCTACTATCTCTGAACCCAGCAGCTTCTGGGTTGGAGAATGGAGTATTTACTTCCCTCTGCTTCACTCCTGTAGGTCTTTGCCTTCTGTTTTGTGACTACTGATGTGACAGCAGATTCCTCATTGCTATAGTAAATCTATCCCTGGACTGTGGTGAAGAAGAGGGAGGAAGGAGCCCAAGGAGCAGAGGTTGGGCCAGGGTTGACCTGGGCATTTGTGAACTCACCAAGGTTAACTCAGGGAGGAAAGTGAAGTTTCCTTCAATTGCTTCCTCTTCTGACACACTTTAAAGCCTCTTCTGAGCTCTGGGGCAAGGCTGAACTAGCACAGGCTAAAGGAGTGTACCCCAGTCCATCTGCCTGATGCAGGGCAAAGCCAATTGCTGAGACATGGAGTATGCAGCAAGGGAAGGGTTTATTCAAGAGGCATCCAAAGGAGGAGATGGAAGAGCAAGCCTCAAATTTACTTCCCCAGAGGAGACTCTGGGAAGTTTAAAGGCAAATGAAAAAAAGGTCTGGGTAAAAATTCTTGCATTTAGTCCATGAACTCTTTGGTTACTCATTTCAGTTGGTTGAAGTAGATCTTCATGCCTTGGGCCCAGCTGGGGTAGTCTTGTAACCTCCCATACCCCCTGCCCCACACCTTTTTCTAACATCCAGTCCCTTAACTTCCCAGCATTCCATGGGATTTCCTAGGTTCGGGGGTCCTGAAGGGTCTTCTGATGGGACTTGTTCCCAACCAAGTCCCACCTTGCATGGACCATGTGGGCTGTGAGGATGGGGGGCTGGGCACTAGGGTGGTCTCCTCAAGCCTCCTGGTCCCTCAGCTCTCCCATGTAGATAGTGTTGCCCCTTCCAGGGAGAGGGAAGAATGTCAGATCAGTAGGAGGTGTTTTCTAATGGGCATTCAGGCCAGGTGCCTAAGAAGTCTCCTCCTGTGGCCCTCACTGAGCAGTCACCAGACAGAGCTTGTTGGAGGTCTTAGCCCATGGAATTGCCCTCATGGACTCTTGGCTCTGTCTCCTCTTGAGGGGATATGTGACTTCAGAGCACACAGAGGGGCATGGCTGGGGAAAATCCTCACCAGGTTCCTGGTGGGGATCAGTCTCATGGTCCTTCTGTTCTTCTGCCACAGTTTTCTCCTGCCCTAGAACTTCTGAGATTTGCTCTGTCTTGGACTTCTGAGGCTTGAATGTGATATGGCTAGGCATGAAGTTTTTGGTACTTATCTTGGATTTGAGTTCTTGAATATGACTTAGTATCTGTGACTAACCCTGGAAAATCCTTGCCCACTACTCAAGTACTACTTTTCAGGTGAGATGGAAAGTCTATAAAGAAGGCAGAAGTTTGTGTACTGCCCATCCCTCAGATGGGTAATGATTTGCAAGCCTTGTTGAAAACAGAGCTGAGTAAATTCCAGAATGACTGTTTTGCTCTCTGCCTGCTTGGAAGCCCAAGAGGATTTCCCTCCAATCCACAGTAATACTCTGGGGCTTCTGGAAGTAAGTCATGAAACTGCTGGAGCCTCCTGAGTTTGGGCTCCCACTGGAGCTCTAATCCTCAACCAGTGGACACCAAGCCTGGATCAACTTGTCAACTCCAGTTTAACATGTTCCTAAAGGTACTGGCTTGGCCCAGGCTTCCCCTGGACTTCTGTTCCTTATAAACTGAAACCTGGTATCCTGTTTGGCCCTCCAGTTCTTGAGGCCATTTAGCCTGTGGGGGCTTCTTCAGATCTAAGTTTTTTCAGTTTGTTCAGTGTCCTCTTGTTACTTTCCTAGAGGAAAATATGACCTCCAAACTATTCACACGTCAGATCCTAACTTAGAGGAAATTTTCTAACCTTCTTATAGGCTTCTGTAACAAAATACCACTGACTGGGTGGCTTAAACAGTGGATCTCTCACAGCTCTGGCGGCTGGGAAGTCCAAGGTTAAGGTGCTGGCAAATTCTGCTTGGTAAGGCCCTTTTCTTGGCTTGAAGATAGTGGCATTCTTGCTGTGACCTCATGTGGTAGAGTGAGCTCTGGTTCCTTCTTCTTCATAGAAGGGAACTAATCCTTGGGAGCTCTACCTACATGACCTAACCTAAAGCTGATTTTCTCTCAAAGACCCCATCTCCAAATACCGTCACATTATTGGCGAGGGTTTCAACATATGAACTTGGTGGGGGAGATAGAAACATTCAGTCTCTACCAGGTAGGCTTTGAAAAAAAATTATCTCCTCCCCAAGAAGATGGGTGGCTATTCCGCTTCCCCCAAAATATTTTTGTGGTGAGATATATATACAACATAAAATTTGCCAATTGAACCATCTTTTAGTGTATAATCAGGGGCCTTAGATTCTCCATGCTGATCAAGCTTTCAAATGAGGGATGTTTGCACATCATTCCACAGAGAAACTAGACAACCATTAAACAATAACTCTCATTGTCTGTGCTTCCCAGCCCCTGACAACCTCTAATCTAACTTGTCTATTAAGTGCCTATTCTCATGATTTCCTATAACTTTTAGACCATTCTTTTGTCTTAGAATTTTTTCAAGGTCCATGCTTGTTAGAACAATTTATCCACTTCATTGATTCTTCTGGTTGAACAACCTTGTCTATATCCCATTTTATCTATTCATCTGGTGGATACCAGGGTTTTCCACATTTTGGCTCTTGTGAATACTGTGAATGTTGGTGTACAAGTATCTGCTTGAATCCCTGTTAATTCTTTTGGATGTTTACCTAACAGGAATTCCTAGGTCAGAATGTAATTCCATGCTTAGCATCTTGAACTGCCAAACCATGAACTATTCCTAGAGGTGGTTCTCTGGAAGACTTCTTCCTAAGTTGTTTTTGGAACACCCACACCACACCCAGGTGTTAAAATCACTCCTTGGAGTTTTACACTTGAACAGTACTGAGGAAGGTCCTATCTGCCTTCCAAATATCTAGATCAAGAAGCCCAACTACCCACTTGGATGGTCCAGATCCTTTATCTCAAGGACACTTAATCACCAACTGTTTAAGAATCAGAAGACCACTAAAAGGTTGATCAGTTCTCTTCCCAAATAGAATAATAACTTGAATATCTGCCCTATTAATTTGTAACTTTAGATTTTTGGAGGTGATGACTCTATCCATTGGCAGAGAATGGAAACCATTTGCAGAGAATGAGAACCATGTTGGATCTCTTCAATAGTATTTATTTACCTTCTCAGGATAATTTCTGTTCACTAAAACATTTCAAGGTGTCCAACCTGTCCAAAGTGACCTGCCCAACCTCCATTAGGCAGCCAATATTAAGCCTTGAGTGGTTTACCATGATGTTTATCTGTGTGATTCTTGAATCTATCTAGGCTTTGTCCTTGATTCCTGTGGGTAGATAAAACTAGTGATTAGGAACAGAAAGTTTAACATTTTCACCCTTTCTTAAAAATCAAGACTTAAGTGCTTCTATAACATTTCTAAAGTCCTTTGTCATCTCTGGTGAGAAATGTTCCAGAAAGCTCTGTGAGCCACTAAGTTGTTTTTGATTAAGTATGATTATATCTTTGACTTAGTATAATCTTAAGCACCTGCCAATAAAGAGAAGTGGGATGTCCCAAGACCTCAATATTCATAAGAAGTAGGTTGGCCCTTCTGTGGGTCATCCTTAAGGGTATATATACAACTTATATTTATCTGCAGGGATAGTGTGCCTAAGTCAATTGGCCATGTAGAATAGGGAAGGCTTGCAGAGCCTGATAGCTGGCTGTCTTCTAGGACTAAACATGGAGCATCCTTACCCCTGGGCCCATGTACCTCAGCACTCAGAATCTCCAAGGAATAATTGCCCCTCTTCAATTTGTTTTCACTCTTCCAGGAAACTCCTGCCTCTGAAGTAGGCTTTACTACTGCAGAGAAAGCGATGCAAGTCCTTGTTCTGGTCAGATGAAGCTGTAGGCCAAGATACAAAGGAGAGGATGATTAAGCCTTTTGCACTCCTGGAGGAAAGGTGGCAGTGGGGAGGGGCCGGTGGCGGTGGGGCACAGGACTAGAATTTGTTTCAGGTATCCCCTGCTGGTTTGCATTCTGCAGTCAAGTTCCCACATTGCTGGAGGCTGGGCTGTGATGCTGCTTTTGTGGGGTCTGAGTGGGTAAGGGCTATGAGAGCAACCTGCAGGTCAACCAGGATCCTTTCTTCACCAGGATCACTTATGATAAGTCAAGTCTGTTTTTTTGGATTTCTTTTAGTGTGAATTGCAATCAAAGTGTAAACTTATGTAAAACCCTTCTGACTTAAGTGTCTAACAAGGACTTTAAGCATCATGGCTTTTGTCCATCGTAGGCTTTGAAATTTCACTTGTGCCAGGTAGCAGTGGATTTGACAAAATGGCTCCCTTAACTGGTTTATTGGGCTATTCAGCTTTACAGTTCATGTTACAGTAAGTATATTCTATACTAGGTCTTAAGATATAAACTAAAGCCATTCCTGGAATACTGATCAGATTTGTCAAGGTTAGTCTTTGAATAGACTATCCTCTGCTTGTCTTGGAAAGTGTGAGTGTTGCTGTGCCCCCACATCTCTGACCCTTTTAATTCTTAATCCCTTGCTGCCAGAAGGGAATGAATCACAGAAACCACTTTATCCTGTTGCATGACCATTTTAAAAGAGAAATGTTTTGAGACCTGCATAGTGAGCACAGTCTAACAAGAATGCAGAATGATCTCCTGGACTCTGCATGCTGTTCTTCACCAGATGCTGTCCTGCTTCCTCTCTGAGGCAGTTAAGGTAATGGGTGTACTGGAGGTGATCATGGGATGCTGCCTGGACCAAGTAGATGGCCTTACAGCACTTGCTGGTCTAGCAACCATTGAGCATAAAAGCCACCAAAGCACGGTCACCAGGGCTATTCCACCTACAGGGTAGATCCGGGAGAGGACTTCTCCTAAGTTCTGTTTAGCTGATGGCTGGGTACTCTCATGTCAAAGAACATGCATCTCCAACAGCTATGCGGGACAGTAAAGTACCCTCCAAACTGAATGTGTTTTGAGACCGAAAAAATGAATACAGCTACTTTATACTGTTGGCAGTTTTGTTCAGGGTAATTTGCTGATGGGTGGCCTGAGTAGATGACAATCCAGGGGACATGCAGCTATTCTTTGCAAAGTCTGGACTTTAATCTGCAGATTTTTATAGAGCAAGAGGACCATGCCCTGATCCTATAATGCCACCTGCACCTGAGTGGGAGAGGGGAAGAAATTAGGTTATCTCTACTGGTTACCTAAACAATTCTAGAAGATCAGAACAAGCCTTCCTAAGATCTGGTTGGGGCATGCATTAACCTCCACAGGACCTGTAACCTGTAGTTCCAACGGGGTGGTGGTGGGGGGTGGTCATTGCATGGACATAAACAAGACGAAGGGCCAAAGATGGAGTTGGTGCTGCCTCAGTACCTTTTGCTCTTGCCCTATGTCCCTCTAGATAAATCTTTATCCTCCTCATCCTTCGTACCCCACCTCATCCTTCGTACCCCACCTCATCCTTATGTACAAAGCTCGCAGAGCTCTCAACCTACAGGATCCCATGCATGTGTGGGGAGCTCTCGTGCTGAGCAGGGGAGCCCTGGATTTCCTGACGGGTCCAGGTGCCCCTGTCTATCTCCCAAGCCAGGGGTATGCACTAAGCAGGTAAACTCCTTTCTCAACAGACGGCTGATTGTGAATATTTAGTGATCTTACTCACGTGGCCTCACATACAAATTTGAGAAAATTTATTTCAAATATTAACATAAAGCCCCAGAAACTTAAGAACCAAATTTAGAAATTGAACCTGGCAAAGGCAAGTTGTTCCACAATAATAAAGGATAAGCTGTCAAGCAAATAGCTTAACACGACAGAACACGGTAATCCACGAGGTAGCAGTTAGAACATCCTAATTCAATTCTAAGCCTGACTCTTGAGTATTCAGGGTATACAGAAACCATAAAACTGACTTCAAGACTGATGAATACATAACCAGCAGTGACCTACAGTGACCCTGACAAAGTCTAAAGCTTTGCTTGAAACACATCTTACATAAAACACTGGTAACATACCCAGTGGTATTTTAATGGCTAGGATCTCAGGATGACCTAGAAGTAGTCTTTCTATACAGAATTCCTCTGTTTTGAGGTAAACTCCTTAAGCTTCTGGTCCAGCTTGCCAGTAAACTGCTTTTGCTTGATTCTATAGGCCAGGCCTTATGAGAAATCTGAGGGATAAACAACTTTAAGCTCATCTGTGTTTTATTAACAGCTTGAGGGCAACCTAAGTACATTGGAGGTAAGCATAGAAGAAGTTATCTTGACCAATTAAAGGGACATAGAAGGACAAGCAGAAGAAGCTTTCAAATAGCATCTTACAGAATGTCTAGACTAGTCATCTGCAATTAATGACCTCCTGATCTAAGAATATTAGCATTCTCCCCCTTTCAGACTTAGCTACTTCTCTGATCTGGAGACAGAAGGTTCTTTTGAACACGGATGTGTGTGTGTGTGTGTGTGTGTGTGTGTGTGTGTGTGTGTCCCCTTTCATGCACTAAAAGGATACCTGATTCACTGAGAGTCACTAGTGGCTCTACTGGCTCAGACTCAGGAACAGGGTGGGTTTGGGGCCAGGCATGTATATACCTGTGCTCAGAACAGCGAAGTACCTCCATCCTTGCTCCTATAGTCACTTGTTGGGAGAGCCAAGCTTCATGCAGCAAAGCAGATGTGTATGTGAAAACCACTGGGAAGTAAAGCTGAGATACTGTAGACTTTTGTTGGGGGGAGGTGGAGAAAAAGGAAGTTGAGGAGCCAGAGACCTGCTGGTTCTAAAGGGGTGAGAGGGCTGGGAAGTCCAAGATGAAGGTGCCAGCAGATCTGCTTCCTGGTGGTGGAGCAATTGACAGGCAGACTGCTGTTCTTTCCAGTGTCCTCAAATGGTGGAAAACAAGTGATTTCTGGTCCTCTTCTTAGACACTAATCCCATCGTGGGGGCCCACCCTCATGACCTCACTTAAACCTAATCACCTCCCAGAGTCCCACCTCTTAATGCCAGCATACTAGGGGTTAGAGCATTGCATGAGGTTTGGGGGAGGAGGACACATTCAGTGTATAACAGTGTGTCCTTGGATTTTGGACTTCATCTACTCACTGTAATCCTATAGCTTCATGCAGACTGCTCAGTTTGGCTCTCTGGAAAGCAGATCCTGAGGCAAGGCTGTGGGAGCAGGCATTCACTTGGTGGGTGATTCCAGGAAGCATGAGTGAAATGAGGAAAGCAGGAATAGGGAAGGAAGTTGCAAGTAGTGTGGTTATAAGTGAATTTACTGCGGGGATGGGTTCCATCCTGCTGGGAAGCCTCTGGCACACAGTCCATGCAGAGCACACCTGAACAACAACCTCACCAAGCAGGAGGGTGTTCAAAGACTGTCCTACCCTCAGGGAAGGACCCTAGGGGCTTTACCTCCCTTCAGGCTTCTAGTTTGCATTTGGGTGCTTTGTTTGTTCTATAACTAGTCTCTATGTCCAGCATGAGGCTGGAACTCACAACCCTGAGATGAAGTCACATGCATTCTTTTTGACCAAGCTCAGGCAGTGCCAGAGACTGCTTTTAGGCAGACAGATGCGGACTCTTGAGGTGGGGAAGTTGTGGATAGCTGGTGGTGCCTCTTGAAAGGGCCGGTGGGCTATGGAAGGGGGGCTTCATAATGCCTGATTCTTCCCACCTGTGAGGAATGTTGAGTCCACCATCCCTGCTGCTTCTCTCTGGTTATGCTGAGAAGATGAGGCATGCAGAAGACTGACCTGGGAATAATACCTGTGGAAAGACCAGGGAAGAAGCAGGATTATGCAGAGGGAGAGGTCAGATCATAATGTGAACGTGATGGTCTCTGCTAGCCCAGCAACCTGTGACAGAGACCAGCTTAAAAAATCCCACATAGGACTGGAATGCTTAAGCATACCCAGTAGTTGTCTCCACCCTAGGAGATTAGAGCTAACAGCTGGAGGTGGTTAGGTAACTGGACAGTGCCTTTTGTGATGGGGAAGCTGTCTGGTACATCTGAGTCTACCAGTGGTAGGTAGCTACAGTTCCCTGATCTTTACTGCTGAGCTGGTCTTTAAGGACTATCTATATAAAATTTAACTGGTCTTTCTTCCACCCTTAATCCTACAGTCCTTCTCTGGTGGCCAGTACTTTCATTGTTAAGCTTTTTTGGTGTGTGAGCAACATCTACATTAAGAGGTCTGAACCCCTGGTAACTTTATCAGGCCATGTTTACTATACTTGCCTACTTATTTTGAACATTGGGGATGGGAGCACCAAGAAGTGCCCCAGTGAATCACCTGGGTTCTGTATGCTTTTCCACTTTCATGTGGCAGAAAATCTTGCGGGGCTACTGGCAAAAGGACCCCAGTCCCTTGTCCTAGGTGACTTACAGGCTTTTCTGCAGTAAGGTATTCTGAAAGTGCTTGTGCAGGCATCTCTAAGGGCTGAGTGTGGAAGTACCTGGGAATGGAAGGTAAATCCATATCCACAATAGTTATCAATCACAATAGGATGGATGCTTCTTTCTCAAGGGTGAAAGTATCCAATATAATCACCTTGCCAACAAGATGCTAGATGACACTATATGGAGTGTTTTATATCTGCTGCTGCTGCTGACAGGTCAGCTTTAAAAGAGTGGCAATGGCTAGATGGACCTTAATGAGAGGAAGACCAAGGTGTTGGACACAAAGTGTGGGTAGCCCCTTTCTGTAAGCATTGGATAGCTAAATACAGAAGCTGCCTGACTTCTACTAGACAAGGACCTCCTATCCACTTGACTGAGTGGCTTGTCCATGGCAAATGCTTTGGTAGGCATGGTCTCTTGATGCAAAAATCCTCAGGCTTTTTGCCTATCCCCATGGGTCCCTCCTGCATGCCTTTTCCCAAACCTCCTCTCTTCTAATCTTCTCCCAGGACCCTGAGCAGCCAGCAGACCCATTTGCTAATATGTAGGATTCTGAATACTTGTCTTAGACCCCTTATTTTATTTTTTAATTTAAATTGAATTAACGTATTTGTTTCAGGGTTACAGGTCTGTGATTCATCAGTCTTATATAATATCCAGTGCTTACACATATAACACATACAACACATACCCTTCCTAAAGTCCACCAGCCAGTTACCCCATCCCTCCACACCCTGTCCCCTCCAGCAACCTTGTTTGTTTGATAAAAGTCTCTTATGGGTTGTCTTCCTCTCTGGTTTCTTCTTGTTTCATTTTTTCCTCTCTTCCCCTATGATCCTCTGCCTTGTTTCTTAAATTCCACATATCCATGAGATCATGTGATAATTGTCTTTGACTTATTTTGCTTAGCATAATACTCTCTAGTTCCATTCACGTTATTGCAAATAGGAAGATTTCATTTTTTGATGGCTGTATAATATTTCATTGTGTGTACACACACACACACACACACACACACACATGCCCCGACACACACACCACCTCTTTATCTACTCATTTGTCAATGGACATCTGGGCACTTTCTATAGCTTAGCTGTTAAGGACATTGCTACTATAAATATTGGGGTGCAGGTGCCCCTTTGGATTACTACATTTGTATCTTTGGGGTAAATACCCAGTAGTGTAATTGTTGGGTCATAAGGTAGCTCTATTTCTAACTCTTTTGAGGAACCTCCATACTGTTTTCCAGAGTGGCTGTACCAACTTGCATTCCCACCAACAGTATAGGAGGGTTCCCATTTCTCCACATCCTCACCAACATGTTTCCTGATTTGTTCATCTTAACCATTCTGACTAGTGTGAGGTGGTATCTCATTGTGGTTTTGATTTGTATTTCCCTGATGCCGAGTGATGCACATTTTTTCATGTGCCTGTTGGCTGTTTGGGTGTCTTCTTTGAAGAAATGTCTGTTCATGTCTTCTGCCCATTTCTTGATTGGATTATTTTTTGGGTGTTGAGTATAAGTTCTTTATAGATCTTGAATACTAGCCCTTTATCTGATGTTATGTGCAAATATCTTCTCCCATTCTGTAAGTTGTCTTTTTGTTTTGTCAATTGTTTCCTGTGCAAAAGCTTTTTATCTTGAGTCCCCCAATAGCTCATTTTTGCTTTAGTTTCCCTTGCCTTTGGAGATGTCTAGCAAGAAGTTGCTGTGGCTGAGGTCAAAGAGTTTGCTGCCTGTGTTCTTTAGGATTGATGGATTTGTCTCGCATTTAGGATTTTCACCCATTTTGAGTATTTTTGTGTATAGTGTAAGAAAATGGTCTGGTTTCATTCTTCACATGGCTGTCCAATCTTCCTGACATCGTTTGTTGAAGACACTTTTATTCCATTGGGTATTCTTTCCTGCTTTGTCAAAGATTAGTTGACCATAGAGTTGGGGGTCCATTTCTGAGCTGTCTATTTTGTTCCATTGATCCATGTATCCATTTTTGTGCCAGTACCATACTGTCTTGCTGATTATAGCTTTGTAATACAGCTTCAAGTCTGGAATTGTGCTGCTACCAGCTTTGTTTTATTTTGTTTTCCAAAATTCCTTTGGCTATTCAGGGCCTTTTCTGGTTCCATACAAATTTTAGGATTATTTGTTCCAGCTCTGTGAAAAAATTTGATGGTATTTTGATAGGGATTGCATTGAATGTGTAAATTGCTCTAGGTAGCACAGACCTTTTAACAATATTCTTCCAGTCCATGAATATGGAACTTTTTCCCATTTCTTTGTGTCTTCCTCAATTTCTTTCAGGAGTATTCTATAGTTTTCTGAGGACAGATCCTTTGCCTCTATGGCTAGTTTTATTCCTAGGTATCTTATGTGTTTGGGTGAAATTGTAAATAGAATCAACTCCATACTTTCTCTTCTGTCTTACTGGTGTGCAGAAATGCAACTGATTTCTGTGCATTGATTTTTATATCCTACTACTTTGCTGAATTCCTGTATTAGTTCTAGCAATTTTGGGGTGGAGTCTTTTGGGTTTTCCACATAGAGTATCCTGTCATCTGCAAAGAGTGAGAGTTTGTCTTCTTTGCCAATTCAGAGGACTTTTATTTCTTTTTTTGTTGTCTGATTGCTGAGGCTAGGACTTCTAGTACTAACTTGAACAGCAGTGGTGAGGGTGGACATTCCTGCTATGTTCCTGACTTTAGATGAAAAGCTCTGTTTTTCCTCATTGAGAATGATATTTGCTGTGGGGTTTTTAATAGGTGGCTTTAATGATATTAAGGTATACCTTCTATCTCTAAAATGTGAAGATTTTTAATCAAGAAAGGATACTGTATTTTGTCAAATGCTTTTTCTATATCTATTGAGAGAGTCATATGTTTCTTATCCTTCTATTTATGTAGCGTATCACATTGATTTGTGGATGTTGAACCATCCTTGTAGCTCAGGAATAAATCCCACTTGGTTGTGGTGAATAAACGTTTTAATGTACTGTTGGATCATATTGGCTAATATTTTAGTGAGTATTTTTGCATACATTTCATCAGGGATATTTGTCTATACTTCTTTTTGGTGGGCTCTTTATCTGGTTTTGGGATCAAGGTAATGTTGGCCTCATAGAGTTTTGAAGTTTTCCTTCCATTTTTATTTTATTATGTTAGCCACTGTATAGCACATAATTAGTTTTTGATGTAGTGTTCAATATTTCATTAGTTAAGTGTAATACCCAGTGCTCATCGTTCCATTTCTATTTTTTTGGAACAGCTTCAAAATAGGTATTTCTTCTTTAAATATTTGCTAGAATTCCCCTGGGAAACCATCTGACCCTGGGCTCTTGTTTGTTGGGAGATTTTGATTACTACTTCAATTTCCTTGTTGGTTATGGATCTGTTCATGTTTCCTGTTTCTTCCTGATTCAGTTTTGGTAGTTCATACATCTTTAGGAATACATCTGTTTCTTCCAGATTGCCTAATTTGTTGGCATAGAGTTATTCGTAATATGTTCTTAGAATTCTATTTCTTTAGTGTTTGTGATTTCTCTTATTCATGATTTTATTTGGTCCTTTCTCTCTCTCTCTCTCTCCTTTTTTTTTTTTTTTTATAATTCTGGCCAGAGGTTTATCAATCTTGCTCATTCTTTTAAAGAACCAGCTCCTAGTCTTGTTGATCTGTTCTACTGTTCTTTTGGTTTCTATTTCACTGATTTGTGCTCTAATATTTTCCTGTTGGGTTTAGGCTTTATTTGTTCTTTTTCCAGTGCCCTTAGGTGTATAGTTGGGTTGTATATTTGAGAACTTGGTTTCTTGAGAAAGTCTTGTAGTGATATATATTTCCCTCTTAGGACCTTTGCTGCATCCCAAAGGTTTTTTTTTTTTTTAAGATTTTATTTATTTATTGGACAGACAGAGATCACAAGTAGGCAGAGAGGCAGGCAGAGAGAGTGAGAGGAGGAAGCAGGCTCCCTGCTGAACAGAGAGCCTGATGTGGGGCTCGATCCCAGGACCCTGGGATCATGACCTGAGCCAAAGGCAGAGGCTTTAATTCACTGAGCCACCCAGGTGCCCGCATCCCAAAGGTTTTGAATAGTTTTCATTTCCCTTTGTTTCCATGAATTTTTCATTCTTTAATTTCCTGGTTGACCTACTGACTCTTCAGTGGGATGATCTTTAGCCTCCATGTATTTGAATTCTTTCCAAATTTCCTCTTGTGATTGAGTTCCAGTTTCAAAGCATTATTGTCTGAAAATATGCAAGGAATGATCCCAGTCTTTTGGTACCAGTTGAGACCTGATTTGTGATCCAGGATGTGATCTATTCTGGAGAATATTCCATGTGCACTAGAGAAGAATTTGTATTCTGTTGCTTTTGGATGGAATGTTCTGAATATATCTGAAGTCCATCTGGTCCAGTGTGTCATTCAAAGCCTGTATTTCCTTACTAATCTTCTACTTAGATGATGGTTCTGTCCATTGCAGTGAGAGGGGGTGTTGAAGTCCCCTACTGTTATATTATCCATGTGTTTCTTTGATTTTATTATTAATTGGCTTATACCTGGCTGCTTCCATGTTAGGGGCATAAATATAATTGTTAGATCTTTTTGTTGGATAGACTCTTTACTTATGATAGTGTCCTTCTTCCTCTCTTTTTACAGTCTTTTGTTTAAAATCTATTTTTTTTTGCTATAAGGATAGCCTCCCCAGCTTTCTTTTGGTGTTCATTAGCATGATAAATGGTTTTCCACCCTGTCACTTTAAATCTGGAGGACTTCAAGTCTAAAATGAGTATCTTTTAGACAGCATATTGATGGTCTTGGTTTTTTTAATCCAATCTTATACCCTGTGTCTTTTGATTGGAGTAATTAGCCCAAGTGACTGTTACTATATATTGTCTCTTTCTTATCTGTTACTTATCTGTTACCTCTCTACTTAGAGGATCCCTTTTAATATTTGTTGTAGGGCAGGTTTGGTGATCAAATTCTTTTAGCTTTTTTTTTTTTTTTTTTTTTTTTTTTTAAGTCCTGGAAGCTTTTGTCACTCCTATTTTGAATGACCTCCTAACTAGATAAAGTATTCTTGGCTGTGTATTTTCCTCATTTAGCACCCTGAATATATCCTGCCAGTCTTTTCTGGCCTGTCAGGTCTCTGTGGATAAGTCTTCTGCCAATCTAATGTTTCTACCTTTGTAGGTTACAGACTTCTTGTCTTGAGCTGTTTTCAGGAATTTCTTTGTCTTTGAGATGTATAAATTTCACTATTTTGGGGTGTTTTAGACCCCTTATTTTATATAAAAGATGACCAAAGGCATTGATTGAACTTCTGCCTATTTGGAGTATTTTCCCTCTAAACTGTTTTTAGGGCACCTTCTAAGGAGTCTTAATATTACAATAGTCCTTTTACAATCTCTTATTATATATTGAACAAATCTATGAAGCAAGGCTTTAATTTTTCATCCTTGTCCTAGGAATCTCCCAATGAGTCCATAAGTATGAACTGAGAGGTCATCGAAACAGGAGGTAGGGGAAGATGGGTCTGAGCCATTCATTCTTATAACTTAAATCTGACCTTAAATTTGCTTGGTTCTCCCCATAAGTATACTACTTCCTGCATAAAAATAATTGTGCCCACTTCACCTTATGACTTCGAGTCTTACTGCATCCAGTTATAATGGGAAGCACTAAACAGTTAATGTTTATGCTTAAGGGTTCTGTCTCTACTAAGGCCTAGTAACCTGGTTGGGAGCAATTTCCAGATTGTTAATTTTCTTCTACCGGCAAATGCATAGACTGATTTTGAAATCTTAAAGGTCTAGTATGTACCTTTTCTGTTGAGTCCTATAGAGGCCTCACATACTTTTCTACCATGGGTATGCCTAACATACCCATGTGACCTGTTAAGTTACATACTTAAGGGCAAGGCCATAGGTACTATAACCTAGCAGTTGCAGAGACATCTTTGATCTAAGTCCTACTTAAAACTTGGCCTTTGGAGGCCAGTAGAAAATGTTTCCAAGTGTGTCATGTGCTGTCTCTACAATCCAAAGAGGCACCAGTTTTGAAGCTATACCTTACAGTAACTTTGAATTTGCAAGTTGGAGGTGCTGTCCCTGCATGCCCTAGATGTTCAAAAGCATCACTCATGTGGTAGGGTCTTGAATCCTTGTAAGTTTACCTCTTTCAATCTGGCACATAGGTGCTTTCCAGAGTATTTGCTACTTTCTAAGTCCAACACTATAATGCTAGTGGTGAAATAGACTAGCAAGAACTTCTGTGGAAAGTCAATATAATCAAGATTCCTGCAACCTATATTATGGTGAAGATAAGGAAAGTTAACATAACCCTAAGACGAGGCTGTGAATGCATACTGCTGACCTTCCTGTGGAAAAAACAAACTTGATATTCACTTTCACTGAGGATTAAAGAATATATTCTCTAGACCAGTAGCTACATAATAAATGCCCAAAGTGGTATTTTTAATAGTCAAGATACCATATCCTACATAACTGCTATGGTAGGTTAAATACACAGTAGCTTACTGTCCTGCTATGGGACTTCAAATGTTAAACTGAAAGAATTTCAAAGACTTCAAGTCAAATGCACGGTTACTTCTTTTCCACACTTAATAGCCAAGTGAATAACCGGCCAATGAAAAATCTGATATTGGCTAGTTAATTTGAACCAGTAGTCAAAGTGAGGTTTTTTTTGCTGAGAAGGCTTCCTGGTCTATTAATTGAAGTGGAACAGAGTTGTTCCTTGAGGAACATTCCAGAACCACTGCAATTCTATAAGACCTGAGCCTGTGGAGTATCTTGAGATAGGACTTTCTACAGAAGATTCTAGTCATTGCAATGCAACTCTTATCAAAGCTACAATAATCAAAATAGTGTGGTATGGATATAGTGACAGACATCTAGGACAAGGATAAAACGGACATCTCAGAAATCCACAGATGCATAGTAAAAAGATTTTCAACAAGGGTGATGAGAACATTCAATGGGGGAGAGGACATAACTTTCAAGAGGTGTGGTGGAAAAACTGCACATCCACATGCTAAAGACTAGGGCTGGACCCTTAACCCACACCATACACACAAATTATCTCAAAATGGATCAAAAACCTAACCCCAGGAGCCAAAACCATAACTCTTAGAAGAAAGCATGGGGGAAAGCTTCGTGACATTGGATTTCTCCCTTTTGAAAGGAGAATGTCTATCCTATGCCTATCCCATCATTGTATTCAGAAGCACCTAAATTCCTTAGAGTCCGGCCTCAGGATGAATCCTACTTCTGGTCTCACCCAGACTTAATTTTAGTTATTTAGAGACTTTGGAGTTGATGCTGGAATAAGTCAAGACCTTGGGGGCTGCTGAAATGGGATAAATGCATTTTATATCTTGTATATGAGGACATGAATACTGGGGGGCCAGAGGGTAGAATGTTATGTACTGAATTGAGCTCACCCCGCAAAATACATAGGCCAATGCCTCAGCCCCCAGTGTGACTGAATGTGGAGATAGGATCCTTGAGGATGTAAATAAGAATAAAGTCTTAAAGGTAGGGCCCCAATCAAATAAGTGTTCTCCTGAGAAAAGAGACACCAAGAGTGTTTGCTCACAAGAAAAGGGCCATATTGAGGATACAGCAGGAAGACAATTGCAAACAAAGGGAAGGAGGCCTTCAGAGAAACCAAATCTGCTGACAACTTGATTTTGGAGTTCTAACCTTTGGAACTGTGAGAAATTTCTTTTAAGTCACTTAGTCTGTGGCTTCCTGCTAATGGCCAACTCAGAAGACCAACACTGGATATATAACACAAGTTGGTGATTGCCAGGGACTGGGTAGATAAAGGAGGGAAACTACTTAGTAGTTTTAACTTTGGGGTGATAGAAATGATTTGGAACTAGCGGTAGTAGATACACATTGCAAATGCACTGAATACCACTGAACTGACCACCCTAAAATGGTTTATCTTATTTTGTGGAAAAATATACATAATGCAATATCTACATTTTAATCACTTTTAATGTATAATTCAGTAACATTATATACATTCACATTGCTGTGGAATTATCACCACTATCCATTTCCAGCAATTTTTCATTTCAAACTGAAACTCTATATCCGTTATAGAATAAGTTCCCCTTCTTCATCCCCTGCCCCCTGGTAACCACTATTCTACTTTGTCTTTTACAGACACATTCTTTATTTAGAAATCTAGGTTTAACTTTAAGAAAACTGGGGTTCCAGCCCAAGATGCTGGATGAAAAGGAAGGAATTTGACCTTCTTACTTGGCCTTAATCATTGGCCCAGGTATGGGCAATCCTAGCAAAAGGATGAGGGCAATGTCCTAGAAGCAACCCCAAAGAAGGTCAGCAATAGCTGCTTGACTCCTGTGGGGTTGCCTGCTTCCTAAATGTGTCACATCCATCCACCATAGAGAAAACTACCTTCACAGAAGTGGATCCTCTGCCAGCTTGTACACATTCATACCTAGAGCAGCATACAAGCTGTCAAGCCAGTTGGGGGAGAGGGGCAGGGGGAAAGCGTGTGTGGGCAGAAAAAGGTCCCAGGCCCTAAGTTCACTGAACATTTCACTGTGAATCAAGGTGTTCCCCAAGCCAAGAAATGCTGCTTGACTCCAGGTCTCTACTTCTTATTTGAATTAGTCTTTTTTGACCACAAGATAATGACAAATGAAACCAATGACTCTATTCCTATTCACAAATTTGTCCCTAGAACTGTCTGCAGCAGAGAGAATAGGTGTCAGGCTCACAAAGATCCACCTGGAGCAAGTCTGTGTGGGAGATTTAGGATGCTGGAAGCATGTTCTTTGGATCAGGACACCAGCCTTCCACCCTTCATAGAGACCTGAATTGCTGGTGTGGTTACTTGAAGAATGATCAGTTTGCCATGAAGAAGTACTTGGAAGTGATTTGATCCCTGGCTGTCATGAATAGCTCTAGACCATGGAATGCTTTTCTGAACTTCCTTCTGGTTAGTTCCCTGTGTAGCAATCCTACCCAAGAAGCCAGAGAATCCTGTTTCTATGTGAAAATGTGGAAGGGTGGATGGTGTCCAAATGGTCCATGAGTCCCACATAGTGACACTGCCTTCATAAGCTGCTGTCTCCTCTGTCTATCTGACCTCTAATGTTGCCTGACAATTGGATGAATACCAATAGAAAGACAAATGTAGAGAAAAGGAGAACAGTAAGGATTTTTTAAATAGGCATTTTAGAGATTGATCCCTGTCTAGGGAAAGATCCAGATCTCTGTCGGTTTTGTGTTTAATACTGAAGTTTGGGTCCATGGGAATAGGGACTTGCATTTGGGACAATGGGTCCTCCAATTCCTGTACTCAGAACTGTGGTCACATGTCCAACATGTGACATGTCCAGGAATTTATTAGACTAAGCCCAGGGCCAGTGTGAAGTGGGTGTGCCTGGGTGAGGAGTCACAAGCCCGAGTGCTGAGAGGTCTCAAGTTATGGGAGCTGGGCTGTAAAGTCCACTCATGGTGTTGAAGCTTAGTAGGCTCAAACCAGAAAGGTGGTGGGGTTGGTGCGGGGGAGACTTGCCGGGCTTCTGGTTTGCTGGCAATGGGGCAGGCTCTGCATGAGTAGGTGTATCATTGGATAAACAGCCTATGACTGGAATGAATGTTGGCAAATTCATGATTAAAATTGTTCTGATGAAGTTTGAGTATTAAGCATGGCCTAGTGGGGGGCCTTTTGTGGGAGGGTCATAGAATGGTTAGTGGGGAGTCACAACCATTTTGGTTCTACAAATTCTTTTATTTGTAGGGAATTGAAGGTTAGAAGCTATCACCTTTCAGGTGTCTCTGGCTGCTGCTTAAGGGAATCCTCCTGTGCCTTTTCAGGGAAAAAGCCTATACCTATTTTTTGGATGGCATCTAGGTAGCTATTTACCCAATAGAATGAGAATCTAGATAAGGGGTCTATACTAGTAAATGCATGGCTGTGTGAAACTTACTCGACAGATTATGGTAATGAGGCATGAGGTCTGTCATTGCTATAGCCACTTCTGTTCTGTTACTGAGGCCCAGGGGACACTTCTAAGCCTGTGTAGTGCTTTCAGGAAACATAGTACACTTCAATATTCAATTTATTCATGTCCTGTCCTTTGACATAAAAGTAAAGAATTAGGACCATAACATCTCACTACATTTGAGGTCCTTCAGAGAATAAGATTCTCACATTTTGGTGTCTGGTCATCAAATTGGATCTAGAACCTGGCATGTCTGAGCTACAGAGCAATTGATGTGCTATAGCAGTGGACCTGGAGATGACACTTCATCACCAGATAGCTGGGTACCAAAATCTGATATAAAGGATATATTGTCTATAGTCTGAAAGGCCTGAGGCAAGGCCTGCTATGTAGATGGTTCACCACATACTGGGACCTTGCTTGCCCAAGATGGTCTTAGTGGGGGATGTTGAACAAATTCTCACTGCCAACAAAGACCTACTAGTATCCTTGGTGATGGGTGCAGGTATTCAGAACTACAGAACACAGAGTAAGGTGGGTCTTTGTGGGAAGAAAAGGAACATACCCTTTAGTAGGAAATCACTCACAAGTTCTCAATCAGCTCATAAATCTGCATTATCCTGGAGCAGTGAGTGAATAATGGTGCATATTCTTTACCCTGATGTTACACAAGTACTCTGAACTTGGTTCTTGGAGTACACATGCTTGATGTATCATCCTTGTGCTTGGTGAACAGGCATTTGTTTTTTCTGGGACAATTTTGTAGCATTTGATCAAGATATTGTCATTATATTGTCCTTCCTTGGTCTTAGAGGTTCCTTGGTCACCCTTGGAATGTACAGAAGTTTAGTGAATGGATAGGGTCAAGTTATCTGGTAGGTAGATTCTATTGTAATTCCTGTGTTGTCTTCAACCACTTGGTCAGAAGGAGTGTTGTTCCTCAAAAGGCTGAGTATGTTTCTTAGAGCCTCCCCAGACTTGCTTTATGGCTTTTGTCTATACCATCCATCTCCAGAGGACCATTGTCCTCCTGATATATTGAACCGGATCTATCTTTTTTTTTTTGTTGAATCACAAAATGAAGTCACATGAACAAGGAGTCAGTGTTTGGGAACCTTGGCTCATCTCATCCTTGGCCGCTTGATTTTCTAGAGGGAAGTCATCCAGTTGGGTTGAACTTCTGCCACTACTCTTTCTTTGTATCTTTCTCCATGACCAGGAACATGGCTGTTATCTGTGAGATCATGTTCTTTAAGCTTCAGAACAGTTAGAAATATCTATGAACCTTATTAGATAGGGGACCTCTTACTCTGATTCTGTGTAAGTGGGCTCCTTTGCTTCAAGGGTCTGGTGACTTCTGTCCATAGAGACCAGTGAAATTCCAGTAGAGGCCTCTTTATTGTTGAATGCAGCATTTCCAAGACTCAATCAGCTGTGTCGACTGCAGAGTTTTCCCCCCACATGAAGTCAGGATCCAGTGTTTTTTGAAGTGTCTCTGTACAACATAGAATGGCTTCAATTATCAATTGGCATTAAGGATGAAATCTCTATTTCATAGGTTCTTGGTCTACTCAAGCTTAGTTTTAGTCTGTGAGACACTGTGAGACAGGTCCCTGCTGGTCTCCATATTTGTAGAAGGAATGCAGAAAGTGAACACAAAATTTAGCCATGGAAGGGTTCCTGGTCAAGACCACAGAGATTCAAGCCCTGGGGTCTGAGGCCTGCACCCAATGTGTCCAGTCTGGCTTCCAGTACAAAGAGTGATGGGCAGATTGGTCTCCAGTCATAGCTTTCAAGATGTCTCAATGCAGCAACCACGTCAGTGTCTCCACTAGCAACACTGAGCAGTCTGTGACTTTCAATGTCTCTGTAAAAGCTCTTGAGGCAACAGTGCCTGACAGAACGGCAGGGTCTTGGGGAAAAGTTGGAGGGGAATAAGGAAGATGGTTTATTGTAGCTCTGAAGAATAAGCCTCACCCACAAAGTTAGGGTTCTTATCTTTTTGTTCAGTACAAAGAATCCTGGATCTTGAAGGTTTTGCTTTTCCTATATGGCATCCAAGACTTCACGTTGTTTGGACTTTATCTCAAAGCCATGTCTAATCTCATTAGTGTAGACAGCTTTGGCTGGATGATCCTTCATTGTGAGGGGGCTCTCCTGTGCATCATAGGATGCTTAGCCTTTGTCTATTCCTATTAGATGCTAATGGCATCCCCACAATTGTGACAAATGTCCCCAGATGATGTAGTCCTAGTTGCCTGGGGAGCAAAATATGCCCTGGCCAAGAACCATCTAACTAGGTTCTTTAAGAAACTCCTGAGTGCCTCTTATCATTCCCTGTGGAGCCTTTGTGGATGCAGTGCTAGATACTTGACTATATTTTTTTTTTTATGAGCTCCTTCGGAGAGAGTATTTTGGGAAGAGATGGGATTATTCTCCATCTCTTCCCCCCTCTGAAGCCAAACGCTCTCCCTCCTTACAGATTCCCACAGTTTAGCTCTGATAATCTGGCACTTCATTCTCCCTTCTTAATTTGAGAAGTCCTTTTCACTATGGATTCTTGCCACCAAACTTGGAGCTAAACAACCTGTGTTCATTGTACACAACTTATAATGGGCTTCTTACTATTCTGGGACCTGAAGCTGACCATGTCTTCATGATAGACATGCTCTAGTTCATATTTAGTTCATCTCGAGTGGGTGCTGAGGGAGAACTGGTGTGCCCTGTTACCTGCAGTGATCTCCATTTCTATAGCTGAACTAAATGGGCTGTAACTGTATGTCCTCCTGGAGCCGAAATCAACTTTAGGAGTTGAGATTGGTTTTCTTAGTGAAGTCTTAAATCCTAATATCAGGAGACTTATTTAAAGGAGTTGATCCATGTGATTGTGAGGCTAGTGTGCCAAGCCTGAAATCCATAGGGTACCCTGTTAGGAAATGCAGTCTGAAACTCTCAGGCAGGAACTGAGTGTATACTCTACAAGTGGCATTTCTTCAACAGAAAAACTGCTGCTTGGTTCTTAAAGCCTTTCAACTGATTAAACTAGGCCCACCCACATTGTCTAGGATAGTCTCCCTTAAGTCTAGTTGATTGTGGACTTCAACTGCCACCTGCAAAATACTTTTACTGAAACACCTAGATTAATGTTTGGTGGAAGAATAGCCTAGCAAGTTGACAAAACTATCCATCATATGTTCTTAGTAGGGTTATTTCTGAAGAAACAGAGTCCAGTGTTAGATTTCAGAAAAAGAAATCTTTTGTACAGTAGGACATTTCTATATACTAGTAGGACATTTCTATATACTAGTCTCATCACCAGGATGCTCTTCTCTGAAAGCATAAATCAAATCCCAGTAGATGGCCACACTCAGAGCTCATGTAGCAGGACCCAGTATGTCCTCTTATGCTGCATATACAAGTATGAGCTGCAGCAAAATGTAATAGTCCTGCATGGGTTCATGACTTCTTCTCTGGATTATTTCCTGTGCTGCTACAGCCCATGTCAGTTCTATGGCCTCCATGGATCTGGAGAGGTAGATGGCACAGTGAAATTTAAGAGGCAAATCTTTGGCCTTCGTTTGTTTTACTAGATGTCTTCATATTACCTGTAATTTAAAAAGTCCAATTTTGGATTGTTGATGGTGTGGGCTCTAAGTCACAAAACAGGTAACTGCTGATAATTCAGAGCAATTGGGGGTAATTCAAATGAGGGAAGGGAAGATACTTTCCATGGAAGGGGATTATATTTCTTTTTATGTAAGGAATGTCTGTTCATTGTCCATTTCATATTTGGCCTTTAAACACTGGCAATTGACAGGCTTGACTTGCAGGTAAAAGGACTGGTGATGTTGGGATAGCTGTTTACTGGCAATTCTTGCCCTCAATACATAGTGCTATCTGGATTGAACAAGTAACTTGATTATTTTAGGGTAGGCTCAGTTGGCCACTGGGGCCTCAAGGTAGCAGAACAAACCACATAGGCTAGTGTTCAGTCAGGCATCCATCTTCTAGTTAAATGGCCTCAGACTTGTTCCTCATTGTTTATAAAATACAGCCTTTCTGTGCTCAGTATCCTAGAATGTTCTCAAGCCTCCCTGAGCTTGCTTATAAGATATATACATCTATCATGTGCTCTGGCCAGAAGGAGTAGGCTGCTACAACTGATGGGAGAGATAGAGAAAGTGATGGGACTGCCTGTGTGTAGATGTCAGCTTGGAGGGGTGGTCATGGATCTGCTGAAGCTGGACTGTTTGATCAGGGTGCATCTTCTCAATGATAATGCTCAGAGCTGTACTATAATTAGGAGGATCTGGTCAGGGTGTGGGAATCTTTCGATAAGGTGTGCTTCCCTTTCCAGAGACTTCCTTAGTTCTAGTCAAAAATCTGAGCATCTTTATATGCTAGACTCTATTCTAGGTGACACTGGCACATAGGAAAATTAAGTTTGCCGCTTGTTTCCCATAAGAGGGATCTTGAAGGTCATCCAGGTGGTTCGACCTTCAGGTATGCCATCAGCATTACCTTTAGGCTGCATTCTCAGGTTCCCCTGTATTGATTGGTTGAGCTCTCTTCTTCCTCATAATACCTGCTGTTTCATGAATGCAGTCTCCTGCTTTCCAGTGGCTCCAAGCTGAACAGTCAACTTCCTTACAAGTCTGTTTCTTGAATGTCCACGATTGCGCTTGTTTCTAGCAGCTTCCTAAAACCAGGAAAAATGCCCAATTTGGTTTGGTGAGAGCAGACCATGACATTTTCAGTTGATATCTTAATTTTCCTTTTGGAGTACAGATTTTTGTGGAAGACACAGGATGGCGGCAGTCCCAGTCTTCACTCCTGCTCTCTAGACCTTGTTAGGGACGTGCAGTATTTTCACGGCCATGTGTGGTATCCAGTCATCCGCCCAGTTCAGGTTTGCCATTAGCATGGCCTTTAGGCTGCATTCTAGTCCCCTGTATTGGTTGAGCTCTCTTCTTCCCTATGACATTTGGTGCTTTGTAAATGCAGTTTTCTGCATTCTAGGTAACCTGCCCTTTGCCACTAGATCTGGTGCATTTCTGGATGTTACCACCTTGGCTGCTTCCCTCCAGCGTGGCAAACTCCTCTTGATAGAGCTGGGTTGCTCCATGCCTTCAGCTCCACCAGTGTTAAATGCAGCAGAAATGCAAGAATTGACATTGCAGTGGAATGATAGAAAAGCTGGGAAGGTGGCCAGGGGGCACCCACCAAGGAGGGCATCAGAAATGTTAGATACCATGGGCAGGCTTACCTTGAATTCTAGGTGCTCCGGGGCCCTGAGGTTCTCCATCATAAAGTACAGGACTTGACTGGAGGATGTTACTGAACACCAATCTCCTGGATATGCACAATGGTGGTGTCTAGCATCTGCTGCAACATAACTCCATGGCATTCATCAGTGGCAGCTAGTGGATGAATGGGAATAAGACAAACACAGCTCCTAGAGCTAGGCCAGTTAGCTAAACTGACTGGCCCAGTTAGTCAGTAAAACATCTTTGATATTGGACACTTACAGCCAGAGTTGGTGTTCATTTGCCTCAAACATTGTAATCTCAATGATTATTGACCAGCAAAACTCCAGCAGGGGCACTTTCTGCTTCAGAAAGCAGCCTGCCTACAGAATCTACAAGACAACAGCAACATGGGTGCCGTGGAGGTATTTCCCATGATTAAGGCATCAGGACTCCATGTTCTCCTTGAAGTAACTCTGCATGCATGAAGGAAAAGAATACATTTGCCAATTGAGTCTAAGGCATAGTTCATGGGTACCCTGATCTAACTGCAGCTTAGTCTAAATTAACATCTATGAGGCTCTTGTCCATGCTGCTTTGCTAAGTGGAGGAAGGATACAGTGTGAACATAAATCTTAGGATGGAAAAGGGACCTGGGCAGGACCATGAGATTGCTATTCTGGGGTCTGACTTTTATACTCAACACAGCAGACTTGGCCTCCAGAAGAATGATGGGTAGGTTGGTTTCCTTGTCCTAGCTTTCCAGATGTTGTCAAACAGCCTCCGTATTGTGATGTACCCAGAAGGAAACAAGGGAAATGCAGACTTACCTTCAATGTCTATGTATACACTCTTGGAGGTAATAGCGCATTGCTGAAGGGTCTCTGGGGATAGCTCAAAGAGCTCAATTGCCTTATCTATCTTCTTGGGCAATAACTCCAGCAATTTGGACTGGCTTGTTTGTGTGTTACTTCAGATCATGAATATTTCAGAGTCCTAAAGGTCTTACCTGTGTTCCTGAACAGATACCAAAGGCTGCAAACTTCAGATTTTCCTGCCAAAGCACCAGCTTATTTGGTACTTCTCCATCTCAGGACTATTGACATTTTAGGCGGGATGATTCTTTGCTGGGGTAGGAGGGTACTTTATGTGTGGCTACGCTGCACATCAGGATTTTTAGCAGCACGCCAACCTCTTCTTGAAGTCATTAATGCCCTTCCACAAATCACAATGAAACCTCTCCCTCCATTGCAATATGATCACAGCCCCCCGCCCCCGCCAGTTGGAGATTACTGACTGGGTCTTTCCTAGGAACCCTAGGGGGTATCCTGCAGTTCTTGGCATGGTGGAATATTGGCTGATGAACTGAAGTTTCAACTGATTACAGAAAGTGGGAGAATTGAATGGCCTTGGTCAGAGGCCAACCCAGGAGGTAGAGAACCTGTTCTCTTGGGGAGTTCCCACAATTACCCTAAATGTAGCTAATCAGCCTTCTGATCAATCTCTACCATTCTCTCACTTTTGGAAACTTCTCTACCTCTTATGTTATATCCTGCAACATGTAGCTCAATGTCATCATGTCCTCATGTTTTATATGCTGGTATCAGCTTCTTTTGTACTTAAGTATCTGAATCTGACCTTTGTATTCTTATGTGGGATACTATGTGATCATTTAGCTTCTCTGTGCAGCTGTTGAGAGAAACAAGTCCTGTTGATGCTGCTGTGACATGTATCCTTGGAGGTGGCATGAGTGATGGTCCCTGACCACCGCTGCTGCTGCTGCTAGCTAGCCTCAGGAAATTGGAGACTTCAATTCTCCTTGGTTGGGGCTTAGAAAAAGCCGTTGTACAAAACAGTTTTTCTAGTTTCCATCACTGGCTGCTGTTTCTTCAGCCTCTAGGTATTGTCCATCCACAAGATATTTCTTATGACATAAGTTATAAATCATGAATGGATGATTCATATTTCTGAAATCCTGTGAGAGATTGCTCCCCACCCCCTACCCCAACTCCCCAGTGTTTGGGCAGCTGGCCATCAGAGTTCTGTCTTCAAAGACACCTTTGGGGTAGGCTGGTAACATGTCCTGTAGTGTCCCTAAAACCAACAGGTGGGCCAGTGTGAAGTCTAGGCATGGCTGGGTAAGGAGTACCAGCAGATCTGGGATGGTGGGAGCTAGGCTAGGAGGGCCATTCATGGAAGTTGGAGTTTCCCAGGCTTCTTGCAGAGTCAGATCAGAGAACAGACAGCCCTGTGGCCAACCTCTGGTTTCAGTAATGGACTAGGCTGTGAAAACAGGCATCATTGGATAAATATCCTATGATCTGCATGAATGCTGGAGCACTTATCCTGAAGTTGCCAGTGAAATTTTATTTTGGGCATTAAACACAGCCTACTGAGACTTTTGGGGAGTGAAGTGTGGGGTTGAGAAGATTTCTGAAGGAGTTAACATGATTTGTTGTGTTCATTTCTCCAAATGCCTTAAAGCTTCAACCCTCTTTAATCTGAGGTGGTCGCCTCTTGAATATTTGGGCTCTAAGCCTAAGGGAACACTCAAATGTTAATGTCCCTTCCTGAGAGAGGTACACATTTCTCCCGCTTCCTGGATGTTCTTTTTTGAATGCCTCCCCTAGCTGTATTCCTGCTGTGGGTATGTAAGAGACTTGTCTGCCCAGATTTGGGAGATACTTGATCATGAGATTCTTTCCTGTGAAGGTTGGAGAACAAAGCCTCTTATTATCTTTTTTTTTTTTTTTTTTGGACTGTATTTTATTTTTTCAGTGTTCCAAGATTCATTGTTTATGCACCACACCCAAGCCTCTTATTATCTTGTAACCAATCAGAACCTTACCAGGCATGTGGGGATCTTCCCTGCGTGTGTAGGACTTCAAGGGAATTAGGATCCTTCTGATTTTGTTCTTACATTCTTCTATTTGTCCTTGGCACAAGAAGGACATGGAGTCACTCCAGGTCTATGGAAGTTACCCTCCATAGTACTTCTGTTGTATTGGGATGTTGCAGTATGGAAAAACATGTTTGACATCTGCGTGGTAACTGATATATCAGCCCCTCAACCTGGACCTTTGTCCTTTGTCTCTGATCTCAGAAAGGTGGAGATGGGAGAGTATTGTGTCTTGCTCTCAGGGTTCAAGCCACATCTAGATCTCCAAGTTCAATACAGAAGGGGATGGAGAGAAGGTGGGTTTTGTCTTTCAGCTTTGAGCTCCCTCCCCTCTGCCAGCACCTTTAGGTAGTTTCTGATATTTCTCTAGAGTCCCAAGTTTTCCTGAAGCAATCTCAGTCCCCTCCCTTGATTATTTAATTTTGCACATGGCACTTCAGGTTTTTTTTTTTTTTTAAGATTTTATTTATTTATTTGACAGAGAAAGAGCACAAGTAGGGGGAGCAGCAGGCAGAGGAAGAGGGAGAAGCAGATTCCCCACTGAGCAGGGACCCCAATGTGGGACTTGATCCCAGGACCCTGGGATCATGACCTGAGCCGAGGGCAGATGTTTAACTGACTGAGCCACCCAGACAACCCTCCCCCATTCCCAATTCTTATACTTTTCTTACACATCTTTCTTTCCTACATACAGAGAGAGTTGCTTTCCTTATTTCCATCAGTCTTAACTACATTTAGCAGAATTTTAACTCTTAGAAACCTTAGTCTCCAGGGAAAATTAAGTGGTAACCAATTGCGAACTGTTATACCAGGATTCTATAGGGGGCAGATTTATTAATATACTTCATAATTTTTTTCTTTTTTAAAAAATTTTATTTTTTCAGTGTTCCAAGAGATTCATTGTTTATGCACCACACCCAGTGCTCCATGCAATATATGCCCTCCTTAATACCCACCACCAGGTCTAGTTTTGTGAACTGAACCCTGAGGGTCTGGCTGCTCCTACCAGAGCAGGACAGGGATGTTAGCTCCTCTACTCCAAGGAATGCCCAAGGCACAGTTGTCCATCTGACACAACCTTTTGTAGGATATTAGGGAAGTAACGCAGGCCTTGAGACAGGGGTGCAGATAGTGTATGCACAAGGGCACAAGAGAAGTTTGGGGAAAAAGTATTAGCCAGATAAGAGACTACACTATTCACCTAGATTTTTATTTTGGCATTGTAAAAGGAGAATCTAAAAAATATGCAGTTCTAACCTTTTTGGACTGTTCAAGATTTGAGACTATAGCACAACTTCTAGATGCCTTTTATTTGGCCGCATATACTTGAGATAGCTAAGCTATAACAAATGCTTGAGTTAGCTTTTGCATGTAACTAGTAGTTGTTACATTTAATTATGACTCTTTAATTTGTCTTTTTAGGGGTTTTCCTATCTGTTGAAGAGCACTGAGGAGCAATAGGGTCAAAAGACACCATTATTCTTAGTCATATTTTCTCCAGTTTCCAAGTTCTAGTAATCAAAGGAAGCTGGGTCCTGATCAGTTTGTGTGTCTGGGGAGGGTGAGAAGGTCTTCTGTGATTGGATCCCTTGTTTCTCTCTATACTGGTGTTCTTATTATCCCAAATGTGAGTGCCTCTCTCCACAGAAAGGAAGACATCTGGCTAATTCAAGAGGCTGGTTTGATTCCTTCCTCTGAGTGGGTGAAGATACCCAAAGGAAGAATCAGGTTATCTCTGGAGGATCTCAAGGAAGGGCACACAGTCTACGGCTATAGCTCCTTCTCTGCCCCACTAAATCTCCCCAACAAGGGAGCACTGGAAGGAACCACTTGTGTGTTCTTTGTAAGTTCACGGTCTATCACTAGCATCCGTAGAGAAGGTAGATATCTGCCCAAACCCTTCAAAGCAGTGAGCAAAATTCTTAGGACTCCTTTTGTTCAAGGACTCCTTTTGTCCTTTTTTCCCATCCTCTCCCCTCCTACAATGATGGACTTCTAGGTCATCAGCTGCTGGCATGTGGATGTTCTTGGGAGAATCTGGATAGTTGAGCTACAAGTTTTGAAGGGAAGCTGCTGTATTTCTACCTGGTCTTTATGGGATACATAGATTGAAGTCTAGGGTGCCAGGTAGGGTGCTCTGAGATCATCTTCCATCCTAGTCATGCTGAACCGGAACCCCGGAGTGTTAGAAATGAGCCTGAAAACCCTGAGTCCTTCTCTCTGCCAATCTGCAGGAGGACCAAGGGCTCTGAGAACTGTCTAGGCACTGAGCCACCTCTGTAGATGAGCAGATATTTGTAGGCCATGATACTTCAAGGTTAAGTGCATATTTTTGCAGCTTCCAGCAGGATTGGTGGTTACTAAACATACAAGACAATATGATGTTCCAGGGTAAAGTTCATGTCTACCCTGGAAGTCTAGGAAGAGCTCTTCTGTCAGGTGGTTGTGACTTAGACCTGGGGATTTTTTTTTCCCCAAATGTCTCCCTGTCACCTAAATTTAAAGGTCCTTGGTAAGTCAAACTCCTACTATTTGCCTTAAAAGAAGGATGTGGAGGAGATGGCAGATGTCAAACTCTACCCATATTGGTAGAGGTAGGGGATGGGGACCTCAGAGTTGATACTGTAGCATACAATATGACTTGAGGCACCAATTCCTCATTTTTGGTGACTTCAAGTTTGGTTTCTTCTAGTATTTGGCCACAAGAAAGATTTCTCAAACACCTCAAAACCTGTAATCTCATTCAGAGCCCTAGGTGGTTCATATTTACAGAGAAGGTTGGGGAGATGGCATCTCTCCTACCCATAGCCCTGAATGAAATTGTACGATCTAAGTGGTAGTCCATTCTGCCTTTAGAAGTAGGAGAACAATTACATCCCAGTAATAGAAATTTTCCCATGTTCCCAACATCAGGGTGGATGGCAACTTTTTTTCTTAAGCAAGATAGAATTATATTTTTTTTTTGTATTTGAGAAATCTGGATAGAAGGCCATTATAGCATTCCATGGTAAAGGAGACCCCAAGTTCCTCTATTTTGTTTCTTCACTCTGGGTGGATTCTATTGCTAAGGTCACTTCATGATGCAAGATGACTACTGACCTTCCAGCTAGGATGGAAGATGGAATAAAGGGCATGCCTTCTCCTCCTGCCTCTCCATGCAACACCTCTGCCTTGGCCTTGATAGACATACCACTCCTATCACTTATAGCAGGTGAAAAGGCAGGCATCATTCCCAAAGATAGACCCATTGACCAAGGATTTTTAAAATTGTTCCTAAACACTAATTTCAATTGCTTCTAACAGCTAATTCTGATTTTCCGCAGGAATTACCATTCCTGTACTTAGATGGGAATTGGAGTAGGTGCTGACCAAGGAAGAACCTATAGAATAAGCTGCCGTGCTACCTTGGAGGTGGTTGTTGCATGGATATCTGCCTGTATAGAGCTAATAAAGGCAACTGTTTTGAAATATAGCCCTATAACTTTTTCCTCCTTCAAAAAATATTGAGACATGGACTCTAGAAAAAGCCAATGTTTTCTGGGGGGTTGGGGAGTGGGGCAAAAATCAGCGTTTTTATGAGGGAAGCAAGGTAACTCCTGCCTTTCACGTAGTAAACAGTCCCAAGCACACACATGATGCCCCTAGAAACAGTCATTACTTAGTTGCAATTCCACCTGGAGACAGGGAACATTAGTCAGGAAATACAGCATGACCATGCCCCCATGGTCCTCCACCAAGCCTCCCACCAGCTGGCCAGCTCCTGGGTCCCTGTTTGGACATTTGAATCCAGTTTTTGCTTATCTACCCCATGGGATGACTGAGAATGGAGTTGGGTATGACTTTTTCATGTAAGGTTCAGTAGCTGGGACCATGCCTTTCTGTCCTATGGTCAGAGCTTTCTTGCAGGGGATGGCAGATTCAGTGGTCCATTAAATTCCTAGTGTTCACAGCTCTGGGTATATTCCTTGTGGAGGGAGTTTCTGGATGCTCTCTTGAAAGATGAAGGTCATGGCTTCCCCCTCTAACCCCCACCTTCCAGGGTCTAAGTTGATCCCCAACCTGAGTTTTTGCTCTCCTTGTACTATCACAGAATCAGTGAAGTAGCTCCAATCTGACATTCAAGTATCTCCAATCTGACATTCTTTCCCAGTCATCCCCCTACTCTACCCACACCTTCTGTCTGGAAAGGCCAGTGTAAGACGAGCAAAAGCATTTTTATAAGACTTAAACTTAAATCCTGTAGGCCTGCTTTTGGCAAGGCTGGCAGCCAGAGGTTGTATCAACCAGGTGAAAGAACTTGCATCATTCCCAGGGATGGCCTGGGTAGGAACCTAAGTTCCCAAAGTAGACACATAGCACCCTTGGTCTATATAACACCCCACCTCTTCCCTCCTGATGTTACCAATAAGTTGCCAAGGGGATGTCAGCCCTTTGAGGGCAGCTCATTGTTGAGTAGCTTTTGCCATAAGGGCACCTCATTATCAGACTACAAATACTCTGGAAAGTAAATGCATGGTCAGTTTCCTGGGACACATGGGTAATCTGAAAACCAACAACAGTGAGGTACCACAGACAGCCTGAAAAGGCTACAAAAGTCCCATTTGATGAATCTTCCAGGAATGGGTTGGGGGACCCTTGGTCCTCATTCTGTTGCACCTCTACTTTGTCACTTTTGGCAGGAAAAATTAGTCTGGGTTTCACTAATGCATCAAACTGTTGGTCTCCAGCAGATCAGTTTCATTTGGGGTCATCAGGTGTCCTCACTGGACACGTGCACAAGTAACCTAGAACATTTGCTCAGTCTCCATGATATGTATCTACAGTAATGGCTAGGTGTAGGTCCAGAAGAAGCTTGAGTCCTTCTAGGGTGCTAGAAGCACAGTGGGGAAGGTTAACATGTGAAGAGATCAGGACAGAAAGGGTTCGTTATCTTTATCTGTCACCAAATGTTATTGAATCCCATTGAGTATATTTCTTATGCTGCACCTTTCATTCTTGGGACTTATTCTATAACTGAAAGCCATGTACCTCCCTCTCTCCTTCACTGATCTTGCCCATCCAACCTACCAGTCTCCTCTCTGGCAACCACCAATTTGTTGTCTGTATTTATGGGTCTGTTTTCATTCTTTTTAGATCACACATTTAGTGAAGTCACGTGGTGTTTCTTTCAGATTTATTTCATTTAGGATAATACCCTGTAGGCTTGTCTGTGTTGTCACAAGTTGTAAGATCTCCCATTTATGGCCAAGTAATACTCTATTATATATACACACCTCATCTTTATCCATCTATGGACATCTATGGATGGACACTTGGGTTGTTTCCATTTCTTGGCTATTATAAATAATATTGCAATAAACATAAGAGTGCCTATGTTTTCTCAAGTTATTTTTTAAACTTCTTTGTGTAAATAAATACCCAGTAGTAGAATTACTGGATCATATGGTATTTCCACTTTTAGTTTTTTGAGGAACATCCTTGCTGTTTTCCAGGGGCTGTACCAATTTACACTCCCACCAGCAGTGCACAAAAGTTCTTTTCTCACATTCTCACTAATACATTTTTTTTTATACTTACCCATTCTGACTGGTGTGGCACACCATGGTAGTTTCAATTTGCACTTCCCTGATTTGTGATGTTGAGGACTTTTGTGTCTTAGGAAAAATGTCTAATCAGGTCCTTTGTCCATCTTTTACTCAGATTGTGTGATTGTTTAAGTTCTTCATGTTTTGGATATTAACCTTTTATCAGATATATCATTCACCAGTATTTTCTCCCATTCAGTTTGCCTATTCATTTTGTTGGTTTTCATTGTATAAAAACTTATTTTGGTGTAGTCCCAACAGTTTATTTTTGCTTTTGTTTCCTTTGCCTGAGAAGACCCATCTAGAAAAATGTTGCTAAAAGTGGATGTACAAGAGATTATTGCCTATATTTTCTTCTTGGGATTTCATGGTTTCAGGTCTCACTGAAGGTCTTATTTAGGTCTTTAATCCATTGTTGAGGTGGTTGGTTTTTTTTTGTTTTGTTTTGTTTTTTTTGTATGGTGTAAGGAAGTGGTCCAGTTTTGTGGCTGTCCATTTTTCCCAGTACCACTTATTGAAGAGATTCTTTTCCCCATTGTATATTCCTGTTTCATTTGTCATAGATTAATTGATGTATGAGCATGAGTTGATTCTTGGGCTCTCTGTCCTATTCAATTGATCAATATGCCAGTATTACATGGTTTTGATTGCTATAGCTCTGTAGTGTCTACTTATCCTCACTTTGACACTTCACTCCAGGCCTTGCTAAAATCTAGGTCTTAGATAGAATGAATGACTGAGCTGTTAGGTATGACCAGAACCCCCTACTTGACCTGTCCTCATGAACATTTTTATGGGGGAAAAAGTGATATTCAGGTATACCCTTTTTAGGTCCTGTGTTGTATGGGATGTACTTTATGTTTAGGTAACTACTAAGAGATGTGTGAGATAACTTGGTCTCAGGGAATGAGGCACGTGTTTACTGAGGAGTCTCTTATACCTCACTGGTCATGTGGCTCAAACTAGCCTGTCAGGTAAACCAGATGTAGACTCCAGATCTATGTAGTCCCAACAAAGGATATAGGTGAGCTAATTTAGAATGTCTGGTGACATTCTCTGGGGAACTTTTCAGACTTTAAACACTATAAATTGCTAGCTACACCCTTACCTTGGTCAAGGCCAATGTTCTGTTTACAGGCACCCCTGGAATAAGCGCAGGGCCATCAAAGGCCAAATGCAAGGTAACTATTCCTATATAACCTCTGATTTTTTCAGTCAACAAAACTGAAGACCATTGATATGTTGGTAGCATAACAGGAGTACGAATGAGGAAGCTTCTGTCTGTGTCCCATCATTGAGATCCCAAAATGGAGCAAAGGATTTATGTAGAGTCACGGCTGGGGAGATCTCCTGTAGTCTTCTCCAAGATGTCAAGCCTTCATTCAGGGGGACTTTCTTTCACTGCTAGGCTGTAGTACTTTGAAAATGCCTTCTCTGTCACTTCCAAGATGTTTAAGCCATGTTCATCTGGAGTAGCAGTAATTCTGTTTTATTGAGGGCCAGGGCTAGTACTTTATCTGAGGAGCCCCAGAAGGTTGGGCAGTGCTCCAGTCCTGGGAAGGTAAAGCCAAGGGTAGCTCTGTAGCCATCTTATCATAAACAAGGGTCATAGGTACAACTAGTAGAGACTCACTTCTACTGGGACCAAGGAGAGATTGCCCAGTAGGACTGGATAGGTCATGGTCATGCCTGACATGAGAAATGAACCTCAAACTCTGAGGATGAGTCTGGCCAAGATGGACTCAATAGAAATGATGAGCAGAGATTCACTGCCTATAGACATCTTAGCATCTAAGGGGGCTTGTGTTTCAATGATGCAGGGACACATATGCTGAGTGGCATGATTCTTACTAAAAAAATCAGATAACATGCCCACCCTCTTAAGAAACTTGAATTTTTAAAAATAATGGGATCATAATCACTAAACTATACATGGAATATCTGAAAATTAGGTGGTAAGTGAAGGATGGTCTCTATTCTCTTTCTGCATGAATATTCTAGATACATTTTCAACATGGTGCACCAAAGTGACTGCAAAGCACAACAATACATCAAGTACATGTAAACTGAAGCAAAGGGGTGGTCTTTCTGATATAGCTTTGGGTTTATCCGGGTATTTTCATTCTGGTTCTACTTATGTACCTTCATGTCACATTCCAACACAGCTCTCCCCTCATCATTGCCGTGGTTCTCTAGGAAACAACACAGCAGTGTCACATGCAGAGTGTTCTTTAGGTAGTGCTTTGAGATTCACAGTTGTGTAAGGGATGGGGTAGAAACAGAACTGGGTAGAACATCTAAGCTTCAAGCTTTAGTTGGTCTGACAGCATTGCCTGACCTTGATGGATCATTTAAACTCCAGAGCTCTCCCATCAGTATTACTGTGTGTTGGACCAAAACCAAGTCTCTTACTCCCACCTTGATCAGTTGCTGGGTGTGGGGTGTTTCTGGGAGGGTATGACCTAGGGCGAGATGGCACTCTGCTGCGGGGACTATCCCTGTCAGCTGATAGCACTTCCAGAAGCCAGGACACTCCTGAGGAGGGGATCTGGTGGTGCATCTTTGCCTAATAGTCCAATCTTTATACCAAATCAGATCTACTATATATACATTTGAGAAACAGTTCCTCTAAGATAAGCATCTCTTCCTGTGGAAATTTAGGAAGAGTGGGGCTAGTGGAATAAACTATAGTTGCTATTGCTAGTGTCAGTGTCCTCACAATTATTCATGATCTCCTAATGGTAACTCCTCATCATTTTCTTCCTTCACTACCCTGTCTTGATTCCCATCCTCCTCAGCTAGCTTGATCTGGTTGGCTTATCCTGTGGCGTAACTTACTATCCTGTCTTGAAGACCTGAGTCTCCATGCCCTCCTCAGGCTGAGGTTTCTTTCTGTTTATTATCACAGTTAGGAAAGGAGAACCAAAAAGTGTCCAAGTGAGCCACCTGTGTGACAAAATGATTCCTCCTAGCCCCAACTGTGGCTCACTAGCCCTATGTTCTCTTGCTGACCAGTTAAGTATCAATGATGAGATGGTGATTTTTTTTTTTTTTTTTTTTTTTTTGCCTGTTAGTCCCAAGGATACAAGGAACTCAATGTCCCCTGGAAGTATTCTTGTGGGCTCTTCAGAGTTAGAGCTCCTGGTCCCTAAAAGTACACATACACAGAAAAAAAGTGTACATTCTTCAGGTGGGTCAGGAATGAAGGCAAGTAAGGCTACTTTTGCCTTTTTTATCCCTTGGTTCCAGGTATTCTGATTGACACAGTGTTACATACATTTTAATTCAAGTATTTTTTGTATCAGTTAAGTGTCTGACTTCAGCTCACTCATGATCTCAGTGTCCTGGGATCAAGCCCCACATCAGGCTCTGTGCTGAGAGGGGAATCTGCTTCTAGTCCCCCTGCCCCCCACATTCTAATAAAGTCTTTAAAAAATGTATGTGATAAGTGTATACAGTGGAATGTTACTCAGCCACCAAGAAATGAAATCTTGCCATTTTCAATGACATGGATGGAACTAGAGGGTATTATATTAAGTGACTTAAGTCAGAGAAAGACAATAACATGATTTCACTTGTGGAATTTAAGAAACAAAACAGAAGAACATAGGGTAAGGGAAGGAAAAAATGAGAAGGAGGCAAACCATAAGAAATGCTGAACTCTAGGAAACTGAGGGTTGCTGGAGGGCGAGGTAGGGCAGAAGGGATAACTGGGTGATGAGCATTAAGGAGGGCACTTGATATAATGAGAACTGGCTGTTATGTGCAACTGATGAATCACTAAATTCTACCTCTGAAACTAATACTACACTATATGTGAACTAACTTGAATTTAAATTAAAAAAATCTTGAAAAAAAACCCGTAAGTTTTCTAATACAAATAAAAAGTAGGATTTTTTTTTTAATCACCTGGAGTATAAAGATATGTTTCTCTTGGGGCCCCTGGGTGGCTCAGTGGGTTAAGCCTCTGCCTTCAGCTCAGATCATGATCTCAGGGTCCTGGGATCAAGTCCCGCATTGGGCTCTCTTCTCAGTGGGGAGCCCACCCGTCCCCCGCCTGCCTCTCTGTCTACTTGTGATCTCTCTCTCTCTGTCAAATAATAAAATATTAAAAAAAAAAGGTATAAGGTTCTCAAATCAGAAACACTAGGCAAGTCATCTGACCCTCTTACCAGGACTTAATGACTTCTAATGGCAATTTAGGTAATATCTTTACCCTAAAATGAGGCCACTTCCTGGCTTTCATGAGCCCCTGAGAATGTGGTTCAGCTAACTCTGGTTCCATCTGCCTGGGAATCCTATGTCTGTCATGTTTCCTAATAGCATGAGTGGCCAGTCAAGGGTTTCTTCTCTTGCCCTGGTACTGGGTGGTCTTAAAACATGGCATC
Source organism: Enhydra lutris kenyoni (assembly GCF_002288905.1). Taxonomy (NCBI): domain Eukaryota; kingdom Metazoa; phylum Chordata; class Mammalia; order Carnivora; family Mustelidae; genus Enhydra; species Enhydra lutris. The sequence continues at coordinate 62,790,270 of NW_019154105.1, read as the reverse complement.
TGTATAGCCATGCTTCCTTCAGAGGAATGACTTTCTTAAAACTTCAGGATCCAAGGTTCATTCCATTTTTAATTCCTAAATTCTTTGACAAATCCTAAGAACTTCTAAAGTATATACCGACGTCTCTTGATTGCTATATAGTACAGTATAGTTCACCATGGTTGGGATGGGACACTCAAGATTACATTCACCAGGACTTCCAGCCTCTAGACCTGTCTTCTTTAAGGCCACCAGGTGGCATTAAGCGATAGGGCTCCCAAAGGAGTTAAATGGCTGCCAAGACTTAGGTCTATTGAGGACTGGGTTGATGCCAATGTTAACTCTCACCCATGAATTCCACATAGTTTATAAAATTCCTTCATGTTCACAAAACAGCTTGGGCCTCCTACAACCTAGGTGTTCAGTAATGGTCTCCAGCTCTGATTAATCCCTTGTTAAACCACTTTCTATATGGGATGCACAGGGAATATTATGAGCATTGGGAACCAGTATTCTCCCTGCGGTATTTGTCCTCTTAACATCACTCAAGATGGGATAGAGCAGGAAAAGAAACTTGATCTGAGAGTTAGTGATTTCTATCTGGGGTTGTTCAGGGTGGATATGCCACTGACAGCTCTTCTCAGATTGAACCTTCACCAGTGGAGGTCACCTGGAAGGCCTGACCCAAGGAAGTCCTTGTCCATGAAAATTTATCCCTTTGGGGCACAAGGAAAGAATAGTGTTGCTGAGCAAAACTCCTGCTCTTCAGTCTTCAGAAGATGATCAAGACCTTTGCCTAAGTCACATGCCTCCCTTTTCTAGAGGGAATTTCCTATTCACTTCATTTACCTCTTCCCCAAGCAAGCAGATAGGTTTATTTTCAAGATGATTTCACCTGGAAGACTCCCTCCTGAGGTACCTCTGGTACCTCTTTACAACATCCATTCCATCTAGAAGGTTCATGATTCATGTAAACCCACATGGTGGCTATTTCACTCCATAGTACAGGAAGTCACTCCTGGTTTTCTAGACTCTTTGATTCTTAAAGGTGATCTAAAGGTGTCTTTGGGATCCAGGGTCCCCAGTGATAAAAGCCTTATCTTTCTAAAGTAAATCCAAATTACATAAAAACATTCATCTTGAGTAATCGGGGTTCACTGATCTTTGAACTAGATCACTTTGGCAAAGAACAGGAAAAGTTGGATCTTTCAGTTTGTCCTTTCACTTCCTATGAAGCTTCTTCTGTAACTAAAACACAGGTGAGCTTCCAAACCATGGTAGTCCATAACTATGTAAACAACCTTCCCATTTATTGTTCCAATCCATGGGATCTGTGCAGCTAACCCTATTATTTACCAAAGAGGCAAACCTCTAGGCACTTTCTTCCTTGAAATACCAAAGTTGGTCAGACTGATGTATGAGCACAGAAGACAAGGAGAGGTTTTTTTCTATTTCCTCTATTGGAAGCTCTGGAGCTTTTGAACTGTAAAAACAGGATTATCTTCATTACCTACAGTGTTGGAAGTGGGGAAAATTCTAAGACCATTGTTATTTTTTTCAAAGGTAGATTCCATTCCCCAAGAGCTAGCCTTGATAGTCTGTGATCCTCAGGGTCTAAGATATAGTTACTTATAACTTGGTGCCTTATCTTTGAAGAAAATGCTCACGGTCAAAAGAAAGCCTCCCTAGAAAGTGCTGCAAGACTTTGGCCTTTTTGACCAAATTACCTTATGAACACTAATCAACTGCTATAAAGAAATACAAGATTGAGGTGCCGGGTGGCTCAGTTTGTTAAGTATCCGATGTGGAGCTTAAGATTCTCTCTCCCTCTCCACCTCTGCCACTCATGCTTTCTCTTTAAAAAAAAAAAAAAAAAAGGTGTCATTATGAAACAGGCATGTACTCTGTGAGGGTCCGGAGGTAAGATAAGCTTTGGGTATAGGTGAGTATACCTGTAGGTGTACTCCATGGCTCAAGATGTAATCTGTGCAGAAGAGAGAAACTTCTAACTGGCAATGGCTTACTTCCTCTACATTCAGGAACTTCGGGAACCCAGATCTCCAGTTTTGGATGGAAGCTACATGAGGTGTTGAGAGAGGGCAAGGCCTTTAAAGGGCCTACTTGCTCCTGCTGTCACCAGGAAAGAGGTTCTGTGGGTACTGGTGAAACTGGCAAGGAACTTCAGCCCTCCCCTTTCCTGATTGGCACTGCATTCCTCTTTCTGGAAAAGTCATAGTGAAGAGGGGAGAATGACAGGAAGAATACCACATATATCTAATCCTCTCATGAAGTTATCTGCTTCAGAAGTATCTGGGATACCTGAACACCTTCCAATTTCTGATTCTAAAGTTTCTAGAAAGCTTCTGCAGATAACCCTGAATTCCAGTGTCACCTAGCTAAAATTTCTTGGCCATTTCCTAGGGTCTTGGTTGGTGAGTGAATTCAGATGTAGATACAGTACCTTGCCCAGCATTGCCTCCTAGACACATGTTTAGGTTGATTTCTTTAGGTCTTTTAAACACTTACACTGAGTGACTGTGTATTTTTTTTCTCTTGTTGAAATTCATACAAATCAGGCCAAATCCTAGATCTCTACATTGGATCTTATAGCTGAAAGTAAAAATATGTGGAAAAGCTCTTTATTCAAATGAAGTGATAATTCTAGAGACCTTAGTAAAAAGAAGGCAAACAGAGTGGTTCTAAGGGGCTGTAGTCCGAAGTTTTTAAAAGTAATACTCCTGTATTTGGACATATCAGTGTTAAAGATGTAGTAGACAAAAACTTTAACTTTCAGATTTTTTTTTCACTCATGATTGCTAACATGAAAATTTGTAACTTTAATCTCTACTATCAGACTAAAATATTCCCACTAATGGGGATTTTTTCCCCATTTCATCTGGAACTCAGATCATAAGTAAACTTGTCTTTTGCTGTTTAGTTGGTAAGGCACTACAAATTTTGCTTATGGCCTGTAAAGATATCTAGGGCAGGATGAGGAGATACCAAATGATACTGAGAAGCAGAGCTCAGTGCGACAGAACCAAAGAAGTGCGTTCTAGAAGTTAACTCGAGAAAGTGGCTCTTGGAGGAAGCAGTGGTTAGTCATGTAAAGTGTTGCCGACAGGTGAGATAAGGAGTAGAAATGATTGGTTTTAGTGCTGAACAGTTTAGAGTTAAGGGAAGAAAAACTTGTTTCATGGAGTTTAAGAGAAAAGTGTAATAGCTTTCCAAAAACAAAACAAAACAAAACAAAACTAAAAAACAAACAATGAAAACTAGGCATGGGGACTTAGAATGTTACGGAGTATTACAAAGGTGAGCAGAGAAAGACGTGGCAGCTAGAGGGCGATGTAGGGTCAAACGGTTTTTAAGAGGAGGAATGATGGTAAAGGTTGGGATTAAGGATGGTCTCCTTTTGAGTCTTCCAGTGGTCAGTGACTTCATGTATCATTTAGGCTTTGACAGAGGGAGAAACAACAGGCATCTTGAGCACTCCCATCTGCTGGGCCAGTTGGTATGTGCCTTTCTCAGGGTGGTACTTGACATTCCACTGGGATGATTCCCTTATACATAAGCCACCAGCAGTGGCCATGGGTTTGAATTGACAACCAAACAATGTAATGGTTTTTTTTTTTTAATTTTTAAATTTATTTTCAGCGTAACAGTATTCATTGTTTTTGCACCACACCCAGTGCACCATGCAATCCGTGCCCTCTCCAATACCCACCACCTGGTTCCCCCAACCTCCCACCCTCCGCCCCTTCAAAACCCTCCAAGATTGTTTTTCAGAGTCCATAGTCTCTCATGGTTCACCTTCCCTTCCAATTTCCCTCAACTCCCTTCTCCTCTCCATCTCCCCTTGTCTTCCATACTATTTGTTATGCTCCACAAATCAGTGAAACCATATGATAGACTCTCTCTGCTTGGCATATTTCACTCAGCATAATCTCTTCCAGTCCCATCCATGTTGCTACAAAAGTTGGGTATTCACACTTTCTGATGGAGGCATAATACTCCATAGTGTATATGGACCACATCTTCCTTATCCATTCATCCGTTGAAGGGCATCTTGGTTCTCTCTACGGTTTGGCGACCGTGGCCATTGTGGCTATAAACATTGGGGTACAGATGGCCCTTCTTTTCACTACATCTGTATCTTTGGGGTAAATACCTAGTAGTGCAATTGCAGGGTCATAGGGAAGTTCTATTTTTAATTTCTTGAGGAATCTCCACACTGTTCTCCAAAGTGGCTGCACCAACTTGCATTCCCACCAACAGTGTAAGAGGGTTGCCCTTTCTCCACATCCCCTCCAACACATGTTGTTTCCTGTCTTGCTAATTTTGGCCATTCTAAGTGGTGTAAGGTGGTATCTCAATGTGGTTTTAATTTGAATCTCCCTGATGGCTAGTGATGATGAACATTTTTTCATGTGTCTGATAGCCATTTGTATGTCTTCATTGGAGAAGTGTCTGTTCATATCTTCTGCCCATGTTTTGATATGATTGTCTGTTTTGTGTGTGTTGAGTTTGAGGAGTTCTTTATAGATCCTGGATATCAACTTTTTGTCTGTACTGTCATTTGCAAATATCTTCTCCCATTCCGTGGGTTGTCTCTTTGTTTTCTTGACTGTTTCCTTTGCTATGCAGAAGCTTTTGATTTTGATGAAGTCCCAAAAGTTTATTTTGGCTTTTGTTTCCTTTGCCTTTGGAGACATATCTTGAAAGAAGTTGGTGTGGCTGATATCAAAGAGGTTACTGCCTATGTTCTCCTCTAGGATTCTGATGGATTCCTGTCTCATGTTGAGGTCTTTTATCCATTTTGAGTTTATTTTTGTGTAATGGTGTAAGAGAATGGTCAAGTTTCATTCTTCTACATATAGCTGTCCAGTTTTCCCAGCACCATTTATTGAAGAGACTATCTTTCCCACTGTATATTTTTTCCTGTCTAATGTTTACTAGTGAGCATTTTAGAAGGATATAATGGAAATATAGCTCACATACCATTTTCATTTCTTTAGAAACTACCCCTGGGTACTTTGCTCCTTTATCTACATGGGGTAGGATATCTGACTTCTGTAGTCAAGAGTGAAGATATGTGTGATCCACCTATAATTCTGATCACCTTGACCAACCTAATGCTTGAATGTTGGCTCATTGTTCTTTCAGTATAGACAAGGTTTTTTGTTTGTTTGTTTTTATTTTGTTGTTGTTGTTTTCACACTAAACTTAAGATCTGGAATATTAAGTCTGTAGTTTCCAAGAAAATGATACTATGAGATAACAGACCTGGACGTCCACTCCCCATTCAGGCCTGTCTTCTGTGTCAGCCTAGACCAGGTGGATAGGTAAGCTTCAGGGTCAGAGATCTGTGGCATATCAGTTTGGAAGAGACCCTGGGACCCTTTTAGCTCAGAGTGGATGATTGATGTGTGCTCCCAGTCCAGGTCTTTGAGAGTAAGACTTCAAAGGGGTCTTCCTTTGTGTGAAGGTGTCCACGTGTGAAGAGATAGACAAGCGGTACTAAGGCCTTGGCAAAATTTTGAAGTTATGAGTCCACCCAGACTTAAGTAATTAGAACTGCTGAGTTCATATAGCAGTTACTATGGCTTCTGGGACAGTCTTGGACTTCAGGAGGTGGGACTATAATACTGTGCTGGTCATCACTCCTGCACAGGGTCAGTTGTGGGTGACTCTGCCTGAGAATGTGCTTTTAGAGTAACATGGGGGTCACCTCAATGTTCCAGAGCCCTCCTTCCTGGAAGTAGGAAGGCTATCCCCATACTTCCCCATACTTAGTTGGGTGATGCTACAGACTTTCTACCAAGTCATTCTCATATATAGTTGGTATAAGGGCTCTTAGGTTCTAGGTCTCAAGGTCCTACCCCCGTTAACTACTCTCATAGAGGTGAACAATAAGAAGAATAATCGGCATGGATAAAATCTACTTTCCTCAGATACTTAAGTATATGATTCACAAAGCACAAGAGGCCATAGAAATATTAATATGACTATTCCAGCAACTTTTTTTTTTTCTTGCTAGAAGCTCTTCCATTTGGTCCATGGCTTGGGAGAAAGATCCAGGGTGGTTAAAAAGCTACCTAGCAGTTGCAGGGAGGGGCTTAGGTGCAGCCCTGATTCCAGGGGTATATCAGAGAAGCTCCTCAAAGACCACCAGGCTTAGAAGGCTCCTAGTCCTGCTTGAGACTGAGGATCTTTTTTTTTTTTTTCTGTTTCAAATATTTTATTGTATAATATATAAATCTACATTTGACAATTTAGATTTAGGCCTTAAACACTTCTATACTGATTGAAATTAACAACTTTTTAGCATAATCATATCAATAGTACACAATATACATGGCTAAAACATCTTGATGAGTTTCACCTTAACTAGGAAGTATTTCTGTAGGAAATCAGATGCGGGTCTGCACAGGTAGAACCCATGCATCCCGATCCACAGCAACCTTATTCTGGTTCTTCTCCAGGACCATGGCAGCTTCCATGGTATTCAAAGTTTAACCCTGCTCATCTTGGGATGGCTTCTGCATGCCCTGGAAAAGGGCGTGGCCACAATGCTTTTGCATCTTCAAGAGATACTCAGCACCCTTGCACTTCTCCTTGACCAGCTCATGAGAGAAGTGGCCTACACTCTCTGAGACATGTCCTCATGGTTGGAACAGAGGCCCTTAGAGGAGATATAGGAGGTCTGCAGGTGTAGGTTGACTTGGTAGTTGATGGCGACTTCCACCTTGGTGGAATAATTCTAACAACCATAGTTGACTAGTAATATGCAGCAAAGCTCAAAAAACTGTGCTGGCTGGTTTCAGAAGCCAAGGATGGCTGAGAAAATGGTTCTTATAGAAACTAGAAAAGAGGTTGGAGGGTGGCCAGAGGCTGTCCCTGGGTCTATTCCATCCAAATACTGTTGGAAGCAAGAGATAGATCAATGGGACTATTGCACATATATTTCAGTCACATTGTTAATTGAACATTCCTTTTTAAAATCAAGCTGCTTTGTAGGGCCACAGGCTGCAGGCTCCTGAACATCTCCTGAGGGAGACCTGAAGTCTACACCTTGGGTAGAAACTTGAGTAGACCACAAAAGTCTCCTTCATTCACAAATAACATGAAGCCTTGGTTGCCTACATAAGCAGCTCTGGAATTCTCTACCATGGTGCTTAACACTGTCCAGGGACAAGATTGGGGCAACAGAGCCAGAAGAACCTTTTTTCACTGATGCTGCTCTCAATTCCAGACAGCAGCAAACCACTAAGTCGTTACAGAGTTGAGCACAGAAGAAGAGCTCATGCTGCTGTGGCCCATGTATAGCCTTTGTGGTAGACATCATGATGTGCTGACCAGAACGCAGCTGAATGATGACTTTTTGCCTTTGCTTTGGGGATGACAGTTGGCAGACTGGCATCAGATATTAACCCTCTTAACCCTCCATTATTCTTATCTTGAGTACTGTTCCCTCTCTTACCCCTGGATTAGACCCATATCTAGTCCCTGATAAGTGGGAGCCTGATAGTCTGGTCCTGCCATCCTAATTGAAGAGCCATCCTAGCTTCAGCAATACCCTATGGGGTTGGCTGAGCCTTCATGAGACTGCATTGCAACTCCACTTCTCCCTCTGCCAATCTGGTTTCCTTTCCTTACACAAGGGGTAATATCAAGAGTACTCTATAATGAGTTTTCCACATTTATCTCAGTCTGCTTCCTAGGGAACCCAGGCTTTGACAGCCCTCATTCCTGTCTCCATGGTCTCTTGTGAGCAAGAGTGGGTTGGCTTGAGTGAGATGGGCTAATATCCTCAATCTTGCTTGTTTCATGTTTCTGGTTACAAAAACAGATGGTTGTGTCAACCTACTTCTTTCATGCAAAGTGGGAAAAACTGTCCAAAAGTCGGCCACTGGGAGGGCTTTCCATCTCCCATTGCCTTTCAGACACTCTGTTGAATGGGACTAATGTTTCAGTGACTGTCTGTTTTCCAGCATTGCTGGCACACTGTAGACCTGTGCATAACCCAGGTTTGTGCATTTCCTCTTCAGTTAGTTAAAACCCCAAGGGGCCACAGGTGGTTTGAGAGAGGGCTGGCAAATGAACAGGAGAGGGAAAGGGTACTATGAGATTCTGAACTACCTGTTTATGTGATATATTGTACCTTTTGCAGTTACTCATAATTGATGTTTAATGTCCTCTTTGTTTTATGATGGAACATTATGGTGCTTGCCTATCTCTGACCTGAGATTTCCATGAAATTGGTTTTATCTGATCTATCAAATTTTAGGGTCCTGTGGTGTCCCATGGTCAAGGTTTGGTTTCAAATTGAGCCAAACAGCAATCCAGCAGAATTGCTTAAAAGAACAAGGCATGCCCTTGCTTCAGTACCCTAGGCATCTGTATTTTGACTTTTTTTTTTTTCACTTGGACCATAAGAGGCTCCATACAGCATCTGTTAACCAGTATCTGAGTGCTGTGCCATAGGCCCAAGTGATAGGGCAACTTAACCTGCTACAGAATGTACTCTTGCTCTTGGATCCACTTCAGTTGGACAGTTTGTGGGTTACCTGGTAAATGAGTCAGAGTAGTACTCCTATATAGTCTGTTTCCAAAGCCTAAAAAGATGCTTCCTGGTGGATGGTAGAAGGTCCAGCAACTTGTCCTTTACTTTAGAGGGAGTGTTGCAATATGTTGCAATATGCCCAGACCATTGAGGTGACAGGCCTAGATTTCTTCGAGGTGGTTATCTTCAACCTCTGGTACTTGTATATATTGCTAAATCCTCTAAGGCACTTGCTTCTTGCTGTTCATCTCCCACAAATAATGCCATTAATAGTATGGAACATTGTGGTGGCAGGTGGGGAACCAAGACAAGATCCTTGTGGATTCTTTGCCATGGCAAAGGAAAGTTGGCCTAATCAAGAACTTAGTGAAGTTGTGTTATTGTCCATGCCAAGTAGAAACAAACTGTAGCAAGAGTGTTACTGAAACTAGCTCTTGCTAGTCTTATTCTACCTTCTGTTTTACTGTGTGGACTGTACTGTGTGAATGAGATCAGGGCTTGGCAGCATGTTGCTCAAGAATCCGTAACTTTGGGTGCCTGGGTGGCTCAGTGGGTTAAGCCGCTGCCTTCAGCTCAGGTCATGATCTCAGGGTCCTGGGATCGAGTCCCACATCGGGCTCTCTGCTCAGCAGAGAACCTGCTTCCCTCTCTCTCTCTCTCTGCCTGCCTCTCTGCCTACTTGTGATCTCTCTCTGTCAAATAAATAAATAAAATCTTTAAAAAAAAAAAGAAAAAAAAAAAAGAATCCGTAACTTCTTTGTGTTTCCACTAGAGCTTGCATACTTTATTTCCTAAGGAATAACCATGGCAATGTTTATCTCTTAACTCTTGCAGTAGCAAGGACAAGTACAATAATGCTCCAGTATAAATATAGCAGACCAATTGTTTGAAGTCCTAACCAATATTAGGTCACCTATAGGTTTCAACTTCCATTAACAATTTTTTTATTGTGCTAAGAAAACTTGGATTTGTTAAGGTAGGTCTCATTTTAAGAGCACAATACTGCATTAATTCTAGGTGTAATGTTGTACAGCAGGTTCTCTAGAGCTCATTCATCTTGCATAACAAACTTCATGCAAGATCATCAGCTCCACGGACTTTGCCAGTAGTTTCCTGGTACCACACAGTAAAATGGGATCTGAGGGGAGCTGTGAAAAGCCCCTCATTGCTCACTACAAACGATTTCATTGTCAAATTCACTGACTTCAGAAGGAGCAGGCATCTTTGGAGTGGGAGCTTCTATCACTCCTACCTTTTAACAGGCAGTATATGCCTGGGGCTCACAGCCTTTTTGAAGTGAAGCCCCATATTCAGTGCTCTGAGAATCTGAATGCCGATGTCAAATTGTTTATTTCTGGAGGTTCTTGGCACACTATAGAAACTGAAAAATGATTTTTCTGCATCCAAAATAGTGGAATGTTTCTTCCAAGAAGCCAGCAGAGAAGCAAGATCTATGCTTACTAGTGATTTCTGGTACTTTTCTTATATGTTCTAGTATCAAAAGCATTCCATAGCACTGAGATGGTTTCTGCCACCTTTTGAAACATTTACAGTGTATACTTTATTTGAATGGATCTGGGTATCATGTCAATTTTAAAATGGAAACTTAAGCTTCCCAGCTGTTCTAAAATTTCCCTTCCCTAAGAGTTCCCTATACATTCTGAAACCCTGTCCTAGTCCAAACCTGAGGTTTTCTTTATCATGTCACCAAATGACTGATCGGGGACAGCAGTAGCATCCTGTCTGGGGAACTCTGATGTGGATTATTGTGGGTAAAGTACTCAGTTTTGCAAAGATGAGTTAATTCAGATAGTCCAGCTTACAGGTATGAGTCAGAAGAACATGAAAACTCTCAAACATTGAGATTCAGTAGGAGACGATTGGACAGAGCTTTTTATTTTTATTGCTGGTGATGTTCTCAGTGATGTGGGTCTTGAGCAACTTGCAGAACTTGGCACAGGTTGAGTTAGGAAGCACATGGAAAATGAGGCAACCTCAACAAGAGTATCATTACATTTTTCTTCTTTGAATGAACTTTAAACTTTACATGGAAAGTTTGTCTCCTTATAATCTTTCTTCTGAGGTCCCAGAGAAGTGAATGGCTCTTTGTCTTCTGACTTTTCCTCTGCTTGCTTAATGCTTTTACTCTGTAATGTAGAGGTTTTTCCGTCTGTCCAAATGGCCCCTGGGAATGTAGGTCTACAGAAATAGCTGCTTCCATAGGTCCTTGTGTGACACTGTGTTCTGCCCTATGTGCCTTTGGCCTCCCCTTGAGCTATTAAAAAACCACACAGAAGTTTATGATTGTAAATTATGGTCTTGATAATCGAGATGATTCAGAGGTCAAAGTACACCTTGGAATGTCAGAGATCAGTTTCCTTTTGATCCAGAAAAGCTACCTGGTACAGCAATCCCCTTAAATGCTGGTCACCCAGAACTTCAGGCTTAATGCCTTTTTAAGGCAGAGCAGATCTCAGTGACATGAACCCAAGGAAAATATCCCACATGTGTTGGGAGAACTCAGGTTCTAAACTATGATGCTGGCTAGAGGGGAAAGTGGGAAAGTTCTCCCCCATGCTTAACCACTACCTTGGCATGAGAATTCATGGTCTGAGGGGAGAGTGCCTGTTAGCGATGACTATGGGTGGCGGTGCTGCTAAGAGGGCTCCTTAACTCCTCGCAGTGTTCTGCCCTTTAAACAGACCACATCCATCCACCTGCTCTCATGAGGCCTCATTTCTCACAAAAATGGGGCCTCCTGAGAGTATGTACATTCTTGGACTAGAGTGACTTTTTTAAAAGCTTATTTTGCTTCAATTCAGTTAGCATAGGGTATCATTAGTTTCTAATGTAGAGTTCAGTTATTCATCTGTTGCATATAGTACCCTGTGCTCATTAGAGCCTGTGTCCTCAATGTCCATCACCCAGTTATCTCCCAATCCTCCTCCCCTCCCTCAACCTTCAGATTGTTCCCTAGAGTTAAGAGACTCATGTTCTTTCTCCCTCTGATTTCATCTTATTTTTCTCTCCCTTCCCCATGATCTTCTATTTTCTTAAATTCCACCTATGAGTGAAACCATATAATTGTCTTTCTCTGACTTATTTCACTTAGCACAGTACCCCCCAGTTCCATCCACATTGATGGAAATGGTATGATTTCATCCTTTTTGATGGCTGAGTAGTATTGCTGTGTGTGTGTGTGTGTGTGTGTGTGTGTGTGTGTGTGTGTGTACACATACTCCAAATCTTTACCCAGTCATCTGTCAACCAACATCTAGGCTCTTTCCATAGTTTGGCTATTGTAGACATTGCTGCTGTAAACATTGGGGTGCAGGTGCCCCTTCTAATCACAGTTTGTGTCCTTTGGCTACATACCTAGTAGTGCAATGATTTTTTTTTTTTAAAGATTTTATTTATTTATTTCACAGAGAGAGATCACAAGCAGGCAGAGAGGCAGGCAGAGAGAGAGACAGAGGAGGAAGCAGGTTCTCCGCTGAGCAGAGAGCCCGATGCGGGACTCGATCCCAGGACCCTGAGATCATGACCTGAGCCGAAGGCAGAGGCCTAACCCACTGAGCCACCCAGGCGCCCCTAGTGCAATGATTTTTAAAAGATTAAGGTCATATACTTTGCTACAAAGTCATAGCCTGGTCTCCCTGCTAAAAGCTGAAACTTGGCCCCCCAAAACTTCACAGTCAGCTCCCAGGGAGAGGAATGCAGAGTCTGAAGAAAGTGAAACAGAGTCACCACGGGCATATACTAAGGTGGTTGCCAAGGAAGTGAGTCTTGAAGCATCTTTTTCCTCTGAAGATAGGAATAAACTTTTTCAATAGAAAAAAGTATCTCCTTTCTTTCCATTGGTGAAAAGGGAATGTTAATATCCCCTGGGTACTTCCAGGCCATGCATGTCTGCCTGAAGAGCAGGTTCCTGTCGGCATCCCACCATTGCAATATCTAAGAGACCCTATGCAGAAAAATGTGCTTAGCTTAGGCTTGAGAGAAGCTGTCAGCATTGAGTCAAAGCCAGCAGAATGGCTCAGAGGTACAGCCAACCAGATGAAGTGTGTGGCATGAGCATGAGCCATCCCCTGACCAAATGTTGCATAAGAAAAACAGACAGAGGTCCACGAGGCATTGTTTTTTGTTTTTGTTTTTGTTTTTTTCTTTTTTCCTTTGCAGGTGGGAGCCAGAGTAAAGACTTCTTAGCATCTAAGCTAGCCTAGAGTAGGTGTTCTGACCCTTTCTGGGAGCTTGTGATAGTCTGGGTCTCACAGGCCTCTTGGCAGAGGGACCTGCTGGAGTATGCGCCTAGTACCAAGAGGAGTTCAAGTGTCAGACTATAGATTTTAGAGGTTGGGGAATGGCTACTGTTGCTGTTACTGATGGCCACTATGTAAGATAAGTAGTTAGAATGGGTAATCTTATTCGATTAGGGGTCTGGCTGAGTCATTAAAGTCCCATTAAAACATCTTTAAAGCCTCGTTCACTGGTGCAGTTTGGACCATAGGTTCCTCGGTCCTCAGAACCTTGAACCAGATTCTGTCCAGATTATCAACCCAGAGAAGGTTCTATGTCATTTTAATCTATATAACTTTGTACTTGAGGATAAGATGGCCATTCTGGGGTGAAGAGCATCACACCAATGCTTACCAGGATATAGAGTAGATGAACCAGGGAACATTTGAGGTAACAATCAAATCTCTCCTGCTTGAAGAAACCCCCTCCCCACAAAATAAATAGTTAGGGGAAAAACTACCTAAAAGAGTAAGTCTTTGGCTAGATTTGCATTTTATTTTAAAAAATATTTTATTTATTTATTTGTTAGAGACATAGTGAGAGAGAGAACACAAGCAGGGGGAGTGGGAGAAAGAGGCTTCCCACTGAGCAGTCATATTGATGCATGGCTTGATCCCAGGACCTTGGGATCATGACTTGAGCTGAAGGCAGACACTTAATGACTGAGCCACCCCGGCACACCTAGATATGTATTTTAAAGTAAGTGATTTTAAAAACTTCAAAGGGAGACCCTGGTTTCTTGGATGAAATTTTCAGCTTTCACCTTCAAAAGAAACCATTGAAAGTTACTTTTGACCCAGCACGGAAGCTCAGAATTGAGGTATATCTTGGAGGCCATGTGTCTCAGAGTCAGATACCTTGCCTAATAGAGACCTAAACCTGCTATCACTATTCTGCTCCAACTTCAATGTGGGAGACCTCTTCCTTCTCTGCAAGCATGCAGAGGGAGGGGAAGGTGCTGACCAGGTTGACTTCAGCTGAGATTAGATTGACTTCAGATGAATGGACTCCAAAATTTGCTGTACTTTGAGTTGTAGACATTTAATAACCCAATCCCAGCTGTTCAGTGTTACCCAGATACTTGTGTTGTAGCGGAAATGCTCTGGTGAGATTATCTTAGTTTTAAAACAGCTATAATCGTTTTGGTTATATCTTCTGAGTACAATCTGTAGGGTTTTTTTTTTTTTTAAACTAAAGTTCATAAAGGGCAGAAAAGTGATAGCATTACCCAGTTAAAATGCAGAGTCTAGTACTTAGGGCTGATGTAATGGGTTGTGTTCTCAGAAATCTATATGGGAAAATCTTTGGCGTTCCTTGGTCCAAACTCTTGATATATGCTCTCCAAGTGAATATTGATTGGGTAAAGTTATCTGTTTAATCAGTCAGCAGATGGAAGGGAGTAACTGATGTGCCTGCTAAACTGATGTCCCTGATTTCCCTGCTAAAAGCCTAACATGCATCTTGAGTTGTAGAATACAAACAAATTACTGGATCTTTACAGCTGACACCAAGAAAACCACAGGGTGGGACTCCTCAAGGACGGGTGAACTGTGATAGAGCACAGGAATCTCCTAGGGACAACAGGGAAACAATTATCAGAAGGAAGGTTTTTCCCTTGAAATTGCAAGATCAACTCTGTATTTCTCTGTCTTTAGATGACACTTGGAGAATGGCCTGCCTACTCTATCCCAGAGTTGTCTTCATTCTACTCTGGAATATCTTTTACTCTGTCCTGTCTTGCTTGAAGAGTAAAAACTAACTATACAAGCAAATGTGTGCTATGATAACACCAGAGGGATCGTGTGCTTGGCTGTTGTCTGGGGGAATGGTTGTGCTAGGTGCCTGCTCAGCTTCCTTTAAACCAGTCCTCCATGGAAGAAACCAGGACTTAAGGATGAACCATAATACAGCAGCAGTGCCAAACAAGATACTTTTATAGACAGCTTCTGAGTCAGTTAGCAAAGGATAATGATACCCTGTGTTTCACAAAAACAGTTCATTCTCTTCCTCACAGGCCTATGGTTTGGAAAGGAAGCTTTTTTCATATGTGCTCCTGAGATCTGGAAATGTACATTATGAATTTCCACTAAGGATTTCCAAACAGAGAGGTACTTTGTTGGGTTTTCCCTGTTATTTCATTAGCTTGCTCTGAAGGAAGAGAATGAACAGTTCAAAAACATGAAGCAGTTGGATTGAGCAGGGAGGAATTTGGTGGCTCCAAACCACAAAAGGAACTGTACCTGAAAGAACTTTTTAGTCATGAATCTTTTCTATAAATGACTCTCAGTGTCATTTGGGGTCAGTAGGGTGCTCTGTTTTTCTAGCTTGCCTGACAGGGAAAAACCTCCTCTCTTCTTCAATAACATCAGGACCAGGTGTAAGTTTTACTTGGAGCAAACAGAAATCCAATCTCTTGTATATTAACCAGGAATAGATGCCTGACCAGTTAAAGAAAGCATAAATGTGCTTATGTGGGTCCCTCTTACTGAAGAATCCAAAGAAAGGGACATACAAGGGAGACACTGTTTTCCACATGAACATAAATTCAAGCAAGTCATTGTAGATGAAGTCATCCCTCATTCTCTCTCTGGCAGTTCTGTGTGAAGGAATAAATTATAGATTGGAAAGAGACAATCAACTCAAGGGTCAAATTATTCCATGCTCAGTGTCTAACCAAGAAACCATAATATGTAAGATGTGAGCTCTTAAATTCTGTTGTTTTGTGCCACAACTAATCAAAGTAGGATAAGAGAAGGGATTGTCACCTCAGTTATCTGCTTTTAATTGATCTAGAAGTCTTTTTTTAAAAAAACTTTATTCATTTTTTGAATTTCTTTTTAGTGTTCCAGAATTCATTGTTTATGCACCACACCCAGTGCTCCATGCAATATGTGCCTTCCGTAATGCCCATCACCAGGTTCACCCAACCTCCCACCTCCCTCCCCTCCAAAAACCTCAGTTTGTTTCTCAGAGTCCACATAGAGAGCCCAGATATGGACCCTCAACTTTATGGTCAACTAATCTTCAAAGCAGGAAAAAATATACAGTGGAAAAAAGACAGTCCCTTCAATAAATTGTGCTGGGAAAATTGGACAGCTGTGTGTAGAAGAATGAAACTCGACCATTCTCTTACACCATACACAAAGATAAACTCAAAATGGATAAAAGATCTCAACGTGAGGCAGGAATCCATCAGAATCCTAGAGGAGAATATAGGCAGTAACCTCTTCGAGACAACTTCTTTCAAGATGTGTCTCCAAAGGCAAAGGAAACAAAAGTGAAAATGAACTTTTGAGACTTCATCAAGATCAAAAGCTTCTGCACAGCAAAGGAAACAGTCAACAAAACAAAGAGGCAACCCACGGAATGGGAGAAGCTATTCTCAAATGACAGTACAGACAAAGGGCTGATATTCAAGATCTATAAAGAACTCAAACTCAACACACACACAAAACAGATAATCACATCAAAAAATGGGCAGAAGACATGAACAGACACTTCTCCAAAGAAGACCTGCAAATGGCTAACAGACACATGAAAAAATGCTCATCACTAGCCATCAGGGAGATTCAAATCAAAACCACATTGAGATACCACCTTACACCAGTTAGAATGGCCAAAATTAACAAGACAGTAAACAACATGTGCTGGAGAGGATGTGGCAAAAGAGGAACCCTCTTACACTGTTGGTGGGAATGCAAGTTGGTGCAGCCACTTTGCAAAACAGTGTGGAGATTCCTTAAGAAATTAAAAATAGAGCTTCCCTATGACCCTGTAATTGCACTATTGGGTATTTACCCCAAAGATACGGCTTTAGTGAAAAGAAGGGCCATCTGTACCCCAATATTCATAACAGCAATGGCCACAGTTGCCAAACTGTGGAAAGAACCAAGATGCCCTTCAATGGATGAACGGATAAAGAAGATATGGTCCACATATACAATGGAGTATTATGCCTCCATCAGAAAGGATGAATACCCAACTTTTGTATTAACATGGATGGGACTGGCAGAGATTATGCTAAGTGAAATAAGTCAAGGAGAGAGAGTCAATTATTTGACTTTTGCTTATTTGTGGAGCATAAGGAATAACATGAAGGACATGGGGAGATGGAGAGGAGAAGGGAGTTGGGGGAAATTGGAGGGGGAGATCTAGAGGTATCCTAATTGCTCTATGTTTGAAGGATATTTTCATTGGATAAAGAATTGTTGCTTAAAACTTTCTTTGAACGTTTCGAATACATGGTTCTTCAGCCTTCTGGTCTCTGTGGTCTCTGATGAGAAATCAGCTGTCAAGCTTACTGAGGATCCCTTGTATGTGATGAGTCACTGTTTTCTTGCCACTTTCAAGATTCAGTCTTTCAACAGACTGATGTGTGTAAGCTGTGGGTCCCTTTGAGTTTATTCTAGTGGAAGTTCATTGGCTTAGATGTGGCAATAAATAAAACCACCAATTTGGGGAGTTTACAGTCATTTCTTCAAATATTCTTTCCTTTTCTATTCTCTCCTTTTTGGACTAGCATTATGTACATACTGTTATGCTGGATGGTGTCCCACAGGTTTCTGAGGCTCTGCTCACTCTTTCTGATTCTCAGACTATAATCTCAATCAACCAGTCTTTGTGTTCACAGATTCATTCTTCCATCAGCTCATATCTGCTATTGAGCCCCTTAAGTGAAATTGTTATTGTACTTCTCAACTCCAAAATTTTCCACATGGTTCCTAAATTTCTATTGATCTACCTCTTAAGACATGGTTCTCATACTTTACAAACAATTTCCTTTATTTTGAAGGTATTTATTTTAGTTTTTTAAAATATATTATATTCAATTAGCCAGCATATAGTATGTAATGTGTTTTTGTTATAGAAGTATTTAAAATAACTAATTTAAGCTTACTTTTTTCAATATAGTAAGGATAACATTTAAGTTTCCTAAGGGACAGTCTCTACTGACTAAATTTTTCCCTGTATGGGCCTATTTCTCTGTATGGGCTTCAATTTTGTTAACCTGGATGTTTGAAATGATTGCAACTCTGGGAAATTATATTTCCCCAACCTCAGGGTTTAGTGGCTTCTCTAGTTTATGAAGTTTTTATTACTTGGAATGTTCAGAGACTGAACTTCTTCTAAGTTATCTTAATTACCTAAAGATTAGACAGCTATTTCCTTAAATGCTTTGGACCAATAAGTCTTTCAATTGTGGATGAGGGAACTCTGTGTGTGTTGGGGTACACCTTTAATTACATGGCAGTTATAATTTTGATTTAGCCTTTATTTTGCCCTGTAAAAACCTCAGGTTCAGGAAGAAGCAATTAGGGCTTTCTCGGGTCTTTCCTACGGGTGTGCAAGGCCATACACATATATGTGGCCTTCTAAAGCCCCAGAAATATGTTTGAGACTTTCAAAGTCTGTTATGAGCACCTTGTTCTAGTCTCTTAAATTTTTGATCAGTCTCTTATTTTAACATATTTCTGAGGCCACATTACCAGATAAGGCCAACATTTAGTGTTTTTTTTTTTTTTTCTCCTCATTTTTGACAACTACAGAGAGGATAGGGCTGTTTTTAGTGAGCCAACTCTAAGTTAAGTCAATTAAGACAATCTCTAAAAAGAAGACTTTGACTGGTAAGTGCCAGACAGGTCAAATAGTTACTAGTTTAAATTCCAGACAGGTCAAATAGTTACTAGTTTATGGGGGCAAACCTAATTTGCCCCCAAGAGTGGCTGGTAGGCTATTTTTCACAGCTACCATACTTGTAAGGTGTTAGTTTTCAAGCCTACTACAGAGCTAGGGAGAAGATTGGAATAATATATGTTAAAATGCCACAAGGTCTCTGTCCTTATTAAAGATTTGAGAAAAAATGTACTTAAACTCTTTGGATTGTTGCAAGCATCTGGTTAATTTCCAGAGTACTGGAAAAGTTGTATTTTACAATTTTTGTTGTTGTTGTCATGGTGCTCACTGTTTTTTATGTAGAAAGATTTTTGGAAATCATTACCCTGCCATTCTGGAAGAGCTGCTTTCACTGTGTTGACATTATAGGGAGGAATTCTTTCAAAGCCACTTTGTTTCGACTTGTAATCTCAGGTCTGTGAGTGCACAGTCTGTGTGTAATGCACACCATGAGACTCTGCTGGACACAGCTTAGGTTGGTGTTTCAACCTAACATTCTTACCTTTTTCTCATTAGGGGTATCCTTTCATCCCAGAATACTTGGGGATGGTCAAGGTGAAGTGTCTTATCATACAACTGCCCTAGAAAAGGCTGGAACTCCCAGTTTGCCTCTGGGCATTGTCCCCCATGATTACATGGGGGAATATTGACTGTTGCCCTGGTGCCCCCTCATCTTCTCCCTGGGGCTCCTGTGCACTTGGCTTTCAGATTTAAGGAGGCTGTAATGTCTCAAGGGTGGTAACTTAACTTTACACAGAAGAAGCAAAGGGCTGAATATGGAAAATTTAGAACTAGCATCCCCTACAACTGTTTTTATGGGTGCTTTGGGCAGAAATAGGGTTGTCTCAGGCAGTCTAGGGACAGTGCCTGATATGGCCAACATGAGCATCTCCTCTGAGAAGAAGGGGACCAAGTCCAAGAGACATGGAGCAGAGTTCTGAAACCATTCCAGTCACGATGGTATCATGTTGCTAGGCATGGCTAACTTCAGTGAGGCAAAATTAAAATTGTGAGCCAGGAATACTTCCACTGAGATGTCACCAGTGCATATATACAACCTTTGTATCCTTGGGGATAAGACCATTGTATGTCTAACCTAATCTGTGTCCTGCCTGTTACAGGAATCAGATCAATTCAGCCTGGAGAGGTTCCATCACAAGTTTGAAATTTCATCACAAGTTTGAGATTTTTGGAGTTGGAAAGTGGCTCTTCATATTGGTGTTGATTTTGAATTTCTTCCTCAGATCAGAACTACATACTAAGTCTTACTCAATAGTAGCCTGTCTCAGTGATGACTTGTTTGCCATTCCTACCAAGGCTGCCTCAAAGTGATGTACTTTGTCCCTCAGGGTGAGTAACATTTGGTATCTTGATGAAGACTCAAGGGCTGAAAAACATTGAAAAAGTTTCTGTTGAGATGCAGCCAACTGACTTGTCATTGTCCACAACAACTGTGCCCAAAACAAGTGGGCAGAGTAGGGCATAATACATCCCTAGCTTCAACCACACTTGCCCAGTCATCTTGGAAGAATATCAAACTGCCTGGGTTCTCTTTTCAAACTTTTTTTTTGGGAAACTCTTTATCTCTCCTTCTGTTCTGAATGACAGCCTTGCTGTATAAAGCATTCTTGGCTGCAGACTTCTCTTTCAGCGCCCTGAATATATTGTGCTACTTCCTAATTCTTTATCACTTTTTTTTTTTTTGCCACTTTAATTACTAGATGTCTTGATGTGGATCTCTCTGTGTTGAATTTGTTGGGAAATCTCTGTGCTTCTTGAATCTGTTTCCCTCCCCAGATTTGGGAAGCTTTCAGCTATTTTCTTCAAATACATTTTCTGCCAGTAAGGATGATGTTTAATGCTGATGGATAGTAAGTATTTTCTGAATGTATAAAACAGAATAAATATTCAATTACCCACTACTGCACTCATGAAGCTCTCTATAATCCAGACAGATGAGCTGTCATGCAGGGCAGAGCCTGTAGTGCCCCCCAACTGCCCAGTGCTATGGTGGGGAAACTACAACCCAAATGCTAAAAGGTCCTTAGCCACCCTTTTCTCTGAACTGCAGGGAGGGGGCGCTCTTGGCAGAGGCAGTTGAAGGTTCAAAGTGAAGCACTGTCACATTAACTGTTTCTGCTTTTCTTATTATAATCATTCAGGGTGATGACAACCTAAGGGGTTATTCAACATTCAGAAGCAATCTTCCCTCTTGTTGCTCAGAAATATGTGGGACTTCCAGGTCTGACTGAGGAGTCTTCTGGGAAGATTGCCTCCCACCCCTTGTCTGCACACTGTAGTGTGAGCTCATTGAATTTGGTCTACTAGACAATTCTGCCTCAGCATGAGAGCAACCTGTGTGTGGCTTCCCAAGAATTACACACCTTGGTGCATTGAGGATGACATTTATGGATGGCATGGCATATGCGGGTCTGATCTCTGAGCTGAGTATTAGAGTCTGACCTGATATTCCTGGTTCTGTGTCCAATGTTTATCTCCCCTGGTGTGCTCAAAAACTTCTTCTATAGCCATAAGAATAGCTAATTTCATTCAATGTATAAGGAGTTTATACAGAACTGAGGTTTGGTAAAAAGTATAGGGCCTTGAGCCTCTTTCTTTGCATTTTACCTTAAGTCCAATGGTATCTCCTCACATATAGTGAACAGGGAAATATTTGGGTTTCCATGTAGCCTGTAGGGAGGATGTTGCATATTTTGGGTCCTACCTATAGAAGCCCTGTAATTTGGGGTCTATGTAGGGAAATAATGGATAAGCAGCAGTGGTCAGCACCAATGGGAGCATCCTAGTGTCCTCAAGAATAGTCCTGTGAGAACCAGAATATAAACCACACAAGGAAGAATTGCATGATGACCAGAAAGTTTGCCGAGTCTTGCTTCACCTGCTAAAACAGCAACAGTTCAAGGTGAGAGGCTTAAATCTGTCCCATCATCAAAGAATATTCCTCCCGGAGACTTTTCCTATCTCTAATGTGAATCCTTTCCAGATGATTTTGTGGAGGCTGCAATGGTCAGTAATCTCTTAAAATGAGCAAACAATGCTCCCTTCAGCAGAGTTAAGATACCTTCGGCTCCAAAACTATGCTACATTTAAAAATCTTAAATCCTTTGGGTCTTAAATGTGTCCTCATTTACTAATCCATGGCAACACAGACTGGAGTCTCTTAAGGGGTGAATGAATCCTTGGAGCCACATGGTTGGTGAAGCATGTTGTAGGATCCTGACACAGTCACTGTCCAGCCCCCAATGAGCAGCTCTGTAGTAGTGAGGTATTTCCCTGAGCTTTGAGCATTTTCATAAAGTTGTTGTGCACATGCAGGGTTGTCTCTTAGCCTGAACCTGGCAAACTTCTCAACAGCCTAGTTCCAGAGACAGTTGAGGTCCACTACTCATAGACTGCGTGTATTGTCCTACTGTCCTGAACCTATCCTCTGACCTTCTATTTCTTCAGGACTGGAGAACTAGCTGTACATAGACAGACCTGAAACCAAACCCTTCTATGATTAGACAAGGAACCTCTGCTTTGTCAGTTTTAACAGGCCTGGTCCATAACCCCAGTCTTCAGTTGATGTCTTAGACTATTGAGAAGAACATGGATCCCTCATCACAGCTCACCAGTAAGGAATAGGTTGTTGCTTGAAGTGACAGATTTATATCTACTTTGGCAGTTTCTCAGCTCACTGGTGGGTGCTATATCTTGGACGCTCACCCAGAACAGGTGAAGGCCTGAATGCTGGGAGCACAGAATAGAAACTTCTGCCTTTCTCTCTGATGCCTTTGAAGCCAACGGAAACTTTTCCTAGGAAGTCTGGGGACAGTGCTGATGGTGGCCAACAACTAGCACCTTCTCTGGGTATAGAGGCTCAGTGTTCTAAGAAGTAGCATTCTGAGTCAATCCCACCATGTTGGTGTTGGAACCTTGGGCCCGCCAAGCCAATGGGGCAAAGTGTGAGCCAGCACTGCCTTCTGTGTTGTGCTGAGAGCTGCTGGTCTTGCTTTCTAGGGCTTCCACATTTCACGTTTGTGCTCAACAAGATTTCCTTGAGGATAGAGAAAGACTCAAAGCTGTATGTCCAAGCATGGTGATCCACAGCTCTTATGAAATAGGGACCTTACTATCCACTGAAATACAAGGCCTCTTGTAGCATCTTAGCCTCTTTGAGGGAGACACTGAGAATGAGACCAGCAATCTTAGACAATTCACTTGGTTATCAGGGAAGAGTGCTTGTTAGAGAAACTTGTCTTTTTCTCTTCTTTGGAATAACTTGCATATAACTGGTACATTTCTAATTGAACTGGTAATAAAATCTTATAAAGAAATATTTGGATCTAGAGAATTTTTAGTTGTGAATTTAGTTCCTTTTGTAGAAATCCTGGATATCTCATATTCTTTGTTAATTTTAATGATTTGAGTGCAGGTATAAATATTTCGACATTTGTTTCAGCTGAAATTCATGATCTGTCTAGATTGGGATGCTAGGAGGTTACAGTGTTATTTTTATTTCCTTAATTTTTTTCATTAGCGCTGCCAGGAAAAGGATGGTTACAAGGTCTGTTTATTTGAAATAAACTTGAATGAGTTAGTATGGATTCCCTTGAATGTAGAATCTGAAATAAGAATTTTGGACAGGTACTAGATGAATTTATTATTACTTGTGTAATAAATGACCACCAAGTTAGGGGTATAAGTGAAGACAAATTCATCTTAGTGTTCTGGAGATCAAAAATTTGAAATGAGTCTCAGAAAATCAAAATGTGGGCAAGGTGGCATTTGTTTTGATGGTACTAGAGGATCATACCACCTTTATAAAAGCCTTCAGAAGTCCCTGTTTGTGACTTCTTTTATGTTCAAATTCTGGACCTTCTTTCATCTTTAAAGTTGGCAGTGCATCTTAACTTCTGACCTTTACTTTTGTGAATACATTAGGCCCAAGTGCATAATCCAGGATAATTTCCTTTATTTAAGGTCAGTTGATTAGCATCCTCCATTCCTTCTGTGTCTCAATTCCTTTATCACATAACGTAACACCTCTACAGGTTCAGAAGATTAGGATATCCACACTTCAGGGGGATGCAGTAATCTGTTTACTTTATAGTTTATTTATAGTAATCCTAAGAAGCCCAGAGGTGGACCTGTGGTGAGCTGAAGAGAGTTAACCACTGAAGTGGGTAGTATTAAGTTGGTCATCTATACAGGTGACTGGAGCTCGGTCCTACTTGGGACCTTTGTAGAATGAATCTCATAATTATCCCTGATGGGGTCAAGAGTCTGGTAGTTTATCACTAACTCTATCTGCTATGTTCTTTGCAGTTATTCCTTGAGCCATGCATCCACTTCCTTGCACTGCTGAGTTGTGGCTCTTCAAGAAATCAAGGGCACAGAGAAGATCAGGGTATGGCACTGGGCCACCCAATCCTTCCAGTAGAATGCCAACCTCTTCTATTGACCCTTGAGCATAAGAGGGACTAGTGCAGTGTTTATTACAGCAAGGTGTTCCCTATACTATCTTCCTATTATGGGGACTTCCCCCTCTTCTGGGAAGAGATTCTTTATACTCAGATCCCATTCAGCCTTTCCCCCTCTCTGCCTCCCACAGTGCCTGTCTGTATTAAGTATCTTAGGATGCCAAAAATGAACAGTAGACTCTCATTGTATTCAAAGGATGACTTGTCTTTATGATTCATCCCCTTCTACAATAAAAATATTGAGAATATATTAAGGATATAGAGCTAAATCTACCACCTCTCAGATCTTCATTACAAGTCATGAGTTGTTCTAAGATAAATTCTGCAAAAGATTTCAACTCTGATGTCTGGGCATATAATAGATTTCCATATTCACATGAATACTATAATAAGTCAACTATTGCATTTCATTTCTATATACCTCTATTGTTTAAGGTGAAATGTGATCTAAAATTGTTTCTAAGAAATGTCTACATCTCATTTGAATTTGAACAACTGTTGCTGGTTTTAATTTTTTTTTTTTTTTGAGCATTCTCTCCTCTGACATTCATTCTACCTACTTCTACTAATTCTAAAGAGCCAAGTATGGCTCTGCTACACCCCAGGCCCCATCTCCCTTGAAAACTCCCAAGATTGTATGGGAAAGGAAAAGCAAGTGTGCTGAACCACTTCTGCTGCCTCAATTGCCTGGGCCCCATTTGTCTCTAGAGGAAGCTGCTGTCAAGCATATTTAGCTCTGGCTTTGCCCACAGCTGTGAGTGGTGTTTGGCCCCATCATCCAAGCTTCTGCTCGCTGGACAAAGCCTAGGTCTCTTTTTGACCCATGTCTTCCTGAAACTCATATTCCTTAGTGCCCATATGGAGTCATTTTTAAGTCAGAATATTCAGATGGTACAGGAGCAGTTTCTTACCACCTATGTGCTCTTAGGAAGAGAGACCTTCCATTTTACCCCCAGGGTTGTTGGTGTTATGGACAGGATTTAATGGGGGGTCTGGGTCCTTCAAGTGATCTCCCCCCATCCAATATATGACCCCTGTGGATCCAGATCACCCCTTTTAACTCTCTGTAACTTAAGTTCCTTTTGGGGTAGTAATGGCTGAAGCATAGAGCACAGCAATGTCCATGCTGTGTGCAGGGCTTGACTCACTGGTAAATCCTGTCTTTGTCTCAGGGCATTTCCCCCACTGCCTTGATGATCTTAGTTTAGACTCCCAACATAGTTGCCTAGAGGTCTTGTCATAGGAACATCCTCTTAATGGAATCAGTCCTGACTTTCCTTGTTGGAGTGAGTAAGTTGATAAAGAGAAGTTTAATTTTGCTTTTGCTTCCCTTGCCTGAGAACTATCCAGAAAAAATATTGCTAAGCCCATGTCAGAAATAACTTGCATTCTCTTAAGTTTTTTGTGGTTTCAGGTCTGTAATCCATTTTGAGTTTATTTTGTATATGGTGTTAAAGGGTGGTCCAGTTTCATTCTTGTACATATTAGCTGTCCAGTTTTCCAGCACCATTTATTGAAGATGGTCTTTTTTAATTCAAGTATAATTAACATACAGTGTTAATTTACTTCATGTGTACAATATGATTCAAAGTTATATATGTTTCTCAGTGTTCATCAAGATAAGTGTACTTTTAATCCTTACTTCACCCCAACATCCTCCCTTATGGAAATCACCAATTTGTACTCTAAGATTCTGGGTGAGGAGTGGTTAATCCCCCCCCCACTCTGTGCATTTGTTAAATTCCACACATGAGTGAAATCATATGGTATTTGTCTTTTTCTGACTTATTTCACATAGCATTATACCCTCTAGTTCCACCCATGCTGAGAATGGTGAAATTTAATTCTTTTTTGTGTCTGGCTAATATTGCAGTGTACATGTGTGTGTGCATGCGCATGCACGCACACCACCCCTTTATCCATCCATCTATGAATGGACACTTAGGTAGCTTCCATATCTTGGCTATTGTTAATAATGCAGCAATAAATATAAGGGTGCATATATCTTTTTGAATTAGTGTTTTCATTTTCTTTGGATAAACTTCTAGTAGTGTGATTGCTGGATTGTAGGATAGTTCTATTTTTATTTATTATTTTTTATTATGTTCAGTTAGCTGCTATATAGTATATGATTGGTTTTTATGTATTTCCATTTTTAACTTTTTGAAGAACTTCTGTACTGTCTTCCAGAGTGACTGCACCAGGTTGCATCCCCACCAACTGTGTAAGTGTTCCTTTTATTGAAAAGATGGTCTTTCCCCTATTGTATATTTTTGCCTTTTTTGTTGGGGGGGGATCCTAGATTGGTCATATAATGCTGGGTTTGTTTCCGAGCTCTATTTTGTTCTGTTGATGTATGTATCTATTTATTTTTATTTATTTTTATTTTTTTCAGCATAATAGTATTCATTGTTTTTGCATCACACCCAGTGCTCCATGCAATCTGTGCCCTCTCCAATACCCACCACCTGATTCCCCCAACCTCCCACCCCCCACCCCTTCAAAACCCTCAGATTGTTTTTCAGAGTCCATAGTCTCTCATGGTTCACCTCCCCTTCCAATTTCCCTCAACTCCCTTCTCCTCTCTAACTCCCCTTGTCCTCCATGCTATTTGTTATGCTCCACAAATAAGTGAAACCATATGATAATTGACTCTCTCTGCTTGACTTATTTCACTCAGCATAATGTATCTATTTTTGTGCCAGTATCATATAGGTTTTCCTGATTCTGAGTGATCTGGTATGAACCAAATTTGATTAGATCAGGAATTTAACACTGGATTTTCCAGGTTTCTTTTTTGGTTCTCACAAAAGCTAATTATTTTGAATGTGTTACTGTTCTAGACTCAGTCCTGCCATCTAAATGAAATCATAATCTGCATAACCTTTCATAAGGATGTTTTATACTGATGGAAATGATGATTTCCTAAACATAAGATATAGAGAACTGCTCGTTACCTCCTTTAAAACTCAAATGAGCTTCTGATCACAACAGGGGGTGTAAATGAATTAATTGTATGTCCACCATGGATGGGACATGGAATTCAAATGACTAAACATCTATACCATCCTCTACATTTTACTGAATGTGTCCTGGCGGGGAGGGTGTTTAGTGATTGAAATAAAAACATTTGGCCTTCTACAATTCAGCCTTTCCTGGATGCTTTGGACAGAGTTCCTTTAATTGATCTTCAGCCCACATTTGTTCTATGATTTATCTATGTCTTTCTATAGGATATCTACTGAATATTTCCGTCTGTTTTATGACTTTTCTTTGGCTAATATCTGCTGCTTTGTCTTTGAGGATTGTGACTCTATCTCAATTTCTTTCTTTCTTTTTTTTTTTTTTTTTT
>NW_019154105.1:62614541-62757921 GCF_002288905.1 Enhydra lutris kenyoni | reverse complement strand
CGCGGTCTATCTTCCTGTCACTTTGGATTCACTTCTCCGCCAGTCCTGCCTTTCAGAAAGTGGTTGATTTTCTGTTTCTAGAGTTGCTGTTCTTCTTCTCTTCGATCTCCCATTGGATTTGTAGGTGTTTGCAATCTTTAGATAAGCTATCTAGCTGATCTCCCGCTACCTGAAGTAGTCTCAGCCTGCTACTTCTCCGCCATCTTGACTCCTCCCCACCTGGACCATATCTTCTTTATCCATTCATCTATTGTAGGGCTTATTGGCTCTTTCTACAGTTTGGCAATTGTGGACATTGCTGCTATGGAGTATAGATGGTCCTTCTTTTCACCACTTCTGTATCTTTGGGGTAAATACCCAGTAGTGCAATTGCAGGATCATAGGGTAGCTCTATTTTTAATTTCTTAAGGAATCTCCACACTCTTTTCCAAAGTGGCTGCCCCAAGTTGCATTCTCACCAGCTGTGTAAGAGGGTTCCCCCTTCTCCACATCCTCTCCAACACATGTTGTTTACTGCCTTGTTAACTTTGGCCATTCTAACTGGTGTTAGTTGGTATCTCAATGTGGTTTTGATTTGAATCTCCCTGATGGCTAATGATGATGAGCATTTTTTCATGTGTCTGTTAGCCATTTGTATGTCTTCTTTGGAGAAGTGTCTGTTCATCTCTTCTGCCTATTTTGGTTATCTGTTTTGTGTGTGTTGAATTTGAGGAGTTCTTTATAGATCTTGGATATCAGCCCTTTGTCTGTGCTGTCATTTGCAAATATCTTCTCCCATTCTGTGGGTTGCTTCTTTGTTTTGTTGACTGTTTCCTTTGCTATGTGGAAGCTTTTGATCTTGATGAAGTCCCAAAATTTCATTTTCACTTTTGTTTCCTTTGCCTTTGGAGACATGTCCTGAAAGAATTTGCTGTGGCTAGTGTCGAAGAGGTTACTGCCTATGTTCTCCTCTAGGATTCTGATGGATTCCTGCCTCACGTTGAGGTCTTTTGCCCATTTTTGAGTTTACCATTTTGGATAGTGTAAGAGAATGGTCAAGTTTCATTCTTCTATACTTAGCTGTCTAATTTTCCTAACACCATTTATTGAAGAGACTGTCTTTTTTCCACTGGACATTTTTTCTGCTTTGTCAAAGATTATTTGACCATAAAGTTGCAGGTCTATATCTGGACTCTCTGTTCCATTGGTCTATGTGTCTGTTTCTGTGCCAGTACCATGCTGTCTTGGTGATCACAGCTTTGTAGTAAAGCTTGAAATCAGAAAACTTGATGTCCCCAGCTTGTTTTTTCTTTTTCAACATTTCCTTAGTGATTTGGGGTCTTTTCTGGTTCCATACAAATTTTAGAATTGTTTGTTCCAGCACTTTGAAAAATGCTGGTGGAATTTTGATTGGAATGGCATTGAAAGTATAGATTGCTGTGGGCAGTATAGATATTTTAACAATGTTTATTCTTCTGATCCATGAGTGTGGAATGCTTTTCCATCTTTTTGTCTCTTCTTCAATTTCTTTCATGAGTGTTCGGAAGTTCCTTGAGTACAGATCCTTTACCTCTTTGATTAGGTTTATTCTCAGGTATCTTATGGTTCTTGGTGTTGTAGTAAATGGAATCGATTCTCTAATTTCCCTTTCTATATTTTCATTGTTAGTGTATAAGAAGGCAACTGATTTCTGTGCATTAATTTTGTATTCTGCCACATTACTGAATTGCTGTATGAGTTCTAATAGTTTGGGGGTGGAGTCTTTTGGGTTTTCCATATAGAGTATCATGTCATCTGTGAAGAGAGAGAGTTTGATTTCTTCTTTGCCAATTTGAATACCTTTTATTTCTTTTTGTTGTCTGATTGCTGTTGCTAGGACTTCTAATACTATGTTGAGCAACAGTGGTGAGAGTGGGCATCCTTGTCCTGTTCCGATCTCAATGGGAAGGCTCTCTGCAATCTAATCCAAAAGAAAAGAGAGAGGACCCAAATTAATAAAATTATGAATGAAAGTGGAGAGATCACAACTAACATGAAAGGAAAAAGAAATAATCATCAGAAAGAAATTATTATCAACAGCCATATGCCAGTAAGTTAAGCAACCCAGAAGAAATGGATGCATTCCTGGAAACTTCTAAACTTCCAAGACTGAAACAGGAAGAAATTGACAACATGAATGGACTGAAATCTAGTAATGAGATAGAAGCAGTGATCAAAACCTCCCTAAAAACAAGAGCCCAGGACCTGATGGATTCCCTGGGGAATTCTACCAAACATTCAAAGAAGAAATAATACCTATTCTCCTGAAGCTGTTTCAAAGATAGAGACAGAAAGAAAACTTCCAGACTCTTTCTATGAAGCCAGCATTACTTTGATCCCTAGACCAGGCAAAGACCCCACCAAAAAGGAGAATTTCAGGCCAATATCCCTGAATGAATATGGATGCCAAGGTTCTCAATAAGATTCTAGCTAATAGGATCCAACAGTACATTAAGAAGATTGTCCAACATGACCAGGTGGGAATTTACCCCTGAGATGCAAGGGTGGTTCAACTTTCACAAATCAATCAATGTGATAGAATGTCAAAATATGCAGTACTTGGATATTATCAAATGATGTGACTTGTAGTGACTGTTCCATCAATTTTCCCTGGAGGAATCAGAGACCCTAAATATTAAAAGATTAGACCTAGATGCCCCTGCAGTTTTTCTGAGTGCCTTTGGTATGATCAATAGCAATATAAATGTCCAGAGAGGTAGTGGACAGTGCTTATCATGGACAACATTGTACCTTCTTGGGGCTGCTAGGGCCCATCTGGGAGCCATGGACAACATTCTGTAACCATCAGTGTCACACTGCTGGGATTAACTGACCTTTTACCCCAAACTGATCAGAGACCAGTTCTGCACAGGAGAGATTGCTCTAGGTCATGCTTTCTTGGCATTAGTTCATTTCTGGCTTACTCTGGACAATGTTCTTCCATGAAGATTGGATCAGAAGTCCTGAGGGGTGTGTAATAAGAAAGTGAACAATGTTAGGGCCTCCCTCCACCCCCAATCTTGCTGTTGTCTGGGTGAAGGGTTTTGTTTGTCCTGGCAACCTGCTGAGCAACAAGGATATCCCTGGGTAGGCTGGGAGGTCTGAGGACTCTTGTATCTTAGTTATTCTGATATTAAAGCAGGTGAGAATTCAGCCAGTGGAGTGAGGGTCTACTTAATCCTCAGGAATTAGTCCATTGTGAGTCTGAGATGCTCTGTGTCCTGGCTAACCTAAAAGAGGGGGCCAGATTGATTCAGCCTTGACAGTTATGCTAGATTGGGGTGGGATTCAGGTTGCTTATTCCTCTGGAATCAGACTTCTGAGCTCATAATTGCATCCTTGTGTTCATTCAAAACTACTACTTCCTTGGAGAACAGAGCTGAGTCTGCATCTTCAATGATAGGCTGTTGTGATGGTTTTGACATGTCCTAGCCCAAGTGAATGGAGTCTGTGTTGGCTCAAAGAAAGGTGGTTCAGTTTTCTTTTGCATATTGCCTTACTTAAAATAGAGTGAAAATAGTCTGAATGTGTTTCTATCCTTATCTTCATCATCACTTATCTCTCATACCTTGGTCTGGCTAGTGATGGGTCACCTTGATGTGTTACATTTGGGATGGCAAGTTAGTCCTTTCTTATATAGATAGAAGAAAGTTTTAAAGTAAAAATTAACTGGAACCTTGTGACCACACCCTTCTTTCTCGCTGAAGACTGTCAGAACATAGGAGTTCCTGTGTCTCCTCTGTCCAAAGTTGAGTTTGCTGTGAAAGGCTGTGGGTCCTTCACGAAGATGCAGGAACAGAAGCCCTTCCCATTGCCCTCATGTCCCTAACTCACAGCTCTAAGAGGGTGTCTACAATGCTCACACCACTGTGACTGATGTTCACTACCTGACAAAAAGTTCTGTCAGTTGTTATGGGGAAAACCCAGCTGTAGAGGGTGCACAGGAGATTTTACATCACTTAAAGATGGAAAATTTCAGACAGGAGTTGTGAGGGTAATTCACCCAAAATAATCTTGACCATCTTAATCAGGGGAGTTGATTGTGGGAAGATCCCTGTTAGACTAACAGAGCTGGATGTTACTATATCTTGTCACTGAGCATCAGGAGATTCATGTGCTTAGAGACCTCTATTCTGAGCAATAGGAGGATAGGCTCCTGTTTTGTTCAAACCCATGGGCCTATAGGTAGTGTAACAGAACCCAGCTCTGTATACCTGATGTGCAGCAAAGCCAATCACTGGATGTGCGGCCAGGAAGTGTTTATTTAAGACAGTCAAAAAGGAGATGGGAGAGCAAGCCTCAAACCCTCCCCAAGGAGGGAGAGTCAGGGATATTTAAAAGCAAGTAAAGTCTAGAGGAAATGTTGCAGTTGTGCTTGTTAGTCCCATTAGCCCTGTAGTTACTGGTGTTAGCATCATAATCTAACCTTCGTCCATTCATTGGCATGTGCCATTGGCTGTTACCAAATAGTTAGATGTACCACTTGGGAGGGTGTTATATTCTGCTATAGCTCTTCTCAGAGTAAAACACCAAAAGAATTGAGTTCCCTTTCTGCCATATTAAGTTAGTGAAGGAGCACTTCATTGGAACCTCAACCAGTCATAAAATGGCAAGTTAGCACTACTGTTAAATCACTTTTTTCTTGTCCTGTTGATGTAGCTGCTCTTAACTGTTTTCTTTCTACCTGCTCTTTATTGTTGAAGATTCCCTGGTGACCTCACTATTGTTTTTTAGGGGACTCCCAGGGAGAGAACAAGGAGAAATTCATGCTTTTCTATCCTGGTGGGTAGTTTGTTCTTGTAATTCTTTGGTTAGATAGCTCATGGCACTCCCCCTCTTCCCATTTTGAAGAATATAATGCAGATGAGGAAAGAATAAATTTCCTTTTGTAGAAGACAGCATTTAAAAAAAAAAAACAGAATTTGTAAAGACACCAATTTCTTTCACAGAAGAAGCACAATCCGCCACTGCAGTAAAACTGAAGGATGTGTGTCTCTGCCCTGTGCTCCCTGATCTAGAAGAAGTGTGGAGGTAGATGACCTGAGGAAGAGCCAATAATCCTGTAACTATATTTATGGGGGACCCCAAGGTCAACTTGAATAAAGCTCTTGTCTCTGTTGACTGTTTGCTGAATATGTCAGTATGTTCTGCCTACTCTGGGGTTCTCTTGTATAAGGGTTAGTGATATCTGATCTTTAGATTCTATTCTTTGATTCTATTGATTAATATTTTGAAGAATTCAAGATGGAAAGTTAATTCTTTCTTGGTATAGGTAAGGAAGAAACCAGCTAGACCTGGATAATCTCATGGGTCCACAGGTGGGCCCTCAGTATTTAACTGTGAACATTACCTGATATATGTCATCGGATGTGATTCTCTAGTTTGAAAAAGTGTATCTGGTGTGGCTAACTTCCATTATAACCATTTTCAGAACATACTGCAATGTGACTTCAGAGTTTTCTCCTTTTCTTTCCATCTTAGATTGTTGAATGAGAACTTCATGCTAACTTCACTCCTACAGCAAGATATTAGTACTAGGGATACATTATATGTTTAACTGTCGATTTTAACATAGTTACACCTTCCCTGTATTGATGTGATCCCCACAAATAGGATCAAAAGAATTTTATACAGGTAGTTTAAGTTGGTGCCCATGAACTGCTGTATGTTTTTAAGCTTCTTTCTCATAAGGGGCAGCTTACAATGGCTGTGGACAACACTCCCCATCCCCTGCCCTGCCCTGCCCTACCCTTTCCCTTGTGAAGAGATCTCTTTTACTCAATAACAACAGTCACTCAGGAAGAAGAAATAAGGCATCTCTTTTCTAATCTGAAATCCAGGCGTACTAGCCTAGAGTGACACATTTAACAAATAGGAACATGTATTGGGAGGTATGACAGGGCTGTGTTGGCTTAGTCCCCAGTGGACTTCTGCATGAGACTCCTTTTCTCTGAGATTCCCATGGCGCCTGATCCTGAGTCTGATGACTATATATCAACTGCCCTAAAGAGGACCAAAATAGTGGTCTATTTCTATAACTTTGTCCTATTTCCTACAATTCTGCAATTTTAGTCAGTGTATCCTTTGAACTAAAATACCTCTGTGCTGTGCTAAAAAGATCTAAAGGATGTGTCACGAGGGACAGTTTCTGCAGAAATGCCCAGATTCCAGAAGAATGGCAATACTCCTGGGGTTTCCTTACAGTATGAAAGGTACTTGGGTCTTTCAGCAGCAAGGCTATTTTGATTCCATAGCTAAGATCTCCAACCTCCATCTTCTTGTGATGTCTTTTCCCTCTTCTGAGAAGAGACTCCTTCTATACCCCTTAACCTGTTAGCCTTGTTCCCATCTTTGCCTCGTTCCCACCTTTGCCTCTCAGGAAAGTCTGCCAGAATTAAGTACCTTAGAATTCCAATAGCCCAAGATGAATTTGCTTTCATTGGATTCTTTGTCTTTCCAAGTATCATTCTTTTTCATTCACAAACAGAACAGTGTTATCTAAAATCCAAGCCTAAACACTGTGGAGAAATATGTATCTTTCCAGAAAAACACAATTTGTTTCTTATATGGTATTTGAGGGCATGCTGAGGTTTTAGGTTTCCATTCATGTGTGAATGCCTTAATATGTCCATTATTGCATTCCCGCTGGTGCATACTTTACTATATTCCTGTTATTTATTTATTTATTAAAGATTTTTATTTATTTATTTGACAGCGATCACAAGTAGGCAGAGAGGCAGGCGGAGGGGGGGTGGGGGCAGGGGGAAGCAGGCTCCCTGCTGAGCAGAGAGCCCAATGCGGGGCTCGATCCCAGGACCCTGGGATCATGACCTGAGCCGAAGGCAGAGGCTTTAACCCACTGAGCCACCCAGGCGCCCCTATTCCTGTCATTTAGAGAATGACTTAGTTTTAACTTTTGTACATGGTTCTCCATTCCTTGAGTTTTTAAGAACTGTCTACCTCTCTTGAATATGATCTATTTATGTTGTTTGCAGAGGGAAGGGTTGAAGATCCATTAAATTTAATGCCATTAAATTATCAGAATGTCTATTCCATGGGCAGTATTTATCATGGGTCCAGGTCAACTAGGCCTTCCCCAGGAGCCCACACCCATGGTGCTCAGGTCACAAGTGTGCCACCTTCTGTGCCATGGGTTTCCTTTGGAGGTGGTTAAGGGCTGAGTTTCCCTGCGCAGGATGTCCATTCTGTGTGCAGGGCTGGGCCACTGGCAGATATTACCTCTAACAAAGCAATTTCCCCTTTGACCTAGTGGTCTTAGGTTGAGCTCCTGCTAAGATTGTCTAGAGGTATTTATACAGGTGTCTTAATAGAAGCAGCCCTGACTTTGCTTGTTGGGGTGAGGGGGTCCAGTAAAGGACAAATGAAGGAGTGTAAAGCAGGGACATTTCCAGTGGAAGTTCTTCCTGTGATATTTAGTTCTGTAGGCTCCTGGACTCTGAGAGCACTCTCACAGTACAGACTACTTGCCACTCCTCACCTTTCCTAATTGGGCAGTTTATTCCCCAACCTCTAGCCCTGTGCTACTTTTTCTGGAAGTAAATGACCATGTCATGGAATTATTCTACTTGAGAGCCTTATCCTGTATCTCTTAGGTGAAAGCAATGTATGTTTCAGGGTTTCCTGATTTTCCCAGGGTTGGCTATGTTTCAGGAGTGGCTAGGTCAGGAATGCAACCCTGCTTAATTGTTTTTCTCAGTCTTCACAATAGACATTGATCCTGAGGTGTACTTTTCCTTCTCATTATTTGATAAATTAGCCTGATTTCTTATATTATCTGAATATACAAAATACACTTTGACTGTTCTCTCCAAGGTAATTAATATTTCCTACAGTAGGACATATAAAATGGGACTTCTCACTTGCATCTGCTACTCATTTTGAAGTTTCTATCCTGACCTCTGAATGTGCAAATGAGCTGCCCAAGAGTAGCAAGGTCCACAGGTGCTTAAACTACCCGCCTAGTGTCCTGGAGAAGACACTAGGTAGAAATGCTGGAAGGTCCTGAACTACCCCCTGTCTTGTAGAGGCCTCTGGAGAAGTGGGGAGGTGAGCAAAAATGAAAATATTCTGTCTCCAGAAGGAATTACCTCTGCATTTCTTCTGTAGTCATTCAGGAAAGTGGCCATTCCCCCAAATTCTGCTTCTAGGTTTCCCTCTTCTCTTGATGCTCAGACACCTCTTGTGGGACTTTCAGTCTGATATAAGAATCCTTGATTAAAAGTCCATTTTCCTTATGCTTTGAGTAAAGACTCACTCATTCACTATTACCAACATCTCTGTGGAGATATTTTTTTAAACACTTAATTTTCTTCAGAGAGTCAAAATTTCTAGTGGTGACTGAGGACATGGCCTTAGTCTTCCTAGGTTTTCCTTTTAGTAGGAAAGGTACACATTAGTCCAACTACAGCACGGCTGTTCCAGTTCTATAGATGAGGTCTCTGACCTCCATCTTGTTGTGATGGTGTCTTTTTTTCCCCTCTCCTGAGAAGAGAATCCTTAGAGACAGATCTGAATGAGATGAGGAGTCCATCTTGCATCAGTAATGTTTATCAGAATCAAATACCTTAGAATTCTGATTGCTAGAATTCTGATTTGCTTTTGTTGTATTCTATGGGTGGTTTTGTTTTGTGTCTCCAAATATCATTTATTTCTCTCTGAGAATATGCTATATTATCTAAAATTCAATTTGATTTTAATGTAACAAGTTTCCCAAAAACTAATCTGGGAGAAACCTAAATACCTTTTTTTTGCAGTGGATTGGTTGCTGAAGTTTGCTTCCATTCATGTGTGAATATTTTAACACAAGTTACTGCTTTTCTAATAGGACACATGCAATTCATTATCACTTAGGGAAGAATATGATCTAAAATTTGTACCTCTGAATTTGGTAAATGATCCTTCTTATTCTAGCCCGCCTAAAAAATATTTGCTTCTCTCTTGAAGATAATTTATGGTCTTTCTTTGGAGGGAAGGATTTACATACCATCCTGTCATTTTTCTTAGCCCTATGAATTCTTTTTTTTAATTATTAATTTCTTTTCAGCGTAATAGAATTCATTGTTTATGCACCACACCCAGTGCTCCATGCCATATGTGCCCTACATAATACCCACCACCTGGCTCCCCCAACCTCCCACCCCATGCCCCTTCAAAACCCTCAGATTGTTTTTCAGAGTCTATAGTCTCTCATGGTTCATCTCCCCTTCCAAATTCCCTCAACTCCCTTCTTCTCTCCATCTCCGCATGTCCTCCATGTTATTTGTTATGCTCCACAAATAAGTGAAACCATATGATAATTGACTCTCTCTGCTTGACTTACTTCACTCAGCATAATCTCTTCCAGTCCCGTCCATGTTGCTACAAAAGTTGGGTATTCATCCTTTCTGATGGAGGCATAATACTCCATAGTGTATATGGACCACATCTTCCTTATCCATTCGTCCGTTGAAGGGCATCTTGGTTCTTTCCATAGTCTGGCAACCGTGGCCATTGCTGCTATAAACATTGGGGTACAGATGGCCCTTCTTTTCACTACATCTGTATCTTTGGGGTAAATACCCAGTAGTGCAATTGCAGGGTCATAGGGAAGTTCTATTTTTAATTTCTTGAGGAATCTCCACACTGTTCTCCAAAGTGGCTGCACCAACTTGCATTTCCACCAACAGTGTAAGAGGGTTCCCCTTTCTCCACATTCTCTCCAACACACGTTGTTTTCTGTCTTGCTAATATTGGCCATTCTAACTGGTGTAAGGTGGTATCTCAATGTGGTTTTAATTTGAATCTCCCTGATGGCTATTGATGAGCATTTTTTTCATGTGTCTGATAGCCATTTGTATGTCTTCTTTGGAGAAGTGTCTGTTCATATCTTCTGCCCATATTTTGACATGATTATCTGTTTGTGTGTGTTGAGTTTGAGAAGTTCTTTATAGATCCTGGATATCAAACCTTTGTCTGTATTGTCATTTGCAAATATCTTCTCCCATTCCGTGGGTTGTCTCTTTGTTTTGTTGAGTGTTTCCTTTGCTGTGCAGAAGCTTTTGATCTTGATGAAGTCCCAAAAGTTCATTTTCGCTTTTATTTCCTTTGCCTTTGGAGACCTATCTTGAAAGAAGTTGCTGTGGCTGATATCGAAAAGGTTACTGCCTATGTTCTCCTCTGTGATTCTGATGGATTCCTGTCTCACGTTGAGGTCTTTTTTCCATTTTGAATTTATGTATGGTGTAAGAGAATGGTCGAGTTTCATTCTTCTACATATAGCTGTCCAATTTTCCCAGCACCATTTATTGAAGAGACTGTCTTTTTTCCACTGTATATTTTTTCCTGCTTTATCGAAGATTATTTGACCATAAAGTTGAGGGTCCATATCTGGGCTCTCTACTCTGTTCCACTGGTCTATGTGTCTGTTTTTTTGCCAGTACCATTCTGTCTTGGTGATCTCAGCTTTGTAGTAAAGCTTGAAATCAGGTAGTGTGATGCCCCCAGTTTTGTTTTTCTTTTTCAGCATTTCCTTAGCAATTCGGGGTCTCTTCTGATTCCATACAAATTTTCGGATTATTTGCTCCAGCTCTTTGAAAAATACCAGTGGAATTTTGATCGGAATGACATTAAAAGTATAGATTGCTCTAGGCAGTATAGACCTTTTAACAATGTTTATTCTACTGATCCAAGAGCATGGAATGCTCTTCCACCTTTTTGTGTCTTCTTCAATTTCATTCATGAGTGTTCTGTAGTTCCTCGAGTACAGATCCTTTACCTCTTTGATTAGGTTTATTCCCAGGTATCTTATGGTTCTTGGTGCTAAAGTAAATGGAATCAATTCTCTAATTTCCCTTTCTGTATTTTCATTGTTAGTGTATAGGAAGCAACTGATTTCTGTACATTGACTTTGTATCCTGCCACATTACGGAATTGCTGTATGAGTTCTAGTAGTTTGGGGGTGGAGTCTTTTGGGTTTTCCATATAAAGTATCATGCCATCTGCGAAGAGAGAGAGTTTGACTTCTTCATTGCCAGTTTGGAACCTTTTATTTCTCTTTGTTGTCTGATTGCTGTTGCTAGGACTTCTAATACTATGTTGAATAAGAGTGGTGAGAAGTATAGCCCTGTGAATTCTATCAAAGCTCAGGTGGGGAAGCACGATCTTATTTGAAACCCCAGGACTAACTCAAAAGCACAAGTAAGGTGTGTCTGAAATGCTTGTTCTACTGCCTTCCCTGTAGTGTCTAACCCTGGGTCCCCATAGTTTATACACTGTGCTGAATAGACCAAGGTGAAGGCACCTAAGGCTATTTGGGGTTGACTTTCCCACAAGAGTCTATGAAGGTTTTGTGTGATCCTCATCCTGCCAATGGCCCATGTCACAGCCTAGGACATCCTTTGCCTGCCTAATTCTCCTTATGTGTCAGAACTGGGGTCCTTCCCATCTAGAGTACTTGAGATTGGTCAAGTGGAGTTTCTTATTTTTTGGATGCCAAGGAGGCTTTAGCTATGATGAATCACCAGGCAAGTCCACAGGATGTTGATTGCATGGGAATTGTGTATTTGGGATGCTGAGCCACTCCAGTCTTCCCTCCAAGGCTTGAATACCTGATATCTCAGATCTCTGGTCCTCATTTTACTGTCATGAGATCCTCCTTCCAAGGTGTCTCCTTTTAGTACTAAGTTTAATATCTTAAAGGGTAGAGAACTCAGATGACAATCTCTGACCTGTCGGTTTTCTTTTCCACTTGGGCTGGTTACCCTGAGAATATTGGTCCACAGGTGTTGAAACCACATGTCAAGGACCACGGAAGAAACCTGAGCCTGAACCCACTCATCCACCAGAAGATGCAGAGGATTTGTGCAGCCAGATATGAATGGTTTCCTTGAATTCACACTCAGTGTATAAAGTGATATCCTCAGGGTGGCACATCTGTTATGCAGACACATCATTACCTGTAAGGATGATAAGATGAGCAATTGTTTTTAATCAGGTGTAAGTTCTCAGGCACTGTCTTTAGTTCATGACAGCCCAGTTTGGCTGATGGCATTTTATCCATGCTGTAAAATACCCCAAAGCAGCCTTGAATAATCCTAACCCTTCTGCCAGATTATCCAATGTCCATTTGTTTTTCTGGCACTGCTGCTACACTTTCTTATGGTCTGGCAATGGTTTAGAAGAACTTACCTCAAAGTAATCTTCTATTAATTCTTGTGGTGTGGTGTCTGTTAGCTCTTAAATTCCTCCAAAATTTATATTCTGGAATCCTTCATCCCCATATTTTTTTCCATATCCACTCTGTCATATCTTTTTTGTTTGGCTCTGACATAAATCCTGTGAAGTCATATACAATATCTGTGTATGTTTTCTCCAGCAGAAATTTCAGGCCTGACAGTTTTCTTGTTTTTTTGTTTTTGTTTTTGTTTTTTTCTGTAACAACACGGACGTCTTCAATGGTGTAATCCTTCGAGACCTTCATGATGTTCTCTCTATCCATGTACTCTTGCATAACAGTGACATTCCTTTTCATAGAGCGCCATGGGTAATGAGCCTCAAAGGTCCTCATGACCCCCGCATCTAGAGGGTAAATTAGAGATGTGTTTGGGGACAAGTAGAATACTTCAGTGTTTTCAGTGTTGAACTAATGGGGTTCTGGGTGGCCAGGGGGCATTGTCCAGTATCAAAAGGACTTTAAAAGGTAGTCCCTTACTGACAAAGTACTTCCTGATTTCAGGGATAAAGTATCAGCAGAACCAATCCTGAAAAAGTGTTCTGATTGCACTGGCTTCTTGTAGTACAACCAGAAGACTGGCATTTGTGTTTATCTCTTCCCTTCAGGACTCTGGTGTTTTTAACTTCATAGATAAGGATAGTACTGAACAGAAAGCCAACTGCATTTGCACAAAGTGCAGTGTGCATTGATTTTTTTTTAATATCCTGCCACTTTGCTGAATTCCTATATGAGTTCTAGCAATTTTGGGTTGGAGTGTTTTGGGTTTTCCACATAGAGTATCATGTCATCTGTGAAGAGAGTTTGATTTCTTTTTGGACAATTTGGATGCCTTTTGTTTTTGTTGTCTGATTGCTGAGGCTGGGACTTCTAGTGCTATGTTGAACAACAGTGGTGAGGCTGGGGATCTGCCTTGTTCCTG
This sequence comes from Enhydra lutris kenyoni, assembly GCF_002288905.1. Lineage (NCBI taxonomy): Eukaryota > Metazoa > Chordata > Mammalia > Carnivora > Mustelidae > Enhydra > Enhydra lutris. The sequence continues at coordinate 62,744,752 of NW_019154105.1, read as the reverse complement.
ACTTTAGGAGAAAAGCTGTTTTTACCCTTGAGAATGATAATCACTGTGGACTTTTCATAGGTGTCTTTTATGATATCGAAGGATGTTCCTTCTATCTTTACACTGTGAAGAGTTTTAATCAAAGGATGCTGTACTTTGTCAAATGCTTTTTCTTCATATATTGAGAGGATCATATGGTTCTTGTCCTTTATTTTAGTTAGTAAATCACATTGATTTGTGGATGTTGAACCACACTTGCATCCCAGGAATAAATCCAACTTGGTGGTGGTGAATTATCATTTTAGTGTACAATTGGACAATATTGGCTAGTATTTTGGTGAGAATTTTTGCATCCATATTCATCAGGGATATTGGTCTGTAATTTTCCTTTTTGGTGGCTATCTTTGTCTGGTTTTAGGATCAAGGTAATGCTGGCCTCATAGAACAAGTTTGGGTTTTCCTTCTATTTCTATTTTTTGAAACCGCTTCAGAAGAGTAGGTTCTAGTTCTTTAAATGTTTGGTAGCATTTCCCTGAAAAGCCACCTAACACTGGACTCCTGTTTGTTGGGAGATTTTGATTACTGCTTCAATTTCTTTGGTGGTTGTGGGTCTGTTCAGGTTTTCTATTTCTTCCTGTTTCAGTTTTGGTAGTTCATATGTCTGTATTAGGAATGCATCCATTTCTTCCAGATTGCCTAATTTGTTGGCATAGAGTTGCTCATAGTATGTGCTTATAATTGTTTGTATTTTGTCAGCATTGATTGTGATCTTTCCTCTTTCATTCATGATTTATTTGGGTCCTTTCTCTGTTCTTTTTCATAATTCTGGCCAGGGGTTTATCAATCTTACTAATTCTTTCAAAGAATCAGCTCCAATTTTCATTGATCTGTTCTACTGTTCTTTTGGTTCTGTTTCATTGATTTCTGCTCTAATCTTTATTTCTCTTCTACTGCGTTTAAGCTTTATTTGCTGCTCTTTCTCCAGCTCCATAGGTCTAGGGTTAGGTTGTATATTTGAGACCTTTCTTGTTTCTTGAGTAAGGCTTGGATTGCTATGTACTTCCCTCTTAGGACCAACTTTGCTACATCCCAAAGGTTTTGAACAGTTGTGTTTTCATTTTCATTTGTTTCCATGAATTTTTAAAATTCTTTGATTTCCTGGTTGGCCATCCATTCTTTAGTAGGATGCTCTTTAGCACTCATGTAGTTGAGTTCTTTCCAAATTTCCTCTCATGAGTGAGTTTCAGTTTCAAAGCATTGTGGTCTGAAAATATGCCTGGCATAATCCCAGCCTTTTGGAACCAATTTGAGACTTGATTTATGACCCAGTATGTGGTCTATTCTGGAGAGTGTTCTATGTGGATTCTGAAAAGAATGGGTATTCTGTTGCTTTAGGATGGAATGTTCTGAATATATCTGAAGTCCATCTGGTCCAGTGTGTCATTCAAAGCCTTTGTTTCCTTGTTGATCTTCTGCTGAGATAATCTGTCCATTGCAGTGAGTGGGTGTTGAAGTCCCCTACTGTTATTGTATTATCAATGTATTTCTTTATTTTTGTTATTAATTGGCTTATATAATTGGTTGCTCCCATGTTAGGAGCATAAATATTTACAATTATTAGATTTTCTTGTTAGATAGACCCTTTAATTCTGATATAGTGTCCTTCTTCCTCTCCCTCCTCATCTAATTAATATGTTATATTACAGTCATTGATTTAAAATCTAATTTGTCTGATTTAAGGATTGCCACCCCAGCTTCCTTTTGATGTCCATTAGCACGATAAGTGGTTTTCTACTTCCTCATTTTAAATATGGAGATGTCTGTGGGTCTAAAATGAGTCACTTGCAGATAGGATAGCAATGGATCTTGCTTTATTATCCAATCTGATACCCTGTGTCTTTTGATTGGGGCATTTAGCCCATTTACATTCAAAGTAACTATTGAAAGATATGAACTTAGTGCCATTGTATTACCTGGAAAGTGACTATATCTGTGGATTCTTTCTGGTCTATGTTACTTTGGGGCTCTCTCTTCACTTGGAGGATCACTTTTAATATTTCTTGTAGGCTAGTTGGTGATCACAATTTCTTTTAGTTTCTGTTTGTCCTGGAAGCTTTTTATCATTCCTATTTTGAATGACATCCCGGCCAGATAAAGTATTCTTGGCTGCATATTTTTTCATTTAGCACCCTGATTACATCATGCTAGTCTTTTTTGTGGATAGGTCTGCCACCAGTCTAGTGTTTCTATCCTTGGAGGTTACAGACTTCTTGTCCCAATCTGCTTTCAGGATTTTCTCTGCCTCTCAGATTCGCAAGTTTCACTATTACATGCCAGGGGTGTTGACCTATTTTTGATTTGGGGGAGTGTCTGTACCTCCTGGATTTGGATGCCTGTTTCTTTCCCCAAATTAGAGAAGTTTTCAGCTATAATTTACTCTAATATACTTTCTGCCTCCCCTTCCTCTTCTTCTGGGATTCAAATTATTCTAGGGGGTATTGTTCAGTGGTAGAGCATTTGACTGCAATTATTCTAATATTCTTTTGCTTAATGGTATCACTTATCTCTCTAATTCTCCCCTCATGATCCAGTAGTTGTTTAGTTCTCTTTTTCTCAGCTTCTTTATTCTCCATCATTTTGTCTTCTAAGTCATTAATTCTCTTCTGTTTCATTTATTCCAGCAGTTAGAGCCTCCATTTTTTTATTACATCTCTTTAATAGGCTTTTTGATTTTGACTTGGTTAGATTTTAGTTCCTTTCTCCAAAAATGAATTTTCTATTGTTTTGTGTGCTTTTTCTCAAGCCTAGCTAGTATCTTTATAATCGTTATTCTGAACTCTAGTTCTGACATCTTACTTATCTCCATACTGATTAGGTCCCTTGCAATCAGTACTGCTTATTTTTTTATTTAGATGAATTTTTCCATCCTCGCCAACACTTGTTTCTTGTGTTGATTTTAGTTAAAATACACAGGTATCTTTATGGAACTAGTACTGACTTTCCTGGTTGGAGTGAAGGAGTAAAGGAGAAATGAGAGTGTAAAGCAGGGACATTTTCTGTGGCTGTCCTGGTGATACTCAGTTCTGTAGGCTCCTGGCCTTTAGATAACATTCTCCAAGTAGATGATAACCTATATGACTTTGAAAGTGAGAAACAGGGGACCAGGAATTCTTAGGTTGTATTGACTTGGGTGTTTGTATTGAGCTAAGTTCAACTGGGAAATGGTGAGAGCTGGGGAAAGTTGGTTTGCTATTTACCTGAAATTCCCTGAGGCTGTCTATGATTGAGAAATGTGGGAGAGGAAGCACTCCAAAGAAAGGCAAAAATATGAGCAATAAGGAAAGAGGGAAACATCTTTCTTAGAAGTAAAGGTAAATCCCTGAGCTCTAATCTGTTGAAAACCAAGTCTACCTACTAAAGAGGTTTAGAACTGTCATCTTGTCAATTAGTCTTTTTTCAGGATTTGCATAGCTGTATCTATGCTATACTGAAAATTAGTGCCAACTGCATCAGGCGGACATTGGGAAGAGATAATAGAATGCTAATAACATCTTCCATGGGGAAGATACAGGGTTGTGCAAATTGACCTAGGTCTCAGAAAATGGAAACCTTATAAGATTGAGAAGTTCCACAGATGTTGGCAAGTTCTCCTAAGGTGAAGAATCTCAAAATTCTATATAGAGGCATGATTACTTTTTCCCTTGTTATGTTGATATAGTTGCTCTTCCTTGACTGTTTACACTCTATTTCCTCTTTATTAAAAGTGCCTTAGTGACATCATCATGGTTCTTATAAGATCCTCCTTGAAAAAGAAATAGGGAGAGTTTTATGCTTTTAGTTCTTTGTGGTTGGTTGTGCTTAGAATTCCTTCTTGGTCAGAACTTAAGACAATTCTCCCTCTACTTCCCCCAATCTTGCATGAATATAAGTGTAAGTGACTTCTGACCTTCATGACCTTGTTCCTTAAATCTATTGCCTAATACAGTAGAAAACTGATCAACTTTGTTTTGAAACACTATAGAAAGTTAATTCTCCCTTGTCTTAGATAAGCAAGATGACATCAGCTGCTCTTGAGTAATCCCAGGATCCATCCACATGTGGGATCTCAGGATTTAAACCCTGTTTCCTGCTTCTTCAGTTAGAGGTGACCCTCCTACTTAAATATTAGTCATGATTTATATTACACTATCATTTTAGGAACAATTCTTTTCCAGTAGAACTGGAGTTTCTCTCATCTCTCTGCAGCCTCCCAAGGACATTATGCAAACCTCAATCACTCATATAGGTACTTAGCACTAGTGATATCATATATAGTCCTTTGCTATGTAGTTGTTTTCTAAAGTCCATTTACAGGCTACTTGTTACTAACCTGGCCTTGGCATTGTTACTGGTGTTCCTTGAAGATCTCTGAAAACAAGATATGGAGAATTTTGTTTGTAAATCTAGATTGGACCATGACAAGCTCAATGTTTCTAGGAGTCTTCCCTTTAAGAGATAGCTATGGTCCTTACGCATTCCCGCCTCCACATTTGAATGAAAATAAGATAAGAATAAACTAAATTTTACAAAAGATCTTATTTTTAAGAGACCTATTTTCTCACAAGCAATTTCCCATCAAAGTGTAATTGAGATGTATACTTATCCAAAATTTTAGGTGGTCTTTATTTAGAAGTCTTTAAAAAAATGTTAGCAAGGAGGGATGACAGAGGTATGGTATTCATTCTCCAGTGGATTTTGGTCTGGGCCTTCTTTTTTCTAAGCTTCCTTATGTAACCTGTTTTAAAAGAAAACAGTTGTACTTTGTGCTGAAATAAACAGGGAGACATCAACAGGAGGACTATTTCTGTGACTTACTGGGTCAGATAGGTTCCTTAAGAGACCATTTGTATGAGGTTGATGTACCTGTCATCCTCAGCTGGTCTCATAGTATAGGAACTGATCATGGGACAGGAGAATCTGCTATACTACTGTACATGTAAAAGGTACTCCACTAATATTGGCTTCAAATAACCCATTTATTTTGTAACTGGTGATAACACAGAATGAACATCCTAAGGGCCAAGTGAATCCTTACAAATACTAGGTTGGGAAACATCCTGTGGGATGCTGATGTGTAGTCACTGCCCAGCTCCCACAGAGCAGCTCTGTCCTGAGAAGTGCTTTCTCCACTTTCACCTAAATATCATTGCTTCAGGTGGCTCCCCTATGTAGGACCAGTCCATGGCCTGGAGCTGGGGAAATCCTCAGCAGCCCAGCTGCAGATCCTGAGTTCTCTGTGAACTGAAGTCCACTCCTTATAGGCACTTCTACTGTGTCCCCCAGCCTACTCTTTGACCTTCCATTCCCTTAGGACTTGAAATTGGAGAGACCTGAAATCAAACTCTTCTATGATTAGACAAGGAGAACAGATACCTTGCCAGTTTTATCAGGGCTGATCCATGACCCCAATCCTCATTTGACCCCTGCTTACAGAGCACTAAGTTTCTCTTCCTATCACATTGATCTCAGAGAGGAAGGGACAATCCTCTTTCATGGCAGGGAGCAGATATGTCCTCAGTGCCAGTTATGACCTAAAAACCCATGGGGCTTTGTCCCTGGTGCTGTTTCTTTCCATTTGGATTGAGCAGAACATAGACTTCCCTAGTCATATCTCACTTTGTGAGGAACAGGTTGTTCTTTAAGGTCACAAATTTGAACCTGTCTGGAAGTTCCTTAGAAAGGTATTGGTAGGTGATGCATCTTGAAAATCACTTAGAGGAGGGGAAGGTGTTTTCTATGAGGTGATCTGTTCTTTATAAAGCATATCAGTCCCCCACTGAAGTAGAAATAAGGGCATGTCCCTTCCCCCTATGTCTGAACAGGTGTGTGGTGTCCTTTCCCAGCTAAAAATCTGCTTTGGCTGCCCCTAGATAATTAATTGCTCTGCACTTCCTGATTGAAAAGAATAATGAAGGTAACCAGCCAGAGGAAGAAGAGACCTATGAGGAACCTATATCCCCATAACTTCTTACAGGGTCATGGTTAATTTCTCATGCATCAACAAGAATAAAGATTTCCCTTCTGTGTCTCATTAGTGATGGCCATGTTACATGAATGAAGTAAGGTCTCATCTTTAGGACCCTATACTACTTGAAAAAGTGGTTGTCTCTTCTCATGTCCTCCTTGAATCCATGAATGACTACCTTTAGGAATAACAGGTTAAAAGTATGGTTGTGTCAATGCCTATTTTAAGGTGCTTTGAGGACTGGGACATCTCAGCTGAGAGCTACTGTAGATTTCATGAGCCCTAGCTATATCTGAAGTGGAATAATTGGTCCTGGAATTAGAAGTCTGCAACCTACGGATCAGGGACCTGTTACTGGACAGAGGACACATTCTGAACTGAGATTTGGGTGCTTGCCACTTAAAAATCCATACTTGAAAGATAGGTAATAGGAAAAGAAATGTCATATCCAGGAAACCAGCAACCTGGGAAGATGGCAGACTAAGGTCTCAAAGACTATCTTCTCCATCCAGGTGAAGCAGGAAATTTTTAAAGGGGGAAGCACAGGGAAATGGTGAGGGGGCTATGTTACAGAGAAGTTGGTGCTCAGCAGTTAATCATTTGTTGACATGATCCTGCACAGACTTGCTGGCATCAGTGGCAGCTGTCTTCAAATGTGATCAGGCCTTATTTTCTAGGGAAAGTCTGGTCCTTTGTTCAAGGCCAGTGGTCTTCAAAATCTCAAGGGAAGTTCTATAAACTATAAGGGGCTTAGGTCAGCAAGCAAGTAGTGCATAAGCTTGAAGCAAGTTAACCCTTAAGGCCAGTTGGAAGTGCTGTCTTGCGGTTAGTGGGTTGTTAGTCCTTCCAGATACACCAAACTCATGTGCCCTAAGTTTTATAGAATTCAGAACCCAGTCACATATTTGGAACGGAAAGTGGCTCAGAGTTAGAATAAAAATAGCCAGGTCTGATAGAAGGTTCTAGTATGGCCCAACCAGATAGAGGAGATTAAAATGATACACTCCTTCCTATGATTCTAAGTTTTTGTCATGTCTCCTTTTGGAGACAAAGACAACTTTATTCACTCTGCTCACCTCCTACCATCTCTCTGCTTCCATAACTATTTTGATGGACTCTGCCTGCAGGGGTCTTATTTTGGAGTAGGATTCTATCCTGCCAGGCCTGCTAGAGACCACCTAGGTAATCCTTAATACACTATTTTGGGTCATTGGGCTGTTTTCCATCCATGAGTACTTATGAAGCTTTAGGTGGAAACATTAACATTTTGTACATCCTAGAAAGGAATTTAGCTATAATTTATTCTTGGACACACCCACAGACATTGACTACAGGGCAGTAGTTAGCATTCAGGCCTTTACCTAAGGCTCCTACCCTCTGAGCTCTCAGATAGCTAGCTCTTCAGAATCACTGGAAGTTGATCCCATGGTAGTACAATGTCTTTCCTGATAGGGGTCCTGTATCTTAACATGATGATACCTATACATGATGGCCTTTTTGTTTGATTGGTGGGTTCCATTTTCCATTGGTTTTGATTACTGTGTCTGAAAGTGTGTTTTGAGGTAAAAGATCAAGGACATGAATCAAATCTTCATCACGCTGAAGGATGTCTACCTAGGTTGAGTGTAAACCTACTTGCTAAATAATGGGTGCTTTTGACTGTGACATGCCAGATGTGCCTCCTGGAAGCATGCATGGGAAGTACAGGACTGAATGTAAGGAAGTTGCAGCCAGATGCCCCTGAAGTTGTTTCTTGATGCTTTAGACATTATTAGCAACTGCTAGCAATATGAGGCCTGTAGCAGCACTTTCTGCTCTGGGTAGCCAGGCCCTGGAGACATGAAGCAGTACTCTAACTGTTGCAATCATCACAATGTCACCCTGCTTGGGCTTCATTATATCCTATAACATGAGTCTGATGTGTCTTATGGATACGGTAAATATTATACTTGTGCATTCCCAGAGCAATCTTTTTCTAGTTGTGCTTGGTGGTGTTTTTCTGGGGAACATGTTTCTAATGACTTGGAAGATGGGTCCCATGGGAGAAAAATCCTTATCAGACTATGTCAGACCTGCTTTCTTGGTGCACAGTGATAAGCATTCCACTTTTCTGGGATGCTTTGCTGACTGTGAAGCAGGAGCCTCACTAGCCAGTTCTGAGCAGCATCATTCTCCTGGCATATTAGCTTTACTATCAGTAAGGCTTAATTCTCCAGTGGAGGTGAGTCTCTCTGCTCCTCAGTGATAAGCACAATGTGAGCCCAGGGAGTCTGTGTCCAGAACAAGAGAAAAGAGCTTCCTATTCATAGTCTTAAGCTACATTTAATTGGGGAGTGGGGGGGAAATGGTCCTGCTGGTGGAATAAGTTGTTTGTAATATCCAGAACAGGGAAATCTCCCATGTCCATGTTTGTCCCTCCAAAGCACCCACTCATTTTCATGTTTCCTAAAATGTATGATTTTAAGATACCAGTTGCAAGGTGTTACCAAAGGCAGCTCAGTGTTAGGTGAAAAACAGGAATCTATTCTTTCCCATACAGGGAATGGAAGTTATATTGAATTTTCTCAGTGGCACTGATTGATATTTTATTTTAAATTTTTATTAACATATAATTTATTATTTCTTTCAGGGGTACAGGTCTGTGATTCATTAGTCTTATACAATTCACAGCACTCACCGTAGCACATACCCTCCCCAATGTCCATCATCCAGCCACCCTATCCCTCCCACCCCTCTCTCCTCTAGCAACCCTCAGTTTGTTTCCTGGGATTAAGAGTCTCTTGTGGTTTGTCTCCCTTTCTGGTTTCATCTTGTTTCACTTTTCCCTCCCTTCCCCTATGATCCTCTTGCACATCTGGGGTAGAGGGAGAAGTTTCATCTTGCCCATACAGGGAGTGAGGTTGCTTTTCCTTGTTTCTGGCTGAAACTCAATTATGTTTGAAGAACTTATACTTTGGAAGGAAAAATTATAATCTGTTCTGACCTTCTCCTTCAGCTCACATGATTTCTAATGAGATTGTCCCATATTCCCATTTGAAACTCCTGTGGTTGAGTCATGAGGGAGACTAAGATGTTTTTTTCCATCACTTCTCATATACAAACTTGACAGAACCTTACCCAGGGGCATGGTCTCACTAGACTTTGTGGTGATGCTCTAAGGGGAGACTTTGCAAAGCAATGTTGGTTTGGCTTCCATTGACAGATATGTGGATGGGAGTTGGAAAGTGATACCAACCCTCTGAGTCCTTGATGAAGAGTCTTGGACTTTAATATTTGTCTACCCAATATTTTTGTTCTGACATCATAAAAAAGGGTCCTTTCCTGCATATTTGGGATGGCCCAAGTGAGTGGTCTTACCATACGGCTGTCTTAGAAGAGAAGAATTCTCAGTTTATACACAGAATTCTCAATGTCTACTACATAGGCAGTATTTATCATGAGCCTGGGTCAACTGGATCATCTTCCCCAGTTATTTCCACCCATAGCAAATAGATCACAGGTGTTCAGCCTTCTCTGCCATGGGTTCCTTTTCGATGAGTAAAGTCCTAAGGGTTTACAATGTCCACACTATGTAGGGTTGAACCTCTAGCAGATATTGCTTCTGAAAAACCATTCCTCCCCATTCCCCTGATGATCATAGGTAGAGAACCTACTGTGATTGCCTGAAGGAATTGACACTAGTATTGTCTTAATGGAACCAGCCCTGACATTTCCCTGTGGGGACAAGTTGGTTGAAAGTGAATTGGTAGACTTAACTGGTTAGGAAACTCTTGTCTGATGCTTGCTGGTGATGCAGGGACACGGTCTAAGCCTCCAGACAAGTCACGTGGCAAGTGCCTGCCTTAATCAGGGGCCATAGAACACTCCTCATCTTTACTAACTTCTCTACAAATGGGTGTTTTCCATCTGAAATGGTTTCATCTGTGCACCCAGTCCCATGGTGCTTCTGCACTGATGGATTTATAAGAGACACAGAGCCATTTTCCAGATTTTCATGATCCTCTGCTACCTACCATACTCTAGGATTGACCACATCAGGAATTCAGCCCTGGATATGCAAGGTCCAATTTTAAGTTCTTAGAAATGCCATTGTTTAAGTGTGGTTTAGTCTTATAGTCAGTCCTGACTTCACAATAGAATCTTGATCAAAATCTGAATTCCCATTGGTAATGTGCCATTTTATACTGATGGAAACAGATTGTTTTGTAAACATAAAGAACAGTCTGTTACCTCTTTCTACTCTTAATATGCCTGCTATAACTCAGATGAATGCTCAAATCACAACAAGGGCTATAGGTGAATTAGTCACTGTCCATGGTCATGTATGATATACTAAACCCAAAGACCTGTATCTAATATATTACCCTCTCTCTTGCACTCTAGGGGGCCCAGGAAAGAGAGTTTTAGAATGAATGATGTGGAAACATTCTGTCCCTTTCTCTTCCACATGCTGGCCCTTAGTTTTCCTTGATGCCTTTTGGGTGTTCCTTGATCTGATCTTTAGCTACATTCATTCTATTCCACATATTTTCACACAGTACTGTATTAATGCTGTACTAAAGGATATAGACAAAATATATATCCTTTTTTGGGCTAATATCAATCCCATTGTCTCCTACAATATGGACTCTGTATATTTTAATTTCTTGATCTCTTAATCTCTTTAAAGAATAGAGATTTAATAATCTCTAAAATATGGTTCTCTTTAGGTGACTCTCTTGAACTTTGTTCTTGTAGTAGCTCTTCTTCCTGAACATATATAGTCACACGGTGATGCTAGATTTAAAAGATTTGTTTTATAATGGACTAAAGTACATTCACCTGCATTGAATGCCATTTTGTACTGTTACCTGGATGTTCTCCAAAGCTGTGAAGAAGACGAGAACAACAAATACCATATGACTTCACTCATATGTGGAATTTAACAAAATGGGATCACATGCAACTAATGAATTATTGAATGCTATATCAAAAACTAATGATTTGAAGGGGCGGGGAGTGGGAAGTTGGGGGAGCCTGGTGGCGGATATTATGGAGGGCACCTATTGCATGGAGCACTGGGTATGGTGCATAAACAATGAATTCTGTTACACTGAAAAGAAATTAATAAAAAAAGAAAAGAAAAAAAAGAAAAGAAAAAACCAAATGATGTACTATATATTGGCTAATTGAATTTAAGAAAGGAAAACAGTGCTAGGACTGGTTGGTTGGTTTTTATTTAGTTACAATTAACATATAGTGTATTAGTTTCAGAAGTAGGGTTCAATAATTTATCAGTTGTACATAATACCCAGTACTCATTATATCATGTGACCTCCTTAATGCCCATCATGCTGTTATCCCATCCTCTCACCTAACTCCCTTTCTAAAACCCTCAGTTTGTTTCCCAGAGTCAAGAGTCTGTCATGGTTTATCTCCCTCTATGCTTTTTTTCCAATTTTATCTTCCTTCCCCTATTGTCCTCTGCACTATTCCTTATATTCCACATACGAGTGAAACAATATAATTGTCTTTCTCTGACTTATTTCACTTAGGATAATACCCTCTAGTTCCATCACACCATTGCAAATGGCAACATTTCATTCTTTTTGATGGCTGAGACTCTGAATAGCCAAAGGAACATTGAAAGAGAAAACCAAAGCCGCTGGCATCACAATTCCGGACTTCAAGCTATATTACAAAGCTGTTTGTTTTTTATAAAGAACATGCTGTCTGTAGGAGAATGAAGATTTTCCCTCTCTGAGTAGCTGTACGGGTCAACAAGCCTGTGTAAAGCAGGAATCTCACTGACCTTCTGAAGTACAAAGAATCATGTACTAACAGTTTACTGAGTTTTCCCATGGATCTGTCTCTTCAAAGTGTTTGGATGGAACAAACCCATGAATTCCCCTTCTTCTAGCCTCTGACCAGCCTCCAACCTCCTTTCTAGTCATAACCTTAAGAACCATCTTTCTCAGCCATCCTTTCTCCTTCAGAAGAACAGAACACCATTTTTTGAGTTTTGCTCCTTATTGACAAACAATCATGAGCTGCCACATTCTGCAGAAGTATTCCTGAAAACCCTGATGTGCTGAATGAAAAGATTATTCCAGACACCTTAGTGGGAGAAAGGAGAGGGTCCAACAACCAGATGCTCTAGTGGCCAAAGGTCCTAAGTCAGATTCTGCCTCCACTTTTATTGTGAATGTTATTAATATGGCAAGGGAAAAAGAAAAATAAGGAATGTGAAGCTGTAATAATCAAAATGGTGGTAGAGGGAGTGTTGTGTGATTAGAACAAGGTGTCCTCGTGATGAGCATGAAGACAAGGGAGTACATGGAGTGCATGATCCCCAGAGAGAAATGTTTCTTCTCAGTCAAGCATTTGCTCCCTGGATGAGTGCATTGAGTTGCATTGAGGATCCAGCTGTTTTCAGCCCAGAAACCTCAAAGGGGGCTCAGTTTTCTGGACACTCCTTTTCTTTTCAACTAGTCTCATCCAGGGAGACATATGTTTATTAAATCTTATCCAGCTAGGCACTATGAATTCCTACACATGTGGACCCTCATCTGTGTGACTTCCTGGGGAGCCACTTCCTGGCTAAAAAGATGAAACTAATCTCAAATATGGGCAATCACTTGATCAACTTCTACAGGGTGGCTAGTTCCCAGCCTGGGCTGGGTAAGTCTCTCTTTGAAAGGGTCACCCTCAAGCAAGACTAGGGGCTTCTGGAGCCCAGCAGCCTTTGAGGGGTCTCTCTGGCATCCACATGGTGTCAGGACTGCTGCCTGAGGTTTCCCTGTGGCTGCAGAGAAGATTCAGGAGGAGAAAGTGAATAGAGATGGCCTGAAGGGGGGACCTCAGACGAGAGCCTTGACCTCATACGTTGTCTTACAGGATCAGGGTGGGGCCTTCTCCCAAACCATGGACCAAATGAAAATAATAAACCTTTTCCTGGGAAAAGGGAACTTATGTATCTTAGTTCCTCAGAATGGTAAAACTGGTGGGACTTCAACTAGTGGACAGAATCTACTTGGACTTAATATGAGACCACTGTCAATCTAGAGTGCCCAGTGTCCTGATTACCCCTCACAAGAAGGTACCAGATCAATTTAGCCTAGACAATTGTGCTGAGGGGTAGTTCCAGTTGCTAATGGTTCCACAGAAACAGGTTTGTGAACTTGTCATTGCCGCCTGGTGTGTTCTTGGAATTCCTTATGCCTTAAATCAGAGTGCTATAAACCTATTTTGAGTCTTCAATGACGTAGCTGTAATGACAAAATCTTGGTATATTATAGTTCTATTCACTGGATTCTTCTTGGCTCCTAGTAAGGTGCTTGAGTTTTCTTTTGTGTACTGGTCTTTGCTGCTTTTACTTATTATCCAAGAGTAAAGACTTTCAGATTACTTTCATTTTAGCTAGCCATCTTTGTCAACATCTATCTCTTGTCCCTTGATCCTTCTGCTAGTAACTTCTCACTTTGATGTTATATCTCACTCAGGATGGAAAGTTAGTCCTCCTTTGTGTAGGGTGGAGAGAGTCCTAGAGTCAAAATTCCCTGGAAGGCTTTAACCACCCATGGTCTCTCTCTGATGCTTGTCAGTGGAAAATAAGAGCTCTTGTCTTTGTCCAAAGTTGAGATGCCTGTGAAAGGCTATGGGCCCTTCAGCAAGATGAGGGAGCAGAAGCTCATTCCCAGTACCTATATTTCATCACTACCCCACATCCCTAAGAGGGCCTCCTGTAATGTTCATGCTTGGGTGTGTGATATTCTTTTGCTGAACAAAGATGGTCTGTCACTTATGGTGATAAAAAGCTACATTTAAAAACCACACTACAGACTGTGTGACACTTAATGATGGCAATTAACAGACTAACCATCTGTGTGAATAGTCTTCCCCCAAACACACAGCCCTTTACAATAGGAGGAAGCATTCTTTGCAGGAGTGTTCCCTGTTAAATTCTGAGAGAACTGAGCTGGTCTTTGCTGTGTTCTCCTAATACTGAGCATGTGGGGATTCTTGTGCTCAATAGATGTCAGTCTGTTCGGAACAATGAGATGATAGCAACTTTCCTGTATAATCCCCTGGGGTCATAGGCAAAACCTAGATGTAAACTATTTCCTGGTATGTGCCATTTCCTATTGGCCATCAAGTTGTTAAGTGAATTGCCCAAGATGTGGTCATTTTCCCCACTATACCCCTTACAAAGCATAACTTCTCAAGCAACTTAAAAGAATTTTCTTTTTATTTCACTGGCATCTTTGATTGTTGAAGGAGGTCCTCATTGGGATCTCAACCACTCCTTCAAGGAATTTAGGACCAGTGATAGCTCACGGTTTGTCATTTTGACATTGATGCTTTTTCTTTCTTGCTATTTAAGGTATCTCAGTGACTTCATTCCTGTCTCACTGGGGTACTCTACTAAATAGGATGTGAAAAATTTAGGTCTGATAATGGCTGTGAGGAAGTGTTTGATATTATGTCTGGTGATAGCCATGTAGAAGTCTGTGTTCTTAGAATTTCTTCATGGTCACAGATGGCTTATAAACACAATGACCTTTCCCCCCAACCTGTGTGTAATATAGATGAGCAGAGAGTGAACTCTTTGCTAAAGCAGTTTTCATGAGGTGACCTGATTCCTTTTTGAAAAAGTATAGCAATCTCCCACTGAAATGGAAATGAGGTTATTTCCCTTACCCCAGAATATGATGATGAGTGTATGGTATCCTTTCCAAGTGGATTTCTGATTTGGCTGTCTATACATAATTAATCTGCCCTGTGCTGCCTGATTCAGCTGGCCTGAAGGGGGGACCTCAGATGATCCTTGACCTCATAAGTTGTCTTGCAAGATCACATTAGCTCCTCATGGGTCAATTAGAATAAAGATGACTTTCCTGCTGTGTTTCATTAGCTGAGGCTAGATAATTAATTCTGGCCATGCTGTGTGAGTTGTCTCTGAACTTGAGGACACTGATCTGTAAAAGGTGTGGTCTCCCTTTTCTCTTTCAATGTCCTTTCAGTGTTTGGTTGGGCTGAGAGAAACTACAGCAAGGAATGGTAGGGGGAAAAAAAAGGGAGTGGGAGAACATAGGCAGTAATCTCTTCGATATCAGCCACACCAACTTCTTTCAAGATATGTCTCCAAAGGCAAAGGAAACAAAAGCCAAAATAAACTTTTGGGACTTCATCAAAATCAAAAGCTTCTGCACAGCAAAGGAAACAGTCAAGAAAACAAAGAGGCAACCCATGGAATGGGAGAAGATATTTGCAAATGACAGTACAGACAAAAGATTGATATCCAGGATCTATAAAGAACTCCTCAAACTCAACACACACAAAACAGATAATCATATCAAAAAGTGGGCAGAAGATATGAACAGACACTTCTCCAATGAAGACATACAAATGGCTATCAGACACATGAAAAAATGTTCATCATCACTAGCCATCAGGGAGATTCAAATTAAAACCACATTGAGATACCACCTTACACCACTTAGAATGGCCAAAATTAGCAAGACAGGAAACAACATGTGTTGGAGGGGATGTGGAGAAAGGGCAACCCTCTTACACTGTTGGTGGGAATGCAAGTTGGTGCAGCCACTTTGGAGAACAGTGTGGAGATTCCTCAAGAAATTAAAAATAGAACTTCCCTATGACCCTGCAATTGCACTACTAGGTATTTACCCCAAAGATACAGATGTAGTGAAAAGAAGGGCCATCTGTACCCCAATGTTTATAGCCACAATGGCCACGGTCGCCAAACCATAGAGAGAACCAAGATGCCCTTCAACGGACAAATGGATAAGGAAGATGTGGTCCATATACACTATGGAGTATTATGCTTCCATCAGAAAGGATGAATACCCAACTTTTGTAGCAACATGGACAGGACTGGAAGAGATTATGCTGAGTGAAGTAAGTCAAGCAGAGAGAGTCAATTATCATATGGTTTCACTTATTTGTGGAGCATAACAAATAGCATGGAGGACATGGGGTGATAGGAGAAGGCATTTGGGGGAAATTGGAAGGGGAGGTGAACAATGAGAGACTATGGACTCTGAAAAACAATCTGAAGGGTTTGAAGAGGTGGGGGGGTGGGAGGTTGGGGGAACCAGGTGGTGGGTATTAGAGAGGGCACAGACTGCATGGAGCACTGGGTGTGGTACAAAAACAATACTGTTATGTTGAAAATAAATAAATGATTAAAAAAAACACACACGTTGCATAAAAAAAAAAAAAAAAGGGAGTGTACCTGGAGTGTTCTTGTTGATGCATTTTCTAAGAGGGATCCAGTGGATGGAATTATGCCACAAAGATCTACTTTTGCTTTCATGTTCCCAAGCTACGCTGGAGGGGAGAGGTTGGTCCTAGAAGTCAGAGGTTTTCCACATCGTCCAAAATGGGGGCCTATGAGTGGGTATGTATGTTGATCCCTCTATGGTACCCATTTCCATGTGCTCTAAACAACTTTCCAAACCATCTTCATGATTGATGTTAGAAGCCTATTAAACTTAGACTGATAACACCCAACTCTAGATGACAGATTCTAGGCTGGCCCAGACATATAGGGGTATTAAAATTAGTCTCCTAGCTTTCCTGTCATGACAAAATTTTTGTCAAATGTCCCCCTTTTCCTCTTTTATTCAAGGATTCTGTCATTTTTCTTGATATTCTATCATTTCTCCCCAATTCTTCCTTCTTTTTTTTAATTTATTTTTTAAATTTCTTTTCAGCATAACAGAATTCATTGTTTATGCACCACACCCAGTGCTCCATGCAATACGTGCCCTCCGTAATACCCACCACCTGGCTCCCACAACCTCCCACCCCCCGCCCTTTCAAAACCCTCAGATTGTTTTTCAGAGTCCATAGTTCTTCCTTCTGTCATTTTCTACCCAATTTTTCAGGTCAATAAATGAATAATGGTCCTTTTCTGAAATATGAAGTGAAATCTGAGTATCTTAGTTTGGACCTTGAGTTCTGTATCTGTGACCTGGACGTTGGGGCAGGTACTTCCCTGGAGATTATCCAGGTAGCACAGGATCTGAAGTGGTGAATGGGGGAATGGATGGGGAGAACAGCCAGTAATGGGTGCAGCACTGAGTGGGTCACCTTACTATTTTTTTTTTCTTCAAGATTTTGTGTATGTATTGGTCACCTTACTTGTATATCTGTGTTGAGTGTGTCACAAGATGTCCTCCCTGGAAGGACAGGATCCAAGGATTCACTTGTAACTCCATCCACCCCACTGGGATGTATTGTATAGCTTAAAGCTTTTGAGAAAGCTTTAGGATAGAAATTGACACACCTCACAAGGGGGTTTCCTGCTGAATGTGGGCAACAGGAATGGTGTTGTCCTCCAAAAGTTCTGTTAGCAATGTGTCTGGAGAATGTGTGCCAAAGCACCCCAGTCTCTGCCACATATGCCAACTGAAGAATATTCCTGAAGAATACCAAACCTCCCATTCAGTAGGAATGGGAAAGTTAAGTTCCACATTAGAAAGGTTATCCATATACCATTACTGAGGTCTCTGACATCATCTTGTGAGGGATTCTGGTTTTCCTCTGTGAAGAGATTCCTCACAGGACCCTAATCCCATTTCCTGTCCCTATTTCTGCTTCTCAGTCTGTCAACCAGAATCAAGTATCTTTATAATTCTGATAAGTTAGATCTATTTGCCTACGTTGATTTTGATGATTTTCCTTTCTTTTCAAGCTTTCTTATTTTCTGTGAAGGAATATAAGGTCCTATTGAGATAGTACCAAAAATCTGATATGAATTTGCAAAGAAAACCATTGTAGAATAAATCTACAATATCTCCTTCCTGAATTGGAGTGGAGGGGAGAGTAAGGTGTTAGGTTCCATTCCTATGTAAATATCTCACTAAATTGTACTCATTTCTAATGGTACATATGTTACCATATGGATATCTTCTTCCCCTTCCAGTAGTATACTTCACTATATTCCTTCTAGTTTAGGATTTGTTGATGATCAAAATGGTGGTATTTATCCATGAATTGCATCCCTATTCCTTGAACTTCTAAGAATTGTCCTTCACTTGAATGTGAGCAAATTATGGTCATTTGCAAGAGAAGAGTTTATTCCATGCTATGACCTTGTACTTCTCCTCCTGCCCCATGTGTTCTGTGAAACCTGTCCTGGGAAGTGCTGCCTTTCCATTGGAACCTCCCATGACTTAATCCAAAGGACATGTTAGAGGGGTTTGAAACCCATTTGCAGCTGCATTACCTTCAGTTTTTATCCTGAGAGCAGGGTTGGACTAGTGACTGGTCTGTCCTGTGAAGGCAAAGGCTTCCATAGCTATTTTGCTGGACTCTGCTTGTAGGGGTCTTATTTTGGAGTATGATGCTCATCCTGTCAGCCCTGCTGGTTATCCTTTAGCACATGCCTGCTTGATACTCTTGTTCTCTGTGTCAGAGGCTTCATTTCTGAGTATCTGTAAAGCTCCAGATAAGGGCCTTAACCTTTTGGATGTCCTGGAAGGAGGCTTAACTCCAACTTATTCCTGAACATATTGATCAAATGTTGATTATGTGGCAGTATTCACCATGGGCCTAGGCCATTCAGATCTTTACTCAAGACTCCTGTATCCTGAGCTCTTGGTCACTGCAAAGTAATCCCCTGCAAGTATTCTGTCTTCATTGATATGGGATCATTATTGTAATGTGGTTGTACCTTTAAGTGACAGCCGTTCCTTTGTAGGTGGGTCTGTTTTTCATGCATTTTGGTTTTGTGTCTGAAAATCTATTTCCCCAAATACATCAGTGCAGAACTTGTATCAGATCTCTGTCCTATTGAAGGATGGTCCACCACAGTTTAGTGTAAAGCTAGGAAAATTTTTGATGTTCTTTGATATTTAAACCATTCTGTAGCTCCTTGAAATCAGACAACATTCTCATGGTAGATGCTTCTTGCCACTTCTCATCTTTCTCGATTGGGAAATTTTCCTCTGTGCTGTCTTTTCTACAAATAAATGAGTCATGAAATTATTCTACTGTTATGCCGGAGTTTTCGCATCTGAGAGACCACCAAGGAGCCAACACCAATGCAATCACGTGAGGGTTTATTTGACAAGCTTAAGCTTGGGCCCAAGTATACCCAACACAGTGGAGTAGGGACTTGGACCCTGAGGTGACATGCTTAAGCTTGGGCCCAAGTATACCTGATGCAGTGGAGTAGGGACTTGGACCCTGAACCAGATTACAGTCAGAATTTTTAAAGGCAGAGTAGGGGTGGACTCAGCGGTGGGTGAGGACAAAGGGGATGTTCAGAAGGGCTATCGGGGTAAAGAAGACTGTCAGGAGATTGGAGGCCTGGTTATTATCATGCCAAGGCCATTTTCCCCTCTAGTGAGGCACTAACATGAAGACAGCTGGGAGTTTCCTGGTGGAATGTCACATTCCTTCTATCAAGCATCCTTGTTAGTGAGATTTAGCACTGGGACATTTGTAAACCGAGGGAGACTCCTGTCTTGCAGGATTGTGATTAGAATGACTAGATCAGCAATTCAAGACTGTTTTTCTTCTTTCATCATCTTCACCATAGATATTGATCCTTAAGTGTACCTTTCCTTCTACAGTATTTGATAAAGTAGCCCTGATTTCTCAGTTATGTATGGATCAGCATGTACAAGCTAATCAAGAAAGGTGGTTTTATTTGTTCAGATAATATGTTTCAGGTAGCACAGTATATGAGACTTTTCACTTGGATCTGCTACTCCTTCTGAAGTTTCTATCATAACCTCAGAATTTGCAAGTGAACTATGCAATGTCGATAGGTGCTTAAATCATCTGCCTAGTGCCCTTGAGAGAACACAGAAGGTGGTTCAGAATCCTTTGTCATTTTTGCCCTAACTGGTTTGTAGGGACCTCTTTGGGGAAGAGGGAAAGTGAGTGAAAAATGTGAACATTCTGTCTTCAGAGAGAATTACCTTTGTGTTTCTTCTGTGGTCATTCAGGGCAGTGACAACCAAAGGGTTATAAAAATACCACTCCCAGAAGCTGAGCATCAAGGGGAAAGGGAAGGCTTGAAGCAGAGATACCTGAAGGACTTTAAGTCTGACTCAGGAATTCTGGATGGGAAAGGAATTAAAATTCCATCTTCCGCATGCTTGGTTTGAAAAAACATCGTTTGCCATTGCTGACTCTTTAATGGATATATTTTTTAAATGCTCAACAATTTCCTACAGAGGTTCAAAATCTCATGGTGGTGGTGGTGGTGACTATTGAAGGGTTAGGCCTGGAAAGTCTTCTGTGCTGCTCTTCAGCCTTCTTGCTTTCTCTCCCCTATCCTGTTTGGGTAAACAGAGAATGGTTATTTCATATGGACTTTTCCTGCATGCTAGGCTGGTCTCTTTTCACTTATTCTTGGCTTTCTTGGCAAACTCTACAAGTCATTCTAAGGTGAAGAATTTTATGATTCTCAAATAGAGTATCAGCCCCTCTAGGTACCAGAATACTGTCGCATATCAGAGTTGGGTACCAGAAAGTGCAGAACCCAGGGGCCAAATGTTTGCAACGGTTATGGGTAAGGGGACCACTTTCTCTGTGTAAAGAGTATGACTGGTGCTTCTGATGATGGCCTTTGTTGAGTTTTGTGCAGCTGCTGTCTCCACTAGATGCAACACCCTTGAAATGAAACTGATCAAGGCTGAGAGTTGAAGTTGGTTTCTCAGGCAACCCAGTCTTGGTGTGGATGTGCTGAACATTGTTCAGTAATCTTCAGCAGTAAGAACTATGCAGCCCAGTGGGCACACCGAGGCTCTGCTGTCAATATTCCTTAGGGAGTACACTAATTCAGTCAATGAAGTAAAAAAAAAAAAAAAATCAATGAGGTCATCTTTTTCTGCCTCAGCTTATTCTGTTTCATGTGGCCTTTGAAGTCCCCACCTTATTGTACCCCATATTTTGCCCAGCTCCTCTCTCTTAGTTAGCAGAAGGTGTGGTTCCACAACTGTTAGGGGTAAGTAAACTGGTATTAGCAGGGAAAACCTCCTGTGTTAGGCAGAATTTTAAGATGGCCCCAGGGTCTTTTCCCTCTGTTATGACCATAGTTAGATTACTTTCTGTGGCATGGAGCAAATGACTTTTCAGATGTTAATTGAGGTTGCATATCAGTTGACTTTCCCTTGTTAAAAATTAGAATATCCTGGGGGAGCCTGACTTACTTAGTTAAACCTAAGATCTTTAAAGAACAAGGACTTTGAGATCAGAGACTCCAGCATCTGAGACTCTCCCTTTCTGGCTTTGCTTAATGTGACTGTTGCTGGCAG
Organism: Enhydra lutris kenyoni; assembly: GCF_002288905.1. NCBI lineage: Eukaryota > Metazoa > Chordata > Mammalia > Carnivora > Mustelidae > Enhydra > Enhydra lutris. Next base: position 62,723,491 of record NW_019154105.1, on the reverse strand, counting down.
AATTCATTCCGTGTAACTGAGGAATCTGGAAATGGTATCTTGCCTACTCAATCCTCCAGATGGAAATGTAATCCAGTGATCACCTTGTTTGCCTCTTGTAAGACCCTAAAGAGAGAAGTCAGTTTGACTGTGCCCAATCGATTCTAAGTTACAGAAACCATGAGATAATGGGTGGTATTTTAAGTCACCAAGTTAGTGGCAATTTATTATATAGCAGTAGAAAACAATTACATTTGCTACTACCTTGCTAGGATTGGCCTACTTCAGGGTCTCCAGAGCTGGTGCTGCTGTACAAGCTGAGTCTGGGTGGGACTGCCCTAGTTTCTGTGATTGTAACTGCACCAGCTCATGGGACAGAGGAGCAAGTCACTCTCAGCATGCCATAGTTCGTGAGCTTACGGGCACTCACTCTTGTGAACCATGCTCCTCATTCCTTGTCATAGGACTTCTCATCCAGGGCTTGAACCACTTAAAACCATGTGATTCTTTACTAATAGTTGGTACATGTAAACATTGGCAAACTTAGCTTTTATATTCACTTAGGAGATATGGTTGTGGTCTACTTCAGGTGGGATGAAAGAATGCCAACTGATCCCCAAATGCGTGTGTCTAATGTAGCAGTTAAAGAAACAAAAAGTGGACACTAGGAAACTTCCCCAAGATGATAGTAAGTCTGGTATAAGTTTTCTCATATAGAGAACAAGTTTCTCACCATTTGAAGACCTACATACCTACAGACATAACAAATTATTGACTACTGATTTCTTTATAGTTGTAGTTACTCTTCGTTGAAATAGATTAAGGTAAAATCCAAAATAAAAATTGAATGATTTTTACATGAGAAAAAAAAACTAATTCTCTATAAAATTTCTTCTTTAAAAATATTTTTATTTAAATTCAATTTATTTAACATAGTGCATTAGCTTCATGGGTAGAATTTAGTGACTCATCAGTTGTATATAAAACCTAGTGCTCGTTACATCAAATGCCTTCATTAATGCCCATCACCCAGTTACCCCATCTCCTCACCCACATCCCCTCTAGTAACCCTCAGTTTGTTTCCTATGGTTAAGAGTCTCTTTTGGTTTGCCTCCCTCTGTTCTTATCTTATTTTTCCTTCCTTTATCCTATATTCATCTGTTTTAAGTTCCACATATGAGTGAGAACATATGGTATTTGTCTTTTTCTGACTATTTTGCTTAATTCCATCCATGTCATTGTAAATGGCAAGAGTTCATTTTTTTGGATGGCTGAATAATATTATATATATTGTACACATATATATGCACACATTTATATATATATATATACATATATACACATACACATATAAACACACATACACACATAAACACACAGACACATACATATTGATACACACAGACACACAGAAAGACACACAGACAAAGACACATACACACACACACACACACACACACACATATACACATCTTTATCCATTCATCTGTCAATGGACATCTGGGCTATGACCATGTTTTGGCTATTGTGGACATTGTTGCTATAAACATTGGGGTGCATGCCCCTTTGAATCAATATATTTGTATCTTTTGGATAAATAGCTAACAGTACACTTGCTGGTACATAGAGTAGTTCTATTTTTAACTTTTTGAGGAAAGTCCATACTGTTTTCCAGAATGGTTGCATCAGTTTGCCTGTACCAGTTTCCATTTCCACCAGCAGTACAAGAGGGTTCCCCTTTCTCTGCATTCTCACCAGTATCTGTTGTTTCTTGAGTTGTTAATTTTAGCCATTCCAATCAGTGTGAGGTGGTATCCCATTGTGGTTTCGATTTATATTTCCCTGATGAGTGATGTTGAGCATTTTTTTCATGTGTCTGTCAGTCATTTGTATGTCTTTTTTGGAGAAATGTCTGTTCATGTCTTCTGCCCATTTCTTGACTGATTTTTGTTTTTTATTTTTTGGCATTTAAGTTCTTTATACATTTTTGGACACTAGCCCTTTATCTGATCTGTTAACTAAGTTGCAGGATATAAAATCAAAGCACAGAAGTCTGTTATATTTCTATACACTAACAACAAAGCAGCAGAAAGAAAAATCAAGGAATTGATCCCATTTTTCAATTTCACCCAAAACTGTAAGATACCTAGGAATTAACCAAATAGGTAAAAGATCTGTACTCTGAAAACTATAGAATACTTATGAATGAAATTGAAGACACAAATGGAAAAACATTCCTTGCTTATGGAATGAAAGAACAAATATTGTTAAAATGTTTATGCCACCCAAAACAACCTACACATTTAATTCAATCCCTACCAAAATAGCACCAGTATTTTTCACAGAGCTGGAAGAAACAATCCTAAAATTTGTATGGAACCTGAAAAGACCCTGAATAGCCAGAGGGATGTTGAAAAAGAAAGCTAAAGCTAGAGGCATCATAATTCCAGACTTCGAGCTATTATAAAGCAGCAGTCATCAAGACAGAATTGTACTGTCACAAAAAGAGACACATAGATCAATGGAACAGAATAGAGAAACCAGGAATGGACCCTCAACTCTATGATCAAGTTATCTTCAACAAAGCAGGAAAGAATTTCCAATGAAAAAGTCTTTTAAAAAAAATTATTATGTTCAATTAGCCAACCTATAGTACCTCATTAGTTTTTTTTTTTTTTTTATAAACTCTTTTAAGATTTTATTTATTTATTTGTCAGAGAGAGAGAGGGAGAGAGAGCAAGCACAGGCAGACAGAATGGCAGGCAGAGGCAGAGGGAGAAGCAGGCTCCCTGATGAGCAAGGAGCCCGATGTGGGACTCGATCCCAGGACGCTGGGATCATGACCTGAGCCGAAGGCAGCTGCTTAACCAACTGAGCCACCCAGGCGTCCCCCATTAGTTTTTGATATAATGTTCAATGATTCACTAGTTGTGTATAACACCCAATACTAATCACATCATATGCTCTCAATACCCATCACTTGTTACCCTATTTCCTCCCCCCACCAAAAGTCTCTTCAACAAATGGTGTTGAAAAAACTGGATAGCCACATGTAGAAGAATGAAATGGGACCACTTTCTTACACCAGACACAAAAATAAACTCAAAATGGATGAAAGACCTAAATGTGAGACAGAAATCCATCAAAATCCTACAGGAGAACACAGGCAGTAACCTCTTTCATGTTGGTCACAGCAACTTCATGCTAGACATGTCTCCAAAGGCAAGGGAAACAAAAGCAAAAATGAAATTGGGACTTCATCAAGATAAAAAACTTTTGCACAACAAAGGAAACAATCAACAAAACTAAAAGGCAACTGACAGCATGGGAGAAGACATTCTCTATAAAAGTTCTTGTATCCTATCTCCTTCCAACTTCTTTTGTAGAGTGAGTGAAAGAATAGTCTGATTTTCCATGTGCTTTTCAGGGGAGATGCTGGGTGATGTGCTCAGGGATCTGCGAAGGGTCCTGCTTTGTAGGCTTGTGGCAGGAAGGTCAGCAAGAGGGTGTATGGTTAGTGGTAGCCGGATAGGAAGCCAGGAATGCTCCTGACTGCCAAAGGGACAGCCCTGGTCAAATAACCAACTTTTTCCTGGGGGCCTTTATGTCACAGTGTTGTCAAGGTCAGTCATTTTTGTCTGTGGAAACCTCCCAAGGAACTCTAGGTAGAGGAAGCACAGCCAGAATGCTCCCAGGAGAAGTCTCAGGCCAGAATTTTAAGTGGGTGTGTGACTATGGGCACCTTCACTCCTGGCTTACCTGGAAAAATCCTCACAGGTGTTTAGGTCCACTTCTTATGAGTCTTGATTCCATGAGACATTTTTCCCACTGTATACTCACTGCCATAGTTATAATTTAATTTTTTAAAGATTTTATTTGAGAGAGAGTACAAGTAGGCAGAGCAGCAGGCAGAGAGGGTGAAGTAGGTTGTCCATCAAGCAGGAGCCCAACATGGGGCTCAGTCCTGGGATCACGACCTGAGCTAAAGGCAGACGCACTTAATGGACTGAGGCACCCAGCTGACCCTAATTTCATTATTTTTAACCTTTACAGATATTTTATTGACTGTTTGAAGGTGATGAGTAACAAAAATACAATGCCTAGGTCTCCAAAATTGGGAATTCTAATACCAGCCAAAGGATATTAGAAGGAATGAAAAAATAGGGTGAAGGGATGTAAGAGTGCATCAGACTGTACTTGGAAGTCTGACTTGGAGAGCCCAGGCAAGGTTCAAATCCAACTGGAAGCCCTTGAGGCAAAGTGGTCATCAGAGGACACCAGTATCCCCAGGTTGGGCCTCAGTATTCCTGCTGCACCCCATCATTGGCTGGAGCAGCCAGTGGGGGAGTATGGTCTCACCATGGCAGGGCTCAGAGTAGAACCGCTGCTCCTGCTTTTGATCAGTTGTGGCCCCTGTAGTAGATCCCAGTGACCTGTGACCCAGGAATCCACCTCTTGGCCATACACATTTATGTCCCCACACAAGTGTGGGGAGCATTTCCTCTCTGGCTCCAGAGCACATCTCACTCAAAATCTAGCAAGGGAGGTTACTGGTCAGGGGCAGCCTCCATCACTGTAGCTGACCTGTGACTGCAGCTAGTACTTAGCTTCTTTCTTTGCCATTCTTTCTGTTTCCCATTTCCTCCTACTCAGCTGTCACCTCCATAAGGTTCAGTTCTCTGATCAGAGTGCCAGAGACCACCATGAGCTCTAACCAGACACTTTATGGTTGCTGTACATGGTTAGTCACAACAGGACAGGAAAATACTGCATTCAAGTGGATCGCCCAGGTCCCACATGCACTCTTAGTTTTAATGAGGATTTCCCTTGATTTAGTATTTTCTATCTGATTAAAACCCATTTGTATTTGATTTTCTGAGAATTGTGTGGTCATGTCGCTATTGATTTAGAAGTGCAGTTTATACACAAAATTGTCTTTTATCATTTGGATTGCAAATACTTAGATTTTTATTTTATGGTGTATTATAGAGATTTTTCTTTTTTGTTGAAAGACTTGTAAATTTCATGACTTAAAAATGTGTGCCTTCTGGATTTTCGTATTTAAAAAGCTGTTCCACAATCAGACTTTTAAAATTTTCAGCTTTTCTTAGTCCTTATGTGCTTTGTCTTTTATGATTAAAATCTGTTGTACTCAAATTTAATTTGCCATAAAAAGTGAGAGAGAGGCTTCCTGGGTGGCTCAGTTGGGTGAGTAGTCAACTCTTGGTTTTGGTTCAGGTCATGATCTCAGGGTTGTAAAATTAAGCTCCACTTTGGGCTCCTTGCTCAGTGGGAAGTCTGCTTGAGATACTCTCTCTCTGCCCCACCCTTTCCTTGCACATATGTGCATGCTCTCTTACAAATCTTTAAAAAAAGTCTATCTCACTTTTTTTTTCTTTCACATAGCTACTTTATCCTAGCATCAGTATGTTGATACCATACTTTGATCTTCTTGTGTGTGTAAAATACAAAGCAGACCATAAATATAAATAAAAAATCATTTTTGAGGAATTTATTTAAAAAAAATAGATTCAAATTTGGACAATGAAAGCATCAGACCATACTTTTATAATATTTACATGAGGAATGAGTTAATAGAGTATATTTTCTTTTAAATATAAGAATCAAAAACATATTTCTTGTTTAAAGATATCCTAAACAGATTCCCAAATGTTGATCCACACAAGTATAAAACCACAAAGATTTTACAGATAATGCAAGATCAGGAAAGTAATGACAAAGTTATGAATTTCTTTAAAAATTTATTTAGTTTAAAGGATTGCTGTTATCATATGACTAGACTATATTTTTGGCATCAGCAGTAATTCATAAGAGATTTATTAATAAATGGAAGGTTTTGTGAGAAGGGCAGATGGAAGAGAGATTCATGCCCTTAAAAAAGTTAAGAGTTAGGGGCACCTGGGTGGCTCAGTGGGTTGAGCCTCTGCCTTTGGCTCAGGTCATGATCTCGGGGTCTTGGGATCGAGTCCCACATCGGGCTCTCTGCTCTGCAGGGAGCCTGCTTCCTCCTCTCTCTCTCTGCTTGCCTCTCTGCCCACTTGTTATCTCTCTCTGTCAAATAAATAAAATCTTTTAAAAAAAAGTTAAGAGTTAGTAAAACTTTATTTTAAAACTTCAGATTGTTTCATAAAGTTCAAAAATTTAGATCCACTGATTTAGAGGATTTACCTCTAATATGAGTTTTTCCGTGTTAAACTTTGGCGAATATATTCTAAAAACACTTTCTCATGCATGTTTTAAAAAGCAATAGAATTAAACTACAGCAGTAGATGCTTCTATATTTCTTCTATTCCTGAGGTTTTCCCTCTAGTGTGCTCTCTGGTATTGAATGGTGCATCATTTCTGAAGGATTCTCTGTAGTGGTTGCATTCATATGTTGTTCACTTATCTATTGCTGTGTAACAAACTATAGGAAAATGTACTGGCCTAAAACAAGTTTATATTGCTTATAACTTTGTTGTGATTTAGGAAAGGCTCAGCTGGGCATCTTGTCTTGGTTTCATGCAGCATCAGCTAGAATGGTTCAAAGTGGGTAGAAGATCAGCACACTAATAGGGATGGCAGATTAGTACTGCTTGTCAACTGAAAGGGCAGTGGCGCTCTGGCCAAAGGCCTTAGGCCTTCTTCCATGTGGTCTTCTCAGTGGGGGATGATTGGGCTTTCTCACAACATGGCAACTGGTTTCCAAGAATGAACATTCCAAGAGGCTTGGAAAGAAGCTGCAAGGCTTATGATTCAAACTTAGAAATCCAAGGAAGTCTTTTACCATGTTCTATTGGTGAAGAATATCCTAGATGCCAACCCAGACTCAATGATGATTGCCTTAGCTCAGGCTGCTATAAAATACTGTGGATTTGGTGGCTTAACAGATATATACTTCTCATGGTTCTGGAGGCTAGAAGGTCTAAGATCAAGATGTAGGCAGATTAAGTTCCTAGTGAGATTGAGGGCCTTCTTCCTGGTTCACAGATGGCTGCCTTTTCATTATGTCCTCATGGCCAAAAGAGTATGCTTCAGTCTCTCTTCTTATAAGGACATTAGTCCTGTCATGGGGGCCTCACTCTCAAGACTTGATGTAAACCTAATTACCTCCTTAATCCTCATCACCCTTTTAACCCATCTCCCCCACCTACCTCCACTCTGATGACCATCAGTTCTCTTTAGTTGAGAATCTGTTTCTTATTTGCCTCTTCCCCCCCCCACCCTTTGATATTGGTCATAACAACTTCTTTATATGTCTCCTGAGGCAAGGAAAACAAAAGCAGAAATAAACTATTGGGACTTCATCAAAATCTTCGGCATAGCAAAGGAAAAAATAAACCTAAAAGGCAACCCAATGAATGGAAGAAGATGTTTGCAAATGACATATCTGATAAAGGGTTAGCATCCAAAATATATAACAAACATAAACATACATATATATGTATATAATTATATATATAAAATATGTATCCAAATATATAACAAACACCTGAAAATGAATAATTTTAAAAAAGGGCAGAAGCCATGAGCAGACATTTCTCCAAAGAAGACAGATGACCAACAGACATATGAAATGATTGTCAACATTATTGATGAGGAAATGTAAGTCAAAACCGTGATGAGATACCACCTCACATCTGTCAGGACAGCTAAGATCAACACTGGTGTTGGCTAGGATGTGGAGAAAGGGAACCCTCTTACACTGTTGGTGGGCATACAAACTGGTGCAGCCACTCTGGAAAACAGTATGGAGGGTCCTCGGAAAGTTAAAAAGAGAACTACCGTATGGTGTAGCAGTTGTACTACTGAATTTATCCAAAGAATATAGAAATACTGATTTGAAGAGACCTATGTACCCTGATGTTTATAGCTGCATTATCAACAATAGCCAAATCATAGAAATATCCCCAGTGTCTATTAGCTGATGAATAAAGATGTGGTGTATTTATATACATGCACATGCACATAAGTCCAAGAAAGCCAAATACCATATAATTTCACTCATATGTAGAATTAAAGAAACAAATGAGCAAACTTTCTCCCTTTTAATCAGTCAGCTTTACTTGTGAGAAGGGAGAGTAATTCATGGAAGAAAGGAGATGTTTGTCGTTAAAACTTTTATTGGTAGTACTCCAAGAATATGACCCGGTGGAAGGGAATGCTGTTTCAGTTGCATAATTCAGGCATTTGAAAGATGCGGGACAAGGCTACAGGGACAGTGGAGTGGGTTGGCTGCTGTTTAGAATTCCCAGGCAGATGAATGGGATGCTGAACGTTACTGATGAGCAGATAGTAGTTAATGAGAATTGGAGGGCCTATGTGGTAGTTTAAAAAAGGGTTCTTTGCACCTCTGTGGAAAGGCAGACCTAGACTGAAGATTAGTTATGAGATTTGCCAACCTTCTGGTGATGGAGAGGTCAGTGGTTTGGAAAGACATGGCAAGCCTCACTGGAAGCATCACTGTGCAGGTCCCTAGGATTCTGGAGCAAATCCCTGCTGCTTGTACCAGAGAACTGTACTTTACTTGACAAACTTGAGGTTTGGCTCCTGGTAGAAGTAAAACATTTGGCCATTGGCCAAGTGAACATGCCTGGAACTAAGGATTCTATCTTACTGAGTCATAATGTCAGGCAGACCCAGACTCCTATTAAAGCCACCAATCTTAGACTAGTTCCCCTACCACAGTTTGTACTTATGACCATATAGGGGGTCTTGTTTGGTTGGTTGGAAAAACAAAAGGTCTGTAAGCTTTGTTTATGGATGTATCACCTCTTAATTGGTCTTGAAGCTGGAGGTAGTTACTGCCAGGACATTTTAACCGAGCCCTGAAATTATTCCCATGGTATACTATTTCTTTTCAGGTTCTGATAATTGATACAACTAAATCCTGGGTTAGAAATTTAGGAGCTGCAGGATTTACTCTTTTATATTGTGCTTTTTATTAATTGTCAATAGACCTGAATCTATCACTGTCTGGGTTTGGAAACCCTGGATTTTCATTGCCCCACATCTCTTAGGTGACTTAGTTATCTTGCAAGCCAGTATTTTACTTTCTCCTTGCTCATCTCAATCTACCATGAGTCTCAGTAGTGACGATGCTACCATAAGCCACAGTGTTTACCAGAAGTAAGATCTTTATTGGTAATTTTGTCCTAAAATCTTGTCCTAGAAGTTTGCTTTCTATGGTACTCCTGTATCCAAATGTTTTAGGATTTGCTTTCATGGGGAACCCAGGCTGAGAAGAGCATTTGTGTGCCAGTAACTGTTGGGAGGTAATCCCAGAGAGTAGGACCTAGGGGCTGGGGAGAGGGAAACATGACCAAGCTGTGTTACTGGATCCTGATGGAAGTAAAACATTTGGCCATTGGACAACAAGTGAACATGGCTGGAACTAGGGATTCTATCCTACTGAATCATAATGTTAGTGGAGTGGAAAGAGATAGCCATTGCTGTGGATAGGTAGTACCTAACCCATCTCTGAAGAGTTGTCATGAAGGTAACAGAGTATCTGATGGATGCTGTATATGGTGAGTCTAATTCTGAAGTTCTCAGGTAAAGCTTTATGTCTGGCTGAAACCTTGATTTATAAGTTGCTCTTATATTGACTTCAATTTCTTTTTTTTTTATGTGATTTTTTTTTAATTTTTTTATAAACATATAATATATTTTTATCCCCAGGGGTACAGGTCTGTGAATCGCCAGGTTTACACACTTCACAGCACTCACCATAGCACACTTTGAAAATTTATTCTTTACTCTAAGGGTATCTATTGATAAGAAAGGAATGTAAGGAAATACAAAAACTCTTCATCTCTGCAATCCCTAACATTCTGCTCAACTTCTGATAAAGCTCCCAGATAGTTATCCTGGAGCTTGGTCCTTTCAGCCACAAGAAAATTTCACTCTGAATCTGGACTAGGCTTTTTTTCCTGGTATGTTTTGTTTGTATACTTGGGAAAGTGATCAAAAGAATGAGGATGTGGAGAAAGGGGAGCCCTCTTACCTTGTTGGTGGGAATGCAAGTTGGTGCAGCCACTTTGGAGAACAGTGTGGAGATTCCTCAAGAAATTAAAAATAGAGTTTCCCTATGACCCTGCAATTGCACTACTGGGTATTTACCCCAAAGATACAGATGTAGTGAAAAGAAGGGCCATCTCTACCCCAATGTTTATAGCAGCAATGGCCATGGTCGCAAAACTGTGAAAAGCACCAAGATGCCCTTCAATGGACAAATGGATAAGGAAGATGTGGTCCATATACACTATGGAGTATTATTCCTCCATCAGAAAGGATGAATACCCAACTTTTGTAGCAACATGGACGGGACTGGAAAGAGATTATGCTGAGTGAAATAAGTCAAGCAGAGAGAGTCAATTATCATATGGTTTCACTTATTTGTGGAGCATAACAAATAACATGGAGGACATGGGGAGATGGAGAGGAGAAGGAGTTGAGGGAAATTGGAAGAGGAGGTGAACCATGAGAGACTATGGACTCTGAAAAACAACCTGAGGGTTTTGAAGTGGTGGGGGGTAGGAGGTTGGGAGAACCAGGTGGTGGGTATTGGAGAGGGCACAGATTGCATGGAGCACTGGGTGTGGTGCAAAAACAATGAGTACTGTTACTCTGAAAAGAAATTTAAAAAAATAATAAAGAAATAAAAAAAATGAATGAAAGTAGAAACATGGACACCAATGCAAAGTCTAATATGCAGGTGTGTATGAACCCCTATGCTCATTCTTAGTGTGTGTAAACAAGCAGGCCATGGGGGTTTAACCTTATGAGTGAGCCCCACAAGGAACAAAAGGCAGGTCAGTGCCCTGGCTAAGTGGTTTTTGAAGCTTTGGACTCTTATCTAGGGCTTCTATAAATGCCCCAGTGCAGCTCTGTAACTGAGCTGACACACACTTGGGATCATACTTCCCAAGGAAGAGATAGGGATTCTTCATTCCACCCCCTTTGCACAGTGGTCATGGAGGAGATGGTATGTGTATTTGAGCATACCCTCTCTAAGCAGATCACAAAAAGGGTTTCCTTTTCATCCACCCTGGATCTGGGGGATTCTGTATGCTGGACCTGAGGTAGGACTCCCTCTCATTTCTTCTCACTAGAAACACATGGAGTGGTCCTGGGCATGCATGTACACTGGCCAAGCTTACCTCCTCTGCTTGTCTGGCCTCATTCAGCTTCTGGAAAATGCTGGCCAGGGAGAGCAGGGTGCACAGGTCAGCTCTCTCCAGCCGGGAGAGCCCATGGTCTCTAGAGTTGCTGTAGTCTCTTCATTGTGTCTAGAAGCAATCACATTGATGTCCTTTTTGTGTGTGAGCTTTTTCAGCACTATCATTTACTTTCACTTAGAATCTGTGTCTACTGATTGGAAGAAGTTCCTTGTCACCCTATGACAGGCATGTCTACTCGTGCAGGACTTCCCTGCAAGGGCAAAGAATCATCCACAGGAGCAAGAACAGAATGGAATTTATCTTCCCACCCCCTCCCAACTGTTCCCCATCAGTCAGGTTTTAGAAATACCTACTTCCATTCCATAGGTTACCTTTTTCATTTTGTTGGTTTCCTTTACTGTACAGAAGCTTCTTAATTTAGTCCCGCTTACTTATTTCTGTCTTTGTTACCCATGCATTAGGTGTCATATCCAAAAAGTCATTGCCAAGATCAATATCAAGGAATTGTTTGCTTTCTTCAAGGAGTTTTATGGTTTTGGGTCTTTAAGGCTTTATTCTTAAGTTAATTTTTTGAAATTTTCTATTTAAATTCAAGTTAGTTAACATAGTATATTATTAGTTTCAGGGGTAGAATTTAGTGAGTCATCAGTTGTAATAAGCACTGGTGTTATATGCATCAAGTACCCTCCCGAATGCCTATCAGCAATTAACCCATATCCTCTCCCCTCCCCTCCAGCAACCTTCAGTTTATTTCCTATATTTAGGAGTCTCTTATTGCTTGTCTCCCTCTCTATTTTCATCTTATTTTATTTTAAGTTTCACGTGCATGAAATCATGTGGTGTTTGTCTTTTCTAACTTATTTCACTTAGCATTAATACCCTGTTGTTCCATCCATGTCATTACAAATGGCAAGATTTCATTCTTTTTGATGGTTGAGTATATTCCGTTATGTATATATACCACATCTTCTTTATCCATTCATCTGTTGATGGACATCTGGGCTCTTTCCATAGTTTGGCTGTTGTGGATATTGCTGCTATAAACATTGGAGTTCATGTGTCCCTTTAAATCACTGTGTTTATATCCTTTGGATAAATACCTAGTAGTGCAATTGCTGGGTCATAGGGTAGTTCTATTTTTAACTTCTTGATGAAACTCCATACTGTTTTCCAGAGTAACTGTATAAGTTAGCATTCCCACCAAGAGGGCAAGAGGGTTCCACTTTCTCTGCATCTTTTCCAACATCTGTTGTTTCCTGAGTTGTTAATTTTAGTCAGTCTGACTGGTGTAAGGTGATATCTCATTGTGGTTTTTATTTGTATTTCCTTGATGATGAGTAATGTTCAGCATTATTTCAGGGGTCTGTTAACCATTTGTAGGCCTTCCTTGGAAAAATGTCTCCTCCCCTCTGCAGCACCATGGCTTTTCTTTCCCCCAGTTCCCATCTCCAAACCTCACAGCTGCTACACTGAGGGTGTGTGGCAGATTGTACAGATTGTGCAATTATAATCTGTAATTGTACAGATTGTTCTCCTAATCCTCAATTGATTTCCTAGTAGTTCTAAATGATTTGATGTTGACCTAGCTGTGTTCTAAGGACTAGGTAAGCCCAGGATCCCCCCCCCACCATTATTTCACCATCTTACCTTCTCCCCCACTTTCTCAAATATTAGTTGACAATATATGTATTGGTTTATTTCTGGGCTTTCTATTTTGTTCTGTGGTATTCTCTCTCTTTACGCCAATTACCATACTGTTTTGTTTACTGTATATTTGTAATATAGTTGGAAACCAGGAAATGTAATGCTCTAGCTTTGTTTTTTTTTTCTCAAGATTGCTTTGGCTATTTGGAGTCATTTTTGGTTCCATACACCTTTTAGGATTAGGAATGACATTGAGTATGTAGTTTGCTTGAATAGTATGGACATTTTAACAATGTTTTCAATCCATGAATATGAAAATTTCTTTCTTTTTAGTTGTGTTTTCTTCATCAGTGTATTAAAATTTTCAGTTTGTGGATATTTGACCTCATTCTTTAAATTTATTCCCGAATAACTTGTTCTTTTTGATCCAATTATGGATGTGATTGTTTTCCTAATTTCTCTTTGTATAGAGAATGCTCATATATAGAAATGCAACTGATTTCTGTATGCTTTGTATCCTGCAACTTAACTGAATTTATTTCAACAGTTTTGGGTGGAATCTTGAGAGTTTATATAGGTCGTATTCAGATAGACATAGTTTTACTTCCTTTTTGATTTATTTTTTTGTTTCAAATTTTAATTTAAATTCTAGTTAACATAGTGTAATATTGGATTCAGAAGGAGAATTGAGTGATTCATCACTTACATATAACACCCAGTGCTCATCACAAGTGCCGTCCTTAATACCCATCATCTATTTAGCCCATCCCCTGACCACGTCTCCTTATCAACCCTCAGTTTGTTCTCTATAGTTAGAAGTGTGTTATGGTTTGCTTCCTTCTTCTTCCTCTTCTTCTTCTTCTTCTTCTTTTTTTTTTTTTTCTTTCTCCTGGGTGGGAAGCTGCTTAAGAACTATTTCTTTGTTGGCACAGTCCTATCGGGCTCATGAAAGCAAGACTTGCTCACCACTAGGGCAGGTAATTAAAGGGTCTGTTTCTTGGGTGGCAGCTGCAAAAGTCAAGGCACAAAATGTGCATAAGCTCCTTCCAGGGAGTTGCAAGTGGTCCATTTCAATGTGGGTATTTGTTTGCCTGGTTTGTAGGAGTTATTCAGCTAGTTTCTGGACTTCTTTCAGAGGGAGTTGTTCCATGTATACGTGGAGATTTGTGTGCCTGTGGGAGGAGGTTAATTTGTAAGCCACCTACATTGCCATCTTGGACCCTAAACTCATTTTTCTTTTTCCTTTATTTCCTCAGACTTAATAATTCCTTTGTCCTATCTTTAGGTTCTCTAATTCTTTCTTCTACCTGCTCAAATCTGTCTCTGAATCCCTCTAATTTGTTGCTATACTTCTTAGTTCCAGATTTCTTGGGACTTTTCTTAGGTTTTCTGTCTCTTGATTGATAATTCCATTTTGTTCATGCATTTTTATTTTCTCCATATTTTCTTTAGTTCCTTGAACATCTTTAAGACTGTCGTTTTAAGATCTTTGGTATATCTCTCATCACACGTTTTTCTGGGATTTTTTTTCTTTCAAATAGGCTATATTTGCTTATTTTTTGGTATGCTTTGATTTTTTTTGTTGTTGTTAAAAACTGGATATTTGAACATACTGATGTGTTTGTTCTTTAAATCAGTTGCTCCCCTGTTCTCAAGATTTGCTGTTTTTGTTTTTGTTTTTTTAATTTTATCTTTATAGATTCTGTGCCAAGGGTCCACTTGAGGTTTAAAGTTACGGTCTTCTGAGGTCTTTTCTAAGACTGTGTCTTTCCCTAGGCATGTATGGTCACTTTCTAATTTTCTCTGTATGTGTATTTGCTTTTGAATGTCCTTAATGCCTGGTTTCCCAAAGGGAGAAAGGAAAAAAAAAAAAAAAATGAAGGTTCTCTGGATGCAGTGATATGGATTGGATTACCTCTCTGCCCCCTTGTGGCAAAGTCTGTAATGGGTGCCATACTGACTGTAGTCTCTGGTTAGAGCCAGTGGAGGCTGTGACATTACTCACTAGTTAGTGAATAGCCTTGAGTCCCTTATTGGAAAACTCTTAAAAGTTGGAGTTCAGGGTGCCTGGGTGGCTCAGTGGGTTAATCCTTTGCCTTCGGCTCAGGTCATGATCTCAGGGTCCTGGGATCGAGTCCAGCATTGGGCTCTCTGCTCGGCGGGGAGCCTGCTTCCCTCTCTCTCTCTCTGCTTGCCTCTCTGCCTACTTGTGATCTCTGTCAAATAAATAAATAAAATCTTTAAAAAAAAAAGTTGGAGTTCATGGAGAAGTATACAAGAACACCAGATCTAAAGGATACTTTCAGGTAGGCCATCTTGTCTTCTGATGTGGAAAGACCTACTGTTTTAAGGATTCATTTATTTTAGAAAGCAGGAGCCAAGGGAAGGGCAGAGAGGGAAAAAGAAGTAGAGCTGAGTGCACAGCTCAATGTGGGGCTCAATCTCATGACCCTCAGATTCATGACCTGAACCAAAATCAAGTCAATGTTTAACCAACAGAGCCACTCAGATGCCCCAAGACCTAATGTTTTAGGTAGTAGGTAACATTAATTCATATAAATATAAAGTTTGGTAGGAATTAGTTGAGTTGGTATAATTAATTGTATGCTTGTATTTATTATCTAAAACAGACCCACTACACATATCCTAAGAATATCACAGAAGTTAATATTTACACAATTACAGAAAGAACTGGAAAAGTGAATGGCCAGAGGCTATGGCTGGAGGGTTAGAAAAAGGCACTAATGGCTTGAGCTGGAAGTGCTGGTGGGGAAGTCAGAAGCTGGAGAATTTTTTGTGGTGCTGCCATAATCAGAGAAGCTTATTGGAAAACTCTTAAAAGTTGGAGTCCATGGAGAAGTATATAAGAACACCAGATCTAATACTGTACCTCTCAGTAATAATGACCTCTCCTTCCTTTTCCATATTCCATATTTTTCATGAGCTCTTGTCATTGGAAAACTCCAACTCAGAATCATATTGGGCAGGTATATTCACTGTGTCCTACTGTGTAACAAATTACCTCAGTCTTAACAGACTAAAACAACACATGTATTATCTTACAATTTCTGTGAATCATAAGTACTGGCATGACTCAGCTGGGTCCTCTGCTTCAGAATTTCATAAAGCTGCAGTCAATAGGTTGACAGGGGCTGCAGACTCATTTCATTGTTTGACTGGAGAAGAATCCATTCCCTAGTAGACTAGAAAATATTGTTCATTAGACTGAAGGTCTGGGAAAGAATTTGCAGAATTTTTACTGGATATATTTGTTGTGGCTTGCAGAACCTTCTTTTTCCTAAAGGACTGGACCTCTAACTGGAAATTAGATAAGGGATTATAATTATCCTTTCTGGGGCTGTCTTTCTCTCTCATGAGCTCTTAATTTTGTGTGGTTGTACAGGTCAACTGTCACCTGTAGGGGCCCATCTATCTTACCTAGGTTTACCATGGTATAGAGGTTATTGTTACAGATCCTTGTGGCTCAAGGATCTTGTGTTCCCTGTTATAGTCATTAATCTATCTTGCCTCTGATGGTTACAAGCCACCACCTGCCTGTACCAGTGCTTGCATGCTATATCCTCTTCATACACTCAAGCACAGTTCCACTGTGGCATGTCCTACAAGGGCAGTCACCATGAGCTCAGTGGTGTCAGTTCCCACATCACCAGTGTATTCATTATTGCTTTAGTGAGAGAGTAATTCTAGGCTCTCCTAAAAACAAGCCTGGTAGAACTTCTGCTTTCACATGAAAAATCTGTTCTAAAATTTCTACATATCTGAGCCTTTGGACATTTTCTTCAATCATCCAAGACGGTTTTGGCATCAACAACTTATTTGGCTTTAGGTGACTATGATGGACAGAGATGTAATGACCAGATCCACTATTAAGAAAGGATTTGCTTTAGATGCTAGGGGTACTATTAACAAATAGCCTTTACCTCTCAGGCTTCTGAAGCTCTCCTTGGCTGCAGTTAATGTTAACACAATGTCCACCATGCACCCACACTTGCCCTGTAGTATACTATTGTTTGATATGCCAAGATCTAAAGGATGCTGAGATGGTGGTCTCTGTCATGTTTCCATATAATTTATCATTCTGGCTCAAAAAAAAAAAAAAGATGGATCTAGAGGATGACCGTAAACTGCCACAAGTTCAAGCAAATAGGAGTCCCTCTTTACCAAAACAGATTTACATGGTTTTAGGTACATGGTATGCAGCCATTGATTTGGCAAATTCATGCTTTTTCCCTATCAGAAAAATATATTCTTATGGAATGGACAATACCAGGGGCTGGTAAACTTCCTGTAAAGGTCCAGATAGTAAACATTGCCAGCTGTACAGTCTGTCACAAGCATCTGTTGTAGTGCCAGAGTAGCCACAGCTCACATGTTTCAAAGAAATGACTGTGACTGTGTCTGAAAAAAACTATATAAAACACATGGTAAGCCAGATTTGACCTATGGGTTATAGGTTACTAACACTTGGACAACAGTTTACATGTATAGTTTCACCTCAAGTTCATGTAATCTTGACATAAGATGAAGAGATTGGGATTGTCTGGGTGTCTTTCCATGGGTCACACTGACCCACAAGCTAGAAGCAGTTAGTGCATTGGGGCCTTGAATGACATGCACGCATTCAGAAGACAGGAGATAATTTTTGTGAAGATTTAATCTGCATTAGTCACAGACCCCTGTCGAAGGGGCCTAGTAGTCAGAGACATGCTTGAATATCTCAACCATGTCAGTCTGTGTGCTCTGAGAAGCAAACACCAAAATAAGATTATATGTGCAAGAGATGTATTGGGAGAAATACCTGTGAAAAAGAGAGGAAGAAACAGGAGAAGGCAAGGAGCACCTGTGGTCCTCCATGCTGATGTGATACCTGTAAAATGAGAGAGTGGGAAGGAGGATTGGGAAGGGGTGGCACTAATTTATCACTGAGTTCTCAAAGGCTGGGAGTAGCTGGAGGGAAGCATGGCCTCAATATGAATGCCAGCCTGTTAGACCCAAATATGCAGTATCTCAGACTTTCATGTTTCCTGCAGCAGGGCCTCTTGAAGGAGATCTGAGTAGCGTACTTAATGGTCACCATACTATCTGAAATAAGTACTTGCATCTTTTGCATCCCATCACAAGGAAGGAAGTACAATGACTCGCTGACCTCTTTGGCCTTCAGAGAAAATTTATATATACCCCTGTGAATACTCTCCCAATACACATCTAGGGTGAGGTGAAATGTTGCCAGTTTTGAGTGGGAACCAGAACAGGAATGGGCTCTGTAGAAGGTCCAGGCTAGGGTCCAAGCAGCTCTGCCTCCTTGGCTACATACTTGGATTCTCCTGGTTATCCACTTTGTGAAGAAGTGGTCTGAGGTTAGACTGTATACAGACTCCTGAGCAATGACATATGGCTTAGTCATCTAGACAGAGGCTTAAATATAGAAAGATTGGAAAATCAAGGACAAGGAGGTCTAGGGTAGGGAAATGTCAATGGACATAACATTTTGACACCCATGTTAATACTCCACAGAATGAAGACAAAATGACTCAAGTTAACATTAGGCAGCCTGTGCCATTGGTCCGTCCAAGTCAGGCAACATGAGCACATAAACAAAGTGACCCTAGTGGCAAAGGTGGAATCTGTGGATGGACCGAACCCTGGTCATAGCAATGGGCTCAGAGACCTAATAGAAAGAAATGGTTATAAGCAAGTCTGCAATGTATTCTCTGCAATGGGGAACACCTCTAGAAAGAATGGTTAGCTCTTCAGATCCTTGTAAACATCTTAATGATGGACCTGGCAAAACACCAACAGTTTTTGGTAGGAGATTCCTTGCGTAATTCCTTGGGTAATAGGAATTTTAGGATTTATGGGGTAAGGATTCCTCTGCCACTTCATGAAGGCTGCTTAAATATTGTAGTTTAGAATGGACCTTTCATGATGCAGCAGTCCCTTTTTGTGTAAGTTATGTGAGTGTACACATCATTCAGAGACAGCTGTCAAATCTTGGCCAGAGAATGTCCTAAAGGGGCAAGATTTCCTTGTTAGGCTTGTGCCTTGTGTTTATTCTTAACCTTGAAATTGTTAGTAAAGCTTGGTTCTGGGTCTGTGATACTCATGAGGGTGATTTGATAATGCCATCATACCTTATTATAGTCTGAGACCTAAATCACAAGCAACAGAATTCAATTTCTACCAGATTTCCAAGCTGAGTGACACTCAATCTGCTGGGATTGAAGACAGGATAAGATGTAAACCTGATGATGTTGAAGGCCACAGAGCGATTCTGGTTAATACTGCATCCACAGAGAAAATGAAACCCAATATGGAGCCAGTAAAATTACTTCTGACACCTGTAAGGGCTTGGATCTAGGTACATTTCAGACTTTATCTCAGATTGTGCAGTTAAGTGAGAGGCTTAATGATTTTCTTTCATTTAAGCCAGTTTCATTTCAATTTTCCCAGCTAGGCATCTGGAAATGTACTCATTTTTCTACCTCTGCTGGAAAAGAGATTTTCCCACACAAATACTGTACACTCATGTGGATTATAATGAGTTATAAATTACACGTGGAAAGCATACACACTGTTAAACTAAATGAAACTGCACTCTCTTTGTTAAGCCAACTTATCTCACAATGTGAGAGTGGTTAAATCAGCTTTTGGCAGAAATGATAATCCTGGAGTGGTACATTAAATGTTTTATAAGATAAGCAGATACAAAGTGCCCTGTGATGTGGTACCAGAGGAAGCACACAGTCTTCTCAAAAATAAAACCTGACCTGGATTAAACCTCTAGATTTAAGTACAGTTTTCAGGAAACCCAGAAGAGAGAATGCTCTTGGTGTCCTTCCTGATCTTTAAGTCTGCTGCTGGAACCATTGGCTGCTAAATGTTCTCAGCAGCTCCTTCCTAGGAGAATTGCCTATGGACAGAAGTGAATTCCTGCCTGAGAGGTTACCACGCCCACCCACTCAGGGGACCCATAGCTGGGAATTGACATGGGGCAGCCAGCTAAAGGCTGGCCCCTTTTTTGAAAGAAGAATCAACTTGTAGGGCCAGACCTGAGACCTGATCTCTGCTTAGCTATTTGCCTTCCCTCTCCTGCCCCCTTACCCCATTACATTCTCCTCTTCTGAGAGCACTTTCACAAAAGTTCCCATCTCAGGCTCTGCTCTTAGGAAATCTGTCCTAATACAAACATGTTGAGACAGAGGGACGCAATCAGTCTTATCCATAATGAGGGAAATTCTACAAGTCAACTTTGTTTCTTCAACAAATTCCAAGGGGGCGGGGGGAAATGGGGGTTGAGGGAGAAGATGGTTATAGATTATGACTTTAGCTCAGGTCATGATCTCAGGATTCTGCCATGGGCCCACAGCAGACTCTGCTCTCAGCGGGGAGTCTGCTTTATTATGTCCTTCTGCTGGTTTTAGGTTTTGTTGTTCTTTTTTTAGTTCCTTTAAGTGTAGGGTTAGGTTGTTTATTTGAGATTTTTCTTGCTTCTTTAAGTAGGCCTGTATTGCTATAAACTTCCCTCTTAGAACTGTTTTTGCTGCATCCTAAAGGTTTTGGGCCATTGTGCTTTCATTTTCATTTGTTTCCATGTACTTCTTAATTTCTTTTATTTCCTGGTGGACCCATTCATTGTTTAGTACCTTGTTATTTAACCTTCCTGTATTTGTGGCCATTCCATATTTTTCTTGTGGTTGACTTTTAGTTTCATACCATTGTCAGAAAAGATGAATGATATGACTTCAATCATTTTGAATTTGTTAAGGCTTGTTTTGTGGCCTAATATGTGATCTATTCTGGAGAATGATCTTTGTACTCTTGAAGAGAATGTTTATTCTGTTTTAGGATGGAATGTTCTGAATCTGTTAAATGCATCTGGTCCAGGGTATCATTCAAAGCCATTGTTTCCTTGTTGATTTTCTGTCTAGATGATATGTCCATTGATGTAGTGGGGTATTAAAGTCCCCTATTATTGTATTTTTATTGAGTACTTCCTTTGTTTGTTATTTTGGTGTTCCCATGTTGAGTGAGTAAATATTTGCAATTGTTACATTTTCTTGTTCAATTGTCCTCTTTATTATAGTGTCCTTCTTGGTCTTTTGTTATAATCGTGGTTTTAAAGTCTATTTTGTCCAATATAAGTATTGCTACTCCAGCTTTCTTTTGACATTCATTTGCAAGATAAATCTTTCCTCATCTCCTCACTTTCAATCTACAGGTCACTTTAGGTCTAAAATGATCCTTACAGTTCAGTCTTGGAGTTGTGCATTCTTCAGTTTTGACAAATACATAATGACATGTATTCACCATTATCATATTAAAAAAGTTAGTTTTATGCCCCTAAAAAAATAAATAAAATAAAATGAGTCTCTTGTAGGGAGCGTATAGATGGGTCTTGTGTGTGTTGTTTTTTTTTTAATCCATTCTGTCATCATATCTATATCTTTCGATTGAAGCATTCAGTCCACTTAGGGGTTTATAGTAATTATTGATAAGTATTTGCTATTTTATTACTTGTGTTTGTTACACTAAAGATTTTCTCTGATCTTTTCTTGTCTTTCTCTCGTTCATGGTTTGCTGATTTCCTTTAGTGACATATTTGGATTTCTTACTCCTTATTCTTTGCATATATTTTTTTTAAGATTTTATTTATTTATTTGACAGAGATCACAAGTAGACAGAGAGGCAGGCAGAGAGAGAGAGAGAGAGGGAAGCAGCCTCCCTGCTGAGCAGAGAGCCCGATGCGGGACTCGATCCCAGGACCCTGAGATCATGACCTGAGTCGAAGGCAGTGGCTTAACCCACTGAGCCACCCAGGCGCCCCATCTTTGCATATTTGTTAGTGGTTTTTGACTTGTGGTTAGCACTAGGTTTGTATATAACCCCTTCTGCATATAGCTTTCTATATTAAGTTGACTGTAGTTTAAGATTGAACCTATTCTTTACTCCTTTCCATGTTTTAAGTATATGGTGTCATATTTTATATCTTTTTATTTGTGAATTCCCTGACTGAATTTTTACAAAATATCCATTTGTACTGCTTTTGCATTTCATACTTTCATGCTCTCATTTTTAATCTTTCCACCCAAAGAGTTCCTTTTAATATATCTTGTAGGGCTGGTTTAGTGGTCATGAACTCCTTTAGTTTATGTTTGTCTGGGAAGCTCTTTATCTCTCCTTCTGTTGTTGGCTGCAGATTTTTCCCATTCAGCACATCAATTGATTGATTTATTAGAGAAAGAATGCATGTGTGCACAAGTAGGGGTTGATGCAGGCAGAGAGGCAGGCTCCCCACCAAGCAGGGAGCCTAAAGCAGGGCTTAATCCCAGAACCCTAGATCATGACCTAAGCTGAAGGCAGCCGCTTAACTGACTGAGCCACTCAGATGCTATGAAGATGCTATGAATATAGCATTCCATTCCTTTTTGGCTTGGAGTGTTTCTGCTGAAAAATCTATTGATAGCCTTATGGAGTTTCTTTTGTATGTAATGCCTTCTTTTGTCTTGCCACTTTTAGTATTTTTTCTCTATCACTATATTTTGCCATTTTACTTATACTATGTCTTGGTATGGTTCTGTTTTTGTTGATTTTGTTGGGCATTCTCTGTACCTCCTGGATTTGGATATGTTTCCTTCCCTAGATTAGGGAAATTTTCAGCTACTATTTCTTCAAATTATCTGCCCCTCTTTCTCTCTTCTTCTGGGATTTCTATAAAATGAATGTTATTATGTTTGATGGAGTCACTGAGTTCCCTGTGTCTATTCTTGTTTGCATAATTCTTTTTTCTTTCTTTTGTTCAGCTTGATTACCTTCCATTACTGTATTTAAATCATTAATTTGTTCCTCTGCTTCTTCCTATTCATTCCTTTAGGCATGTTTCTCATTTCATTTGTTGAGCCCTTTATCTCTGGTCTATTACTTCTTATCTCTGTGTTAATGATCTCATTGGTGTCCTCCACCTTTTTCTCAAGTCCAGTTATTATTCTTACGATCAGGGCTTTAAATTCTCCATCAGGGAGTGCCTGAGCGGCTCAGTCAGTTAAGTGTCTGCCTTCTGCTCAGGTCATGATCTCAGGGTCCTGGGATAGAGCCTCATCGTCAGGCTCAGTGGGGAGTCTGATTCTCCTCTGCCCCCCAACCTTACCCCCTGCTCATGTGCTCTCTCTCTCTCTCTAATAAATCAATCTTAAAAATAAATTCTCCATCGGGCATGATGATTTTGCTTAGATCTCTGGCTGTGGCCTTATCCTGTTCTTTCATTTGGAACAAATTCCTCTGTCTTCTCATTTTGTCTAAGTCTCTGTGCCTATTTCTGTGTTATGAAAGTCAGCTACATCTCCTGCCTTATTAAGAAGAGGTCCAGTAGTGCCCTGCTGTGTAGTAGTGTCCTCTGTTCCCCAGAATGGCATTTCCAGGAATGGCATTTCCCAGTATGTCTCCAATGTGTGCTCTGTTCTTTTGTCCTAGCCACACTATCCTTCAGGCCAGTCATCTGCAGAGGCTCTCTTTGACCGTTGTGGCAATGTTTGACTCCTGGCCTGAATTTTGCACATTTTAAGTAGGTGCTCTGGTCTACTTGTGAAATGAAACCTATTGCTGCTGCCAGCCCCAAGTCCTCAAAAATCTCCTGGTTTGGGAGATGCATTGTTGGCAGGGTTGTGGCCTGGTCTCTTGCGGGTGGGGGCCCAGAATGGTGGGACTAAGACAAACATGACTGGGAAGGGCAGTTCTTCTGGAGTGTGGGGGGAAGGGGTGGGACTTGGTGTAAGCAAGTTAGGTAGTGAGTGTTAGTGCTGCCCAGTTTCCCACATTGGCCCTGTGTTTATGCTGAGGGTCAGGGGAGGGAAATGGCACTTGACAGTTCCTTTGTTCCCAGAGGAATCTCTCTGAATGCTGCTTCTCTGGGACACATTCCAAGATAAGCAAATAACCTCCCCATTGTGTGCCCCAGGTGCTCTTTGGATCACTGCTTCTGCACTGTACATCTGTGGGATGTTTGCCTGCCTTCTCTCCAAGAGCATCCCCAATGTCCTCTGAACTCTCTCCGAACCAAGCATGCTGGCTTTCAAAACTCCAGGCTTTAGGCCTCACTGACTGTAAGAATTTAGGACAATCTTGCTCTCTCACCCTCAGGTCAATTGTTATGAGTATTAATTCCCCTCCCCACCCTGCATTCTTATGTGCTAGTCTGTCTCTCACTCTTGTAGGCTCCTGTGGCTCACTCCCCACCACAGTGGCCATGCTCTGTCTCTCTCCCAAAACCACTTTTCCACACTTGCTACTTGCTTCTGTGTGGCCTCTTCTGTACCCTTAGTTGTGGAGTTTGTTCTTCCCAACTTGAGATTGATTTCTGGAGTATATAGGATGGTTTTAATAATTATCTAGTTGTATTCCTGGGTCAAAGTGAGCCTAGGGTCCTCCTACTCTGCCACCACCTTCCCAGCCAGGTCTTCTGGGGCAATTTATGTTCAAACAAAGTGACACCTTTCCAGTAAATGGATCTTCCAGAGAAGTCATTTTAGTTTTACTGGCATAAAGATACGAATAATTAAGGGCTTCCAACATTGGGACTATCTAAAGTCTTAATCCTATAATCAATATATGTGATGGTATGTTGCCAAATCTAACTATGATTACCTTAATAGCATTGACTGTTCTCTTTTATTGGATTTCTTAAAATCACTTAATCACTAAATATCACTCAAATCACTCGTTCCCAGGTTTTAACATCCCGACCATGATAAATTTAATCCTATTTTTAAATTTAAATTCAATTAGCCAACTGTAGTACAACTTTAGTTTCAGATGAGTGTTCAGTGACTTATCAGTTGTGTATAACACCCAGTGCTCATTACATCATATACCCTCCTTAATGCCCATCCCCCAGTTACCCCATCCCCCTCCCCACCTCCCCTTACACAAACCTCAGTTTGTTTCCCAGTCAAGAGTCTCTCATGGGTTGTCTATTTAATCCTATTTTTTATGACTGTGTTCGGCTTTAAAAATTGTCAAGTTACTAAATTGATCTTTAGAGTATTTTCTAAGAAAATAAGTTCTGGCTTTTACCAGAAACATAAAAATTTCAAGACTTTTCATCCAATAATGTGCTGGTAAATGCAGTTCTCCAGAGGGAAAAAGTTCTGGTTTGTACTGTTGGCTGCTTTTCTTTCTTTCTTTTTTTTTTTTTTTTAATATTGTATTTATTTATTTGACAGAGAGACACAGCGAGAGAGGGAACACAAGCAGGGGAGTGAGAGAGGGAGAAGCAGGCTTCCCACCAAGCCGGGAGCCTGATGCGGGGCTCGATCCCAGAATCCTGGGATCATGACCTGAGCCGAAGGCAGACGCTTAACGACTGAGCCACCCAGGTGCCCCTGTTGGCTGCT
The DNA here is from genome assembly GCF_002288905.1 of Enhydra lutris kenyoni. Classification (NCBI taxonomy): domain Eukaryota; kingdom Metazoa; phylum Chordata; class Mammalia; order Carnivora; family Mustelidae; genus Enhydra; species Enhydra lutris. The sequence goes on along the minus strand of NW_019154105.1, from coordinate 62,698,278 downwards.
TTTCAAGGGTAAATTCTCCCACCTTGTCTGATGGTGGGATCACAGTGCCACATCACACACTCAGCTCAGGAGCAGCTCTAGCATGACATTGCTTCCACCCCAGTCTTGGTTTGAACAATATTCTTGAAAACTTTTTTTTTTTTTTTTCCACATCAGCGTTTTAGAGCAGATTTTGCTTGGATTCTTATAATCATATTTGGGTATTCACTGCATGGTCCTTTAGTGGTAGATCAGGGAAGTACTACCTTACCACAGTTTTTAATTTGGGAGTCTATGACCTATAACTCTACCTCTCCCCAACACTACCAGGTCCTTCGATATTCTTGTCTCATAGTTGTGTGTATTAATTCTGCCTCTGACCATTCCAGCCTTGGGTAGCATCTGTTTGCAGTACATCTTTCCTTGTAGTGGTAGGTATGCTTAAAGTTTCCCTCCTCTCTTCTATTCCTTTTAGGAATGGCCCCTTGAGTGTGTTACCAGCCTGACTTCCTTCCCTTTCCCAAGGCACTGAAGTTAGGCACAGCTTGCAGAACCTGAGTACCTTCTTTCTTTTTGTTACTCCTTTGATTTCTGAGTTCAGTAAATTAGGCCCCGTAGGGGTTCAGAGGAATTGACTTTTTGGCAAGCACAGTATTTTAAACTGAAAACAATCAAGTCCCAAAAGGCTCCGGAAGAAACTCTGACCTTCCCCCTAACTGCCTAAAAGAATTTATATAGAAAACCTGCTTCAGGAAGGGAGCTATCACCATAGACATTTTAATAGGAACTAGGGGTGGCAGACAGAGGAAACAGCAAGGTCTGTTTGTTAAAATTCCTCTCTGTGTCTCCTGGTTCCTGGATGGGTCAACAAATGTTTGTTTACCAAACATTTACTCCTCATCTTCCTGTGAATTGTCTTTCTTCCCTTTGAAGTCCTATTCCCTACCCCCTTCTCCTAGGTTGGGAAGGACCTATATACTTTTATTTTGCCTGTTTTTGGAATTTCATGTTTATGTGGGTTCCCTGTTGGAAATGAAATCCATCATCCCCAAAAGAAAAATTCAAGAGGCTGTGAGGGAGAAACATATCCAAAGCATCACTTTTCAAATAAATTGTACCCCCTGGGCAGAGCATATTTATCAAACCCAATTTCTTTTCTCTGATTAACCAGTCCTCTCTGTTCCATTGGAGACAATTATTTTTTCTTAAATATGAACTTAAATTTATGTCTATTTATATGTAAATACATACATACATGTGTACATGCAGTCCTAAGTGTTTATTATACAATGATTTTAATCATCTTGAGTGTTATGAAGAACAGATATAAGCAGACAACAATGCACTGGGACGTACGTGCAAATAGTCTAATGACTATGAATGTCATTCAGGAAAAGAAAGAAGAAATCATTTTTTTAGAAATCCCCAAAAAACAAATTTTAATAACCCCGGTATTGTCACTGTCTGAGTTACCAAAGCCAATTAGGCATTTTAGAAAATAAAGTTTAATTAAAGAACAATATAGTCTCTGTTGCTAAGAATTCAAGAATTTGTCAGAGGAATTAATACACTTAGTGAAGTTTTAAGGTAAATGGAATAATTCTTAGAGCTACATATTTTTGCAATATAAGATTTTTTTCAAGAGTTTTTCCTTTTTTAAAGATACTAGTTTTATTATACTCTATTGAACATCTATTTACATTTATATAATCTTAAATGTTAATGAAAGTAACCTATGAGGCAAGAGTTAAGAATTAAGGGCATTCCATTTAAGGTAGTTGCTTCCTCTTTTTTAAAATCTGAAGTCTTGCATGAAATAAAATCTAAAACATTTTTCCGTTTTCATTTCACAATGATAGTTATGTTTTCTCCCTGATTCTTTCTTAAACCCCAAATTCACTGAACAGTTTGAATTAGCAAATGGTTTAATGTGTCATGTGGACTTGAATTAAATGTAATTGTTTTCTTTTTACCTCAAAATCTTCACCAATCCCCCAAGCCCAAAATCTTGGGTTGAAGAGTTCTTACAAGCTTTCAGGATCACTAATACCAGTTCTAATGTCCATTTGCATATCTTTGTTTTTTATTCAGTAGCTCAGCAGGGATGCCAAGGGGTTCAAGCCCGAACTGGATCTTCACTTTTCTCATGCAGAAACTTTAGAAAGGAGAGGTGGTTAGGGAGTTTCAAAGCAATTCCATTAAATTGCACCAAAAGGGGGGAAAAAGGGGTTATTTTAGATATAAAAGTTATGTGGTCTCTATTCCATTTAATAGGTTTCAACCTTCTCATAGCCCCAAGATCCCATGTCAGTCTGGCTGTGGTGGGGCAAAGGGTGGGGAAGGGAGTATCCTATCAATATCTTTCTATGTCTTACAAAATTTTAAATAAAGACTGGAAAATGTCAACAATAAACCATTATAATAACTTGCTCTACTTTTCTGTGTTTTGAAACAGTAATTTAAAAATGTTGAGGGTCCCTTTCCTTCCCCCTGCCCCCATTTATAAGTAGTATGTTTTTCTCACAGGTGGACAGATCCCTAAGCCTCTGGAAGTCTGATTTTTAGTCACTGAAAATGGAAATGGTCAGTAATAACCTATCAGGTACCCATAGTACCTCTGTGTCCCTCAAACACCTTTCTTCTCCCTTACACAATTGTACATGTGGCCCATCCCTGGCCTTCAGTGTCAGCATGGTACAGGATTCTACATCTAGAGGTCTTGGGCCCTAGTTGGGGTGGGGTGAGCACACATGAGCCCGCATTGGAAAAGGACCATATCCTGTGCTCTCAGGGTGAATACAACCATGTTTCTGCCAAGTAATCAGAGCTCCTCCAGTTCCTAGTCTCCCAGGGCCATTTCTTCCTGTTCACCTACGCTCTAAGCATTCTTCAAAGCCATAGTGGTGTTCTGTCCTTAAGGCCTGAATCACCAGGACTGTTGCTCCCACCAAACAAAGGACCCCCAGGAACAGCTTGACTATTCCCTTGTGTCTCATGTTCCTCTGTCCTCTTCCTACCTCCTGACAATGTAAGCCTGGAAAGCACCCTAGTCTGGATTCCGGAGACTCACTCCCTTTCTTCTGTTCCCTTTCTTCCTCCTTCTCCTCTTCTGGATTTGGAGAGTTGGGGCCAACACTTCTTCTCAGATGGAGCTAAGTTAAAGGACTTTTTTCCCCACCCAGAGTAACTGGAGCCAAGACAGGGTTCTTATAATTTGAGCACAGTCCTCCTGGGAAGGTAAGAGGCTCTCCTGTGCTGGTGAGGGTCTTGGTAGAGTTACAAGTGCCTTCCATTTTCTGGCACTTTTGTGGCTGTATTTGGTGTTCTCTTGTGCATTTAATAGAAATCTCCCAATTTTTTTGGAGTTTTTTTGAACACAGGAAGATTTAGGTGAGGGGGGCAGTATCCAATAGGGTGTATCACATTGCTGAGCTCCAAGCCCCATCCATGTCTGATACCAAGGAGTTCTGTATACAGGCAGATTTCCTCCCAGATATGATAAATCCATAATGGAAAAAAAAATTCATGATGGAGAATTTCTGTTAGTGCTTTTCACTTTAAGTACATTTGTTGGAGGAGTTGATAACTTAGAGTCTAAGAGCAATAGAATATATATAACAATATTTTCAAATATATAATTTAAAAAACACAATATAGTTTTCAAATTACACAGTTCAAAAAATGGAGGAAAATACTGGGAAAAAATGGGGAGCCTTAGGAACTTGTGGAATAATATCAAAAGATACTATAGGATTAATTGTAATTCTGGAAAGATTACAAAGGAGAGCATAAACTGGGCAGAAAAAAATATTTGAAGAAATGATCGCCTGTTTTTTGTTTTTTGTTTTTTCCAAATTTGGGGAAATATGAAAATGCAAGGATCTAAGAAGCTCTGCAAATCCTAGGTAGGATAAACACACGAAAGTCGTGGCTAGCCACATCTTTATTGAGCCCCAAAGAAAAAAGAATTTTGTAAGGGTAGAGAGAAGAATGTATACATAAAGAACAAGGATTCACATTATCACTGACTTATCTGAAATGATAGAGACCTGTAGACAAGGGACCATCATCTAAAAGTACTGCAAGAAACAACTGTCAACCTAGAATCCCATATTGAACAAAAGTCTCCTTCAAAGATGGAAGTAAAATAAATACCTCTTCAGTTAAAAGAGAATTTGTTTTCAGCGTTTGTTTACTACCACAGTAAAAGAAAGGCTAATTTCTTCAGATTGAAAAGAAAGAATACCAGAGGAGAACTTAAATCTTAAGGAAAGAATAAAGAGTGTTGCCAGAAATGCTTAATATTTAAATATCAAAACCTAATTTTTAGCTTCTCTAAAATATATAGGACTGTTTAAAGCAAAAATTATGTCATTGTCTTCTGAGGTTTATAATGCAGGTTGAGGTAATACATATGATAAACCTAGAAAAAAGGATGGTGGTGAAAGGACATATACATTTGCAAGATTATTATGTATTTTGTGAAGTGGTACTATACCAATTCTGAGTATGAAATGTGAAGGATGGATATTATGACTCCTAGATCAACAGTATAAAAATGAAAAAAAAAAGGCTAGAAGGTCAATAGAAAAATAGAATCTATTTCATAAAGGGAGCTTCACACTCTCAAAAGTAGCTCTTGAAAAGAATGACTATTATAGGACTTGATTTCTCTCTGGTTTTTCTTGTTTGTTCCTTCTACTTGCATCTACCTGTTGTCATCAGACTGCCTTGGTAACAGTTATGTTGAGATAATTTAGCAACATGGAAGGTACAGTGGAGGTGGGGGAAGGTTTGGGCAAGAATGTGGGCCAGTGGGCAAGAAGGGTTTCTTGTCTGAGAGGAAGATTGGAAGAAAAAATAATCTTTAATATAACTCAGTTCAGGGGTGCCTGGGTGGCTCAGTGGGTTAAGCCTCTGCCTTTGGCTCAGGTCATGATCCCAGGGTCCTGGGATCAAGCCCCGCATCATCGGGCTTTCTGCTCAGCGGGGAGCCTGCTTCCCCTTCTCTCTCTGCCTGCCTCTCTGCCTACTTGTGATCTCTTTCGGTCAAATAAATGAATAAAATCTTAAAAAAATATATATAACTCAGTTCACATACATATAATGGACACTAAACTATAAGCCTGGAGACCTGGGTCCTAATCCTGGGCCAGCCACTTACATACTCCCTGACTTTCCATTCACACTTGCCCTGGATGAGTTTCCCCATCACAAACGGGAAGTCAATCCACATGTCCACTAGTCTCAAGATTGCTGTGAGAATATAGTAGAACCACTTATGACTGTTCATAGTTTCCAAAGAAACTCCAAGAAGCTCTGAGGAGTCAAAGAACAGTTTAGAAATAGTTAAATGCCTTTATTTTATACAGCAAATCCTTACCCTGGGATTTTTCTTTTGACTAATTGAACACTGCCATCTGGTGCACAAATGTAGGAACTCTCAGGGATTCAATTCCCAGAGAGTCTGTAAATATCATTTGCTTCCTTTCTTTTCTTTTTTTGGGTGGTAGGCATTTTTAAAAATTTTAGTGAAGTATAATTAACTTACGATGATACATTGGTTTCAGATGTACAACACTGATTCAACAATCCTATATATTTGTCAGTGCTCACCACGAAACGTATAATCACCATCTGTCACTGAACATTATTACAATATTTGTTACTGTATTCTCTATGCTGTAATTTTCATTTGTGAGTTATTTCTTTTAGAACTGGAAGTTTGTACCTACTAATCTCCTTCATCTATTTCACTCATACCCCTACACATGTCCACTTTTGGAACCACCAGTTCTCTGAACTTAAGGGTCTGTTTGTTTTTGTTCATTTGGTTTTAAGATTCCACATGTACATGAAATCATGTAGTATATGTCTTTCTCTGTCTGGCTTATTTCACTTAGCATAATACCTTCTAGGTCCATTCATGTTGTTGCAAATGGCAAGATCTTGTTTTTTTTATGGCTGAGTAATATTCCATTCTGTGTGTATCTCACATCTTCTTTATCCCATTCATCTATTGATAGATTCTTGGGCTGTTTCCATATCTTGGTTATTGTAAATAATGCTGCAATAGACATAGGGGTGCATATATCTTTTGAAGTTAGTGTTTTTGTTTTCTTTGAATAAATAGCCAAATTACTGGATCATATGGTAATTCTATTTTTTTTTACTTTTTAGTTTTGAGGATCCTCCTTACTGTTTTCCGGTGGCTGCACATTCCCACCCTCAGTGCATGAAATTTCTTTTTTCTCCACATTCCCCCCATGCTTGTTATTTCTTATTTTTTTCATACTAACCATTCCAAGAGGTACAAATTGATATTTCACTGTGGTTTTTGTTTGTATTTCCCTGATGATGATTGATGTTGAGCATCTTTATGTGTCTATTGTCTTTTTTAGAAAAAATGTCTATTCACGTCTGCCCATTTTTTTTATTTTTTAATTTTTTTATTATTATTTTTTATAAACATATATTTTTATCCCCAAGGGTACAGGTCTGTGAATCGCCAGGTTTACACACTTCACAGCACTCACCATAGCACATACCCTCCCCAATGTCCATAACCCCACCCCCCCTCCCAACCCCCCTCCCCCCAGCAACCCTCAGTTTGTTTTGTGAGATTAAGAGTCACTCATGGTTTGTCTCCCTCCCAATCCCATCTTGTTTCATTAAATCTTCTCCTACCCCCTTAACCCCCAAAGCTGCATCTCCACTCCCTCATATTAGGGAGATCATATGGTAGTTGTCTTTCTCCTATTGACTTATTTTGCTAAGCATGATACCCTCTAGTTCCATCCACATCGTTGCAAATGGCAAGATTTCATTTCTTTTGAAGGCTGCATAGTATTCCATTGTGTATATATACCACATCTTCTTTATCCATTCATCTGTTGATGGACATCTAGGTTCTTTCCATAGTTTGACTATTGTAGACATTGCTGCTATAAACATTTGGGTGCACGTGCCCCTTCGGATCACTACGTTTGTATCTTTAGGGTAAATACCCAGTAGTGCAATTGCTGGGTCATAGGGTAGCTCTATTTTCAACATTTTGAGGAACCTCCATGCTGTTTTCCAGAGTGGTTGCACCAGCTTGCATTCCCACCAACAATGTAAGAGGGTTCCCCTTTCTTTGCATCCTCTCCAACATCTATCATTTCCTGACTTGTTAATTTTAGCCATTCTGACTGGTGTGAGGTGATATCTCATTGTGGTTTTGATTTGTATTTCCCTGATGCCGAGTGATATGGAGCACTTTTTCATGTGTCTGTTGGCCATCTAGATATCTTCTTTGCAGAAATGTCTGTTCATGTCTTCTGCCCATTTCTTGATTGGATTCTTTGTTCTTTGGGTGTTGAGTTTGCTAAGTTCTTTATAGATTTTGGATACTAGCCCTTTATCTGATATGTCATTTGCAAATATCTTCTCCCATTCTGTCAGTTGTCTTTTGGTTTTGTTAACTGTTTCCTTTGCTGTGCAAAAGCTTTTGATCTTGATGAAATCCCAATAGTTCATTTTTGCCCTTGCTTCCCTTGCCTTTGGCGATGTTCCTAGGAAGATGTTGCTGTGGCTGAGGTCGAAGAGGTTGCTGCCTGTGTTCTCCTCAAGGATTTGGATGGATTCCTTTCTCACATTGAGGTCCTTCATCCATTTTGAGTCTATTTTCGTGTGTGGTGTAAGGAAATGATCCAATTTCATTTTTCTGCATGTGGCTGTCCAATTTTCCCAACACCATTTATTGAAGAGGCTGTCTTTTTTCCATTGGACATTCTTTCCTGCTTTGTCGAAGATTAGTTGACCATAGAGTTGAGGATCTATTTCTGGGCTCTTTATTCTGTTCCATTGATCTATGTGTCTGTTTTTGTGCCAGTACCATGCTGTCTTGATGATGACAGCTTTGTAATAGAGCTTGAAGTCCGGAATTGTGATGCCACCAACCTTGGCTTTCTTTTTCAATATTCCTTTGGCTATTTGAGGTCTTTTCTCGTTCCATATAAATTTTAGGATTATTTGTTCCATTTCTTTGAAAAAAATGGATGGTATTTTCATAGGAATTGCATTAAATGTGTAGATTGCTTTAGGTAACATAGACATTTTCACAATATTTATTCTTCCAATCCAGGAGCATGGAACATTTTTCCATTTCTTTGGAATTGAGTCTTCCTCAATTTCTTTCATGAGTGCTTTATAGTTTTCTGTGTATAGATTTTTAGTCTCTTTGGTTAGGTTTATTCCTAGGTATCTTATAGTTTTGGGTGCAATTGTAAATGGGATGGACTCCTTAATTTCTCTTTCTTCTGTCTTGTTGGTGTAGAGAAATGCAACTGATTCCTGTGCATTGATTTTATATCCCGACACTTTACTGAATTCCTGTACAAGTTCTAGCAGTTTTGGAGTGGAGTCTTTTGGGTTTTCCACATATAGTATCATATCATCTGCGAAGAGTGATAGTTTGACTTCTTCTTTGCCGATTTGTATGCCTTTAATTTCCTTTTGTTGTCTGATTGCTGAGGCTAGGACTTCTAGTACTATGTTGAATAGCAGTGGTGATAATGGACATCCCTGCCGTGTTCCTGACCTGAGCGGAAAAGCTTTCAGTTTTTCTCCATTGAGAATGATATTTGCGGTGGGTTTTTCATAGATAGCTTTGATAATATTGAGGTATGTGCCCTCTATCCCTACACTTTGAAGAGTTTTGATCAGGAAGGGATGCTGTACTTTGTCAAATGCTTTTTCAGCATCTATGGAGAGTATCATATGGTTCTTGTTCTTTCTTTTATTAATGTGTTGTATCACATTGATTGATTTGCGGATGTTGAACCAACCTTGCAGCCTTGGAATAAATCCCACTTGGTCGTGGTGAATAATCCTTTTAATGTACTGTTGAATCCTATTGGCTAGTATTTTGGTAAGAATTTTTGCATCTGTGTTCATCAAGGATATTGGTCTGTAGTTCTCTTTTTTGATGGGATCCTTGTCTGGTTTTGGGATCAAGGTGATGCTGGCCTCATAAAATGAGTTTGGAAGTTTTCCTTCCATTTCTATTTTTTGGAACAGTTTCAGGAGAATAGGAATTAGTTCTTCTTTAAATGTTTGGTAGAATTCCCCTGGGAAGCCATCTGGCCCTGGGCTCTTGTTTGTTGGGAGATTTTTGATGACTGTTTCAATCTCCTTACTGGTTATGGGTCTGTTCAGGCTTTCTATTTCTTCCTGGTTCAGTTGTGGTAGTTTATATGTCTCTAGGAATGCATCCATTTCTTCCAGATTGTCAAATTTGTTGGCGTAGAGTTGCTCATAGTATGTTCTTATAATTGTCTGTATTTCTTTGGTGTTAGTTGTGATCTCTCCTCTTTCATTCATGATTTTATTTATTTGGGTCCTTTCTCTTTTCTTTTTGATAAGTCTGTCCAGGGGTTTATCAATCTTATTAATTCTTTCAAAGAACCAGCTCCTAGTTTCGTTGATTTGTTCTATTGTTTTTTTGGTTTCTATTTCATTGATTTCTGCTCTGATCTTTATGATTTCTCTTCTCCTGCTGGGTTTAGGGTTTCTTTCTTGTTCTTTCTCCAGCTCCTTTAGGTGTAGGGTTAGGTTGTGTACCTGAGACCTTTCTTGTTTCTTGAGAAAGGCTTGTACCGCTATATATTTTCCTCTCAGGACTGCCTTTGTTGTGTCCCACAGATTTTGAACCGTTGTGTTTTCATTATCATTTGTTTCCAACGTCTGCCCATTTTTAATCTGATTTTTTGATGTTGTTATATAAGTTTTTAATTTATATATATTGAATATTAACCCCTTATCAGATATATCATTTTCAAGTAACTTCTCCCATTCAGTAGGTTGACCTTACATTTTGTGGATAAATTTCCTTTGCTCTGCAAAAGCTTTTTATTTTGGTATAGTCCCAATAGTTTATTTTTGCTTTTCTTTCCCTTACCTTAGAAGACCTATCTAGAAAAATGTAGCAACATTCTCTTGGACTACCTTTCTTTCTTGTCTCCTTAACCTCATTTTCCAAATGAAAACTCAGGTTATCAAGGAAGAATTCAAATTTGCCTTGTGTAATTCATTAAGACTTATTTGAAAGGGTTGAGCTAAGCATTAGAGGTCAGGTAGGATTTGAAAAAGCATCAAGGTAAAAGGAATGGGTGACATGAGGAGAACCACTGGAGCCCTAGGAAGGCAGGAGAATAGTTAGGAGCTCAACCTCAGGGAGAAGACTGGGCTGGGGTCACCCCTGAGCTTGGCCACTTCCCAGCTATGTGCTTAGTCTGGGATGCTTTGTGTATAACACTGGGACAATAAAAGTACCAAGTTTTAGGTTATTTCACTAATCCTCCCAACAATGCACATGTTGTTTTTAGCACAGAGCCTGTTACAGTGAGTATATAACAGATGTTAGCTGACTATAAATTGAGAAAATGTTCATGTTAAATTTCCTGAACCTGATAATTATACTGGGATTATGTATGAAAATATTCCTGTTCTCAGGAAATACACTTGGGCATACTTAAGGGTAAAGGACTTTGAGGTCTTCAATTTATTTTCATATAGTTTAGAAAATAATGTTCAACATTACTCATCATCAAGGAAATATAAATTCTGCTGAAAGGTAGGAACACTCCATTTCCAAAGCTGCCCTCCTTTGCCATCGGAAGAATCTAAAGCAACAAGTGTTGTTAAACATGAAAAGACCACTTTCCCCAAGAGAGGAACTGAAGTGGTTGGTTTGTCCTCCTCAAAACATACTGATTATGCATACTTTTTTGGGAAGGATTGGTGAGTATCAGGGGATAAGTAACTCAATCCATTTTGATGGTGTTCCAGTGTCCTTACCTTTAGAAAGGAAAGAGATCTGCCCCTGGATACTCGAATACTCTCATTCTCAAAAGCAATAACTTGCTCATATTTTCAATTACTCAAAGTCATACAGTAAAAGCACAGCTGGTCTTGGAGCAGAAGTCAGGATCTTTATTACTCAAGAATACAGTGCAGCGGTTAAGAGCATGCATGGTCTCAAGGGACAGGTGGTCTAAATCTGAGGACTGGCATCATCTCTTACTATGAATGTGCTCTTCTACATGATATTTATTCTCTCTGCTTCAGTTTCCTCACCTATAAAGTAGCCATATTGATGGTACCTACTTTAGATGTTTGATGGGAAGAGTTAATAAGTAAATTCACCAAGGATCTGTCCCTAAAACATGGTAAGTGCACAATAAATATTTACAAATAATTCGGTTCCTCATAATTTAATAGCAATCTATTTCATAACACTGGGTACTGATTTCATTCTTTGAAAATGATTATTACTCAGCACTTCTCAACCAGGGCTCAGAAGCTCAGGTTTAGCTGTACAAATGGAGTCCCAAACTATCTATGCTGCTACAGTGAGTTAATTCTGTCCTGGATCAGATGTTAACTGAGAGAAAAAGGGAAAAGGAAAAAGTACCTGGTGAAGAATAAAGGTTCATTTTCCTTCCTTTGTTGGACACTGTCAGTGCTCTGCCCTGGTGCCCTTGGATGCCTTTTACTGTTTCTCTGTGCATCTCCCCAGTCCTGGTGTGCAATTTCTTTTGATGACCTTATTTGGCTCTTTTCTTCTCAGAACTGCTCTTGGGCTACCTGAGCTGCTCATTTTGCCCACCCCACAAAGAATACAAAGAGTAGCAGGTGTTGAGTTTGGACTCCACCTCCTTTCCCTTCCCCAGCTGGCTAAAGGACAGCTGATTCCAGGCCTCCAATTGGAACAAACTCTGAGACTTAGCACACTCTCAAGGTCCCCTGCATATCAGGCTAGCCACTGTCTAAGAGATGTTGCTTGGAGTTATATGCTTTCCTGGTTCTTTCTTTCCCCATCCTGCTTCCTCAGCTCATTTTCCAGTTTCTTTTGGGAGCACCTCTAATAAATGACTTACACCTAAATCCTCATGGCAGGGTCTGATTCTGGAGAGTGGGAACTGTCTTAGTCCCGTTTGTGTTGCTATAATAAAATACCATAGACTGAGTGGCTTATGAGCAACGGAAATTTCTAATAGTTCTGGAGGCTGGAAGACTGAGGTCAGGATGTCAGCATGGTCAGTTGAGGCCCCTCTTCTTGGCTGCAGATTTCTCATTGTTTCTTCACTTGAAAGAAAGGAGCTAGGCTCCCTCTGTCCTTTACCCCATTCATGCTTGTTCTCTTTCTCTTGAATAAATAAATAAAGTCTTAAAAAAAAAAAAGAAAGAAGGGAGCTATGGAGTTCTAGGGGTCTCTTTCATAAGACATTAATCCCAATTAGAAGGGGTCCACCCTCATGACCTAAGCACCTCCCAAAGGCTTCACCTCCTAATACCATCACCTTGGGGAATCGGAGTTTCATTGTGTGAATTTCAGGAGGACACAAATACTCAGACCATAGTATGAACCAAGACACCACCTATACTTCTCCTTTTAGTGCCTCAGCTGATGTGGATTCCCTTGTCAAAGGTCTTTTCCTCCTCCCCCTTTTTGCCTCCTTCTCCGTTTTCTTCCTTCCCCTCTTCCTGCCCTTCTATGCATTTCCTGTCCCTGAAATAATGCAGTCTGCACTTCACGTTCCCTGTACCTATATATGACAGTTTAATAAAATCATTTTGTTTTTCAAGGAATGACTTTACAAGAAGAACACTTGCTGGCCATAAAATCTATAGGTGATCACAGGGCCAAAAGCCTTTCTTCCAAACATTGGATTCTTATCGTCAGGGGTTTCATGAAGGTATCATGCTTTGGGAATCAAGAAACCTAAGGTCTAGACCCAAGTCTCCTGAGGTCTTATGGTGTAACTTTGAGGCCTACAGGGTGTAGGTGATTTGACCCATTTCTACAAAGTTAAGGTATTTGGGTTCTTATATTCCTTTGAGAATCCAAAGAAAACTATAGATTCTGATCTCAAAAGAGAATGCCTTTATGCACAAACACAATTTTATATCCAAATTCCAAGGTTTACTGGAATTTCTTGGAATCTATCACCGAATCCCTTATGGGATGATTTCCAATGGTCTTTTTAGTTCTCATACTTCTAGGTTTTCTCAAGTCTGTCCAGGGGCAGACCTGTCCCTATGAGGGCTATTTAAAGCTCCTTTTCAGGAGTTGGCATGGTTGTTGAAAAAGCAAGGGGCATTTTCAGCTGTGGTGATGGCTGTGTAGTACCATCTGGAGTTGTCAACCATTAACACTGCTATGAAGAAGGAGATGAAGAGTGAGGAAACAAAGGGAACTTGAACTAAGAAGCTGAAAGGTTATTTATGACTTTGGTTGAGTCTCTGAATCCAGCTGTGGCAGGTATAACCATGAGGTATTTCAAAACCAATCCAAAGTAGCTTATATAAAAACGGTAAATAGCTAATACAATTAGGAATTCATTGCATTAGATAGGCTCATGGTCTCAAGTTAAGAACACACAACATGTTGACTCATTCTCTCAGACAGTTCTCCTTGTGTTTCATTGGAGACACCAACAATTCACCCAGTTATCCCAACTAATGACCCAGAGTCCCCCTTAACTACCCCTGCTGCATCCTCTTTATACCTATTGGATCCAACAGTCCTGCTGTTAGCTCTCCACTATTTCTCCAACTGCCCCAGTTTTGCCATCTCATCTCACCACCTAGTTTAGACACCCATGACCTTCTCTTCAGATTACCTTTAGCATTTCCTAACCAATCTTTTTGTCTCTAGTCTTGTTTCATGTTACTGTGATGAAACTGAAGAAAATAAATTGACATAAAACTCATCTGACCACAACATTTGTCTGCTTAAAGCCATTTGATATCTGGTTACCCCAGGATAGCATCCAACGCCTTCACATGGCACACAAAATTTTCTATGTAATGTTTAACTATCTTTGCTTTCCACATAACAACCCAGAAATAGCACTTGTTGTAGTTACCCATGAACAAATACACCTCTGTGCTATTGCTCATCACATTGGGAAGGCAGCATAGCCTGCCTCTATTAAAAGTTAGGCTTTGAAATTCTACTGACCTGGACTTGAATCCTCATTCTGGTGTATGTCAACTTATCCTCTCTAGCCTCCATTGTCTCATTTGAGAAATCAGGGTGTTCTCATGAGCATGTTGCCATGAGAGTTTAAAGCTTCCAGATCCAATTTCAACTGGTGTGTGTGTTTCTGGGGTCAGGGGCAGTGTTTGCATACCAATAATTGTTGAGATGCCAACTGAATGTCTTACAATTCAATGCAATTCTAGCACTATCTACCCAGAGACAGCATCAGATTCTACAGGTTAAGGGCTCTGTCCTATAAAACTATCCCCCATTTCCTCCCTCCCACTTCAGTCACAAGCCCAGGTTGTCATCCGTGCTTCTGACCAATTGGCTATAGATTGGAGGTTCCAACAACCCCCCATCTTTGGGTTCCATTACTTTACTAGAGCAGCTCACAGAATTCTAAAAAGTATTTTACTTACTGGATTACTGGTTTAATATAAAAGGAACAGCCACATGGAATAGAAGCATAGAGCAAGGTATGTGGGAAAGGTTGCAGAACTTCCCTGCCCTCTCAGCTACCTCACTCTCCCAGCACCTCCAGATGGTTACCAACCGAGAAGTTCTTGGAACCCCGTCCTTCTGGGTTTTTATTGAGGCTTTATTACCTAGTCATGACCGACTGGCAGATGACTCAATATCCACCCCCATCCCTTGCGGGGTCAGTGATGGGACTGAAATTTCTAACACTCTCATCAAAGCATTAGTTTGGCTGGCAGCAAGCCCCATCCTTAGGAAAAGTCCAAAAGTCCCCTCATTAGCATACCAAAAGTCATTCTCACTGCTTAGGAAATTCCAAGAGTTTTAGGGGTTCTGTGCCAGAAAGGGTAATGAAGACCAAATACATATTTCTTATTAGAGTTTAAAGAGATTTTGTGAAAATCAAGTGGCACAACACTAGGAGGCAATTGGATTTGGTGTTAGACATTATTTCCTCTGTCTAGAATTCTTTCATTGTTGAGTTTGTCCACTGCTGCTCTTGCGTGGCTCACTCCTGCTCAACCTTTGACTCAGCTCCCATATCATCTCTTTCAGAGGGCCTTCCAAGACCCTTGGGGAAGGGGGACTCTTCTGCTGTGTTATATGGGACCATTTTATCACTGCTCTTGCCTTGCTGTACTCAGCCTCCCCTTCTAATCTGAGCTCCTTGAGGGCTATGATGATATCTTCACCCTGACATCTCCAGTTCCTAACAAGTTTTGGACTGAGTTGAATAAAAATGCTAGTTACCTTCCTCAGCCTCTGACAGGGAGCATGATAACTGAGCAACAGCCATACTTATTTCCTTGGATCTTCTCGCTTGCTGTTTTTCATTTGTTTTTCCCAGTACACTTAATTTAGAGCTATTATACCTGTCTGCTTCCATCCTGTTAGACTTGACAGGCAACACACTGGGAGAGACAGGGTTTGTGAATGCAAATGAAAAGAAACAACTTGACAGACACTCTCTTTTCTTTCCAACCAAATCAGTTCTTTTCCTGTTGTTCCTCAGTCTTTGGAATGATGGATAGTGAACATCAAATCAGTATCTTTTCTCATGATAGCATATTGACTAGGCCCAGCCACAGAATCTAAAGCTTTCTGCAAGAAAGTGAGCCTAGGGGAATGTTAAAGTCTTGGTTCCTGCCAACTTCTCTGCCTTTTATCTACCTCCCCACAGCCCTCTGTGAATGGATGGTCCACACATGGGTCCTAGGTCATTACAACGTCTAGGAATTACTGAGTTGGAACTAGAATGCTCAGGGAGAAAGGCCTGTGAATCTAGTTTGTTTCATGAATCATAACTCTGAAAGCTGTTTGGTTTTCATAGTGAGAAAAGCAATGGGTTTGGAAATGATTTTGATACAGTGATATTTGCTATTGTTTTAGTCTAATACATCTTCATATGGGTATGGGTCTTTATGTGAACATATGGTCTTGTCTCACTAATGTGTGGTTTTTCCTCCTGTAATGCACCCTTAATTATTGAAGCTTTATAATAAACTTTAACACCGACCACCTAATAATTGCTTTTTAGATAGCTGTTGAATTTTTTTCAAATATTGTTTCCACATTAAGATGATCTTATGTTTTTTTTTTTTTTTTCTCCTTGGGGCTATTAATAAAGTGAATCATTGAGACATCCTGAATTCTATTTACTTGATTTATTATTGATGCTATTATCACACCCAACAAAATATGGTTTCTATGTGTAGTCACCATGCACTTCCTAATATTTCACATTGATTTAGAGACCCAAAGTGTTTTCTTTAAAAATTAATAACAAACATGACATTCAATAGGCATCTCTTTAAAAAGTGGGCATCTTTTCACATAAGTCAGAACATTATTACATCTAACAAGATTATAAATAACTCCTTGGTATTTTCTAATACCCCATCTACATTTAAATATCCCTAATAGTCTGAAAATATATTGTTCAAATTAAAATCTGAACAAAGTCCTTAATTACATTTGATTGCTATTTCTTTAACTAGCTAAATGATTCCCAACCTTGGCTCTGAATACAATTCTAAACAACATAAATAGTAACTGAATTTGGGGTAGTTGGTCTAGGGTTAACATCATATGACCTACAGGAAGCCTACAGGAATGCTCTCAACCCCACATGGAATATAGCTGTCTGTTAAAAGTTCTGACCTGGGGTACCTGAGTGGTTCAGTCTTTAAGTGTCTGCTTTTGGCTTGGGTCATGATCCCAGGGTCACAATGGACCAGATGGACTTCACAGATACATACAGAGCATTCCATCCTAAAGCAACAAAATACACATTCTTCTAGAGTGCACATAGAACATTCTCCAGAATAGATCACATACTGATCACAAATCAGGTCTCAACCAGTACCAAAAGACTGGAATTATTTCCTGCATATTTTTGGACCACAATACTTTGAAACTTGAACTCAATCATGAGAGGAAATTGGGAAAGACCTCAGACACTTGGAGGTTAAGGAGCATCCTACTAAAGAATGAATGGGCCAATCACAAAATTAAAGAAGAATTTAAAAAATTAATGGAAACAAATGAAAATGAAAATGAAAACACTACTATTCAAAAACTTTGGGATGCAGCAAAGGTGGTCCTAAGAGGAAAGTACATAGCAATACAAGCCTTTCCCAAGAAATTAGAAAAGTATTAAATACACAAACAAAACTTACACAAAAGAAGTTGGAGAAAGAATAGCAAATAAAGCCAAACCAAGTAGGAGAAAAGAAATAATAAAGATTAGAGAAGAAATCAATGAATTAGAAACCAAAAGAAGAGTAGAATAGATCAATAGAACTAGAATCTGGCTCCTTGAAAGAATTTTAGTAAGATCAATAAATGCCTAGCCAGACATATCAAAAAGGAAAGAGAAAGGAGCCAAGTTAATAAAATTGTTTGTATTTTCTTGGTGTTGGTCATTTTCTCTCCTCTTCCATTCATGATTTTAAGAACATACTATGAACAACTATTTGGGCAATCTGGAAGAAATGGATGTATTCTTAGGAACTTATAAACTACCAAAATTGAAACAGAAAAAAATAGAAAACCTGAACAGATCCCTAACCAGCAAGAAACTGAAGCAGTAATCAAAAAATCTCCCAACAAATAAGAGTCCAGGGCCAGATGGCTTCCCATGGGAATTCTACCAAACATTTAAAGAAATAACACTTATTCTTCTGAAGGTGTTTCAAAAAAAAAAAAAAAAGAAATGGAAGGAAAACTTTCAAACTCATTCTATGAGGCCAGTATTACTTTGATTCTAAAATCAGAAAAAAGGAGAATTATAGACCAATATTCCTGATGAACATGGATGCAAAAATTCTCCACAAAATACTAGCCAACAGGATCCAACAGTACATTAAAATGATTATGTACCATGACCAAGTGGGATTCATTCCTGAGCACAAGGTGGTTCAACATTCACAAATCAATCAGTGTGATACAGCACATTAATAAAAGAAAGGACAAGAGCTATATATCCTCTCAATTAATGCAGAAAGAAGCATTGGGCAAAACAACATATCCTTTCCTGGTTAAAACTCTGCACAGTGTAGCCATATATGAAAAGCCCACAGGGAATATCATTCTCAATGGGGTAAAATGGAGAGCTTTTACCCTAAGGTCAGGGACATGACAGGAATGCCCTCTCTCTCCACTCTTGTTCAACATAGTACTAGAAGTCCTAGCCTTAACAATCAGACAATAAAAAGAAACAAAAGGCATTCATATTTGTAAAGAAGAAGTCAAACTCTCACTCTTCAGAGATGACATGATACTCTATGTGGAAAACCCAAAATACTCCAACCCAAAATTCCTAGAACTCCTATAGCAATTCAGCACATGGCAGATACAAAATCAATGCACAGAATCAGTTGCTTTTCTGTACACTAACAATGAAACATAAGAGAAAGAAATTAAGGAATCCATCCCATTTAGACTGGCACCAAAAACCATAAGATACCTAGGAATAAACCTAGCCAAAGAGGTAAAGGATCTACAATTTAAAAACTACAAAACACATATGAAAGAAATTGAGGAAGACACAAGGAAATGGAAAAACATTCCATGCTCATGGATCGGAAGAACACATATTTTTAAAAATGTCTATGCTACCCAGAGCAATCTACATATTCAATGCAATCCCTATCAAAATACCATCAACATTTTTCACAGATCTGGAATGAATAATACCAAAATTTATTCCAGAAAAGACCCCAAAGAGCTAGAGGAGTATTGAAAAAGAAAACCAAAGCTGGTGAGATCACAATGCTGGACTTCAAGTTCTATTACAAAGTGTACTGACACAAAAATAGACACATAGATTAATGGAACAGAATAGAGAACCCAGAAATGGGCCCTTAACTCTATGGTTAACTAATCTTTGACAAAGAAAAATAGAAAAATGGCAGTCCCTTCAACAAATGGTATTGGGAAAATTGAACAGCCACATGTAGAAGAATGAAACTGGACAATATTCTTACACCATACACAAAGATAAACTCAAAATGGATGAAAGACCTAAATGTGAGACAGAAATCCATCAAAATCCTAGAGGAGAACACAGGTAACAACCTCTTTGACCTCGGCCACAGCAACTTCTTGCTAGACACATCTCCAAGGATAAGGGAAACAAAAGCAAAAATGAACTATTGGGACTTCATCAAGATAAAAATCTTCTGGACATCAAAGGAAACGGTCAGTTAAACCAAAAGGCAAGCTACAGAATGGGAGAAGATATTTGCAAATGACGTAAAAGGTTATTATCTAAAATCTATAAAGAACTCACTGACCTCAACACCCAGAAAACAAATAATCAAGTCAAGAAATGGGCAGAAGATAGGAACAGACACTTCTCCAAAGACATACAAGTATAACAGATACATGAAAAAATGTTCAACATCACTAGCCAAGAGGGAAAAATAATCAAAACCACAATGAGATACCACCTCACACCAGTCAGAATGGCTAAAATCAACAAGACAGGAAACAACAAATGTTGTCAAGGATACAGAGAAAGGGGAACCATCTTGCACTGTTGATAGGAATGCAAGCTGGTACAACCAATGTGAAAAACAGTATGGAGGTTCCCCAAGAAGTTAAAAATAGAGCTACCCTTCCACCCAACAATTGCTCTACTAGGTGTTTACCCATAAGATACAAATGTAGTGATCTGAAGGGGCACCTGCACCCCAGTGGAATACGAGAAACAGTGCAGAGGATCATAGGGGAAGGGAGGGAAAACTGAATGGGAAGTCATCAGAGGGAGACAAACCATGAGAGACTCTTAACTCTAGGAAACAAACTGAGGGCTGCTGGAAGGGAGGAGGGTGGGAGATGGTGTATTTGGGTGATGGGCATTAAGGAGAGTACATGATGTGATGAGCACTGGGTGTTAAGCGCAACTGATGAATTATTGAACTGTACATCTGAAACTAATGATGCACCATATGTAGCTTAATTGAATTTAAAGATGAAAAAAGGGGAAAAAGAAATGTGGCTAATTGAAACTTTAATTTATAGAAATTAATGGGGTAAAAAAAGCTGTATATGTTCAGAAACATTTGAAATATAGTGGGAGGAAAGATCATATTTATACTATCAAGATAAAATCATTAAACACATAAGAATAAGCCTAAGAAATGTACAGGACTGGCAGGAACCAATCTTAATAATGTTGAGCCTTCCTCCCCAAGCACAAGATGTCCTTCTGCCTATCTGTCATCTGTCCTTTTTCTCAGCATGTTAAAAGTGGAAATAACTCTCCATAAATTAGACCATAAATAAATGATAATCTCAAGTGATACTCACCATTCAAAAAAAAAAAAAGAGAAGTTTAGTTGAAATGTTACTTAACTAAAGCAATTAATTCATCTGGAGGAACACAAGCTTAGGAAGAGTTGAGGGAGGGACACAAGAAAGGAAGTGGTGGTGGGTGGAGGGTTTACACAGCAAGCCTGAGACTCATCCTTAGAAAGTTCTGTACACATGGTTGGTTCTGGGTTGGTGAACAGTTTCCTATGTTGATACAAGATATCTTCTCAGTGATGAGAGTGGGTCACTGCCTAGACTGTTCAGACAAACAATGTGGTTCATGTTGAGCATGTTTTCCTCCTGGTAGTTGGGAACTTTGGCACACGAGAGGTAGAGGTTGAGTACACCACCACTCCCAGTAAAGCCCCAGAGCAGAGCCTGCCACGAGCTTCCCTGATGGACTGAATCTCACATGTGTTGTCACAACCCATTGCTGTAGAAATGAAACCCTCCAGGATGACTCCACTATAACAGGGCTCTCAGGAGCTGGTACCAAATGTTCCCTGGACTCAGCCCCATGTGCCTTCTCCTTCCGTTTGTTCTGTTTTGTATGTCTTCACTGTAATAAATCTCAGCTGTGATTACAACTGTGTAGAGTCTGGAGAGTTCATCCAGTAAATTGCTGGACTGGGAATGCTCTTGGAATTCTTGACATGGAGACTTGAAGGCGGATTTGGAAAGATAAAAGGAAAATCAGGCAAAAACTGATTTGAGAGGCTAGGAAAGGAAAATTGACTGGAATACCCAATTTCCAAATACTGCTGAGCAATACTGAGCTTAAATAAGAACTCTTAAAACTGTTTACAAAAAGCTAAATAAAGTATCTTGGCCAAAAGACGAGGCAATGAGCACTGCCGAAGTGAAGCAAGGGGATCCGTGCTCTTCCATCGAATTGTTTCTTTTAAAGGCCAGATTGTCTTATTAGAAGTTTAAAAAGATACCAGAGAAACTACACATGTGTGCCTTGTCATGGATTGACTTGTATCCCCAGGGAAGTTCTGTTCAAGTCTTAACTCAGGAATCTATGAATGAGACTTTATTTGGAAATTGGGTCTTTGCGGATGTAGTCAAGTTAAAGCCCTGGTATGGTTATGATAAGAGGGGAATTTGGACACAGAGACAGAGATGCAGAGGGAAGATGGCCATGTGGAGAGTGGGGCATAGACTAAAGTGCTGAATCTACAAAGCCAGGGAACACGAAAGATGTTGGCACCTGCTAGATGTTAGAAGCAACAAGGAAGGACTCTTCCCCTGGGACCTTGGGGAGGGGAGGGCCCTGCCAACAACCTGATGTTGGAAGTTTATCTTTCACTACAGTGAGTGACTGTGTTCTGTTGCTCCAAGCTACTCCGTTCGTGGTACTTTTTTTTTTTTTTTTAAAGATTTTTATTTATTTATTTGACAGAGAGAGATCACAAGTAGAGAGGCAGGCAGAGAGAGAGAGAGAGAGGGAAGCAGGCTCCCCGCCGAGCAGAGAGCCCGATGCGGGACTCGATCCCAGGACCCTGAGATCACGACCTGAGCCGAAGGCAGCGGCTTAACCCACTGAGCCACCCAGGTGCCCTCGTTCGTGGTACTTTGTTATGCAGCACCAGGAAACTAATGGATGCCTAAGCACATACACACAGTCATTGTGTAAATTACCTGATACGAACTTGATCTTTAATTTTCAAAATGCTTGATTATTTTCTACCTATGAAAGAGCAGTTCATCAAATAGAAGCAGACGCACTCAAAGAGGAATGCTAGTTCAAGCAAACCAATCCTTATACAAAGAACTTGATCACTGAGTGAACTGGGTCTGTGAAGGTCCACCAGCATCTAAGGGAGGCTCCAGGTCTCACTGGGAGAGGTGGCATGCCTCCACTTATAGCAAGTCCTTGCGTGAAAGCCCAGTGGAAGCTCTGATGCACGTGTCTGAATATGTAAAAGTACCTCACAGTTTGTTAGCTCGCTTGATATATTCTATCCTCCTACTTTGACAAGTATACTCTAGTAATATGAAAGAAAAAAAGAAAAGTGTGCAAAGATATGACTTCATAAATCCAAATGGCTGCAAAAGGTCAGAAATGACTGAATTTAATTATGCATGTCCGTGACACTGCAGATGGGCTGACGGTATTTAGATATGTAATAAAATAAACATACATGACTTGCAAATGATTAAGTAACATTCCAATCCTCTTGGTTTGTCTTTCAACTCCACTAGCTCTACTAGTTATTTTTTTTTAAAGATTTTATCTATTTATTAGAGAGAAAGAGTACAAATGGTGGGGGAGGGGCAGAGGGAGAAGCAGACTCCCTGCTGAGCAGGGAGCCTGATGATTCAGGGCTCAATCCCAGGACCCCGACTGACATCATGACCTGAGCCCAAGGCGGATGCTTAACTGACTGAGCTTGCAACTCGACACTTCACTAAAATTCATTTCAGCCCTAACCAAGAAAGAGACTTTTAACTATAGAGGACACACTGATGGTCACCAGAGGGGAGAAGGAGGTTGGGGAGAAGGGTTGGGGAAAAAGGTGATGGGGATTAATGGAGGGCACTTGTTATGATGGGCACTGGGTGATGTATGGAAGTATTGAATCACTATATTGTATATCTGAAACTAATATCATATTGTATATTAACTAACTGGAATTTAAATAAGAACTGGAAAAATTAAAAAGTAAAAAAAAAAGAAAGAAAAAAAAGAAAGCAAGGCATAGAACAGCAAAAAGACAAAACCAACAAGACATTCATTTCGGCCCTTTGAAATATTCTCAGTACTTCCTTCTCATTCCTGTTATTTCTGCATTCCTGTGTTAAACGAGAAGTAAGGAGAAGGTGGGTTTCTCCTTCTTGGTGTCCTTTGAGCCCCCTCTTTCATAGTGGCCCCACATGCTGTGAATTTCTCTCATACTGCTTCTTCTTGAAACATGCACAGGGGTGCCTATCAGTATACCCTGCAGACTCTCAAAAATCCATTAAAAATAAATGATGGCAAAGAAGTCCTCCTTGGGGAAACAACTGAAATATGTTGTCTGTTGAATGAATAAGTCCATCATCAACTCTTTCCCTCAGGGTTTTACGCAGTCCCTGCCTGGTGCAGAGGCCCTTTGCCAAACAACAGCATGTCTGCACCAGGTGCTAAGTGACCACCCCACCCCCGCCCCACACTGGGGAACCATGGTTCTCAGGATAAGCCCAGGCCTGCGTAATGAAGAAAAGCAAGAGCACCAACACATTTTCACGTAATGAGTTGAGTTGGAAATACTTCTGAGCTGTTGGAGGGATTAGCACAAAGAGTGGTATTATTTAGCGTTGCTTTCAATGCTCTGCAAGTGAGAATTACAGACTATTTAGGTGCTACCAAATTCACTTTTCACTGTCAACTGAAACAATAAGAACATGACAGCAAGGAACTGACAAGGGGACCCACACTGTACAATGGAAACACATTTGGAAAATACCAGCCAATGGAAAGATGGATTGGAAAATACAGACTAAGAGAGGGATCAGGCTGTGTTGGGGACCCTAGAGACATACTCATCCAGCCCCTCCTGCTACAGATGGGCTGGTGGAGAGCAGGGGTGGGGTAATTCTCTTCTGTGTCTCTAGCTACTGATAGGATCTGACCATGCCTAGGTTTCTTGGATCCTGTGTAGATATCTTTCTTTTGAAGATAGGTACCAATGGGGGGTGGGGGGATGCTTTATAAACAGTACATCAAAGAATAGTTGCAGGGAGAAGGATAAAAGGAGTTATAGATGACCCTCCCCATAATTTTTTCATTATGTGGGGAGATCCAACAGAGGCAAAGGAACCAGTGTTGGAAGTCCTGCCCTTTGGTATTTGGGTACCTCCTTTCCCCCACTTTTTGGAGATCTCTGCTTACATACACCTCCTCAGAGAGGCCCTTCTGAATACTACATGTAAAATAATTCACCGTTTCCTTCCAGGTCACTCTGCAAACATTACCCTGTTCTCATTTTAGGTGAAGATCTGCTATAAGGACAAATGAAATAAACAAGTAAATGCGTTCATTGCCATCTTCACCAATAGGATGTTAGACTCCACGAGCGTATGGACTTTTCCTGTCTCTTTCACCAGTGGATCCCTAAGGCTTACCAATGTGTAACAGGTAGTAGACACTCAATAATGGTCCTGAATGTATGAATAATGAATGAATGAATGAAAATTGACATCTGTTCACTATATTGGGAGATTCGCACTGTGTTCTCTTGGAGGCATCCCCCACAGCTCCCACACTCATTGTCCATGAAGCTGTTTCTGTCCTGGGCTGCCTTTCACTACTTCAGCTGCTATTCCTCAACCTTCTGTACTAGATCTATTTCCTTTCCTATCTCTCATAACTATGACATGTGCTCCATATACTTGTCCCCATCAAATACTGTACAAACTTAGATTATCCTAATTTTGCCTGCAAGGATCTTGGTGAAGCTGTTTCAACTGTCTAGGGCTCCAGATCACAGAACTAGAGTGACAGGCTAGGGCTCAAGCCACGATAGTACTTACAGCACTTTCTTGGGTTGGTGTAAAGACAAACAGGTCAATATGCACTAAGTTCTCTGCACAGTGACTGGGACACTGGGGAGATGATAAACGCTGGCTTCATCATTGTCATTGCTGGCAGGGCTGGGGGCGCCCACCAGTATGGATCTGGCAGGAAATATTTGACCTATTTAAGGATACGGTCAAGGACACCTGGATAAAGGAGCAAGGGGGAGAGGTGACCACTGGAACTCAGGGACAAGTGCAGTTGCAGAAGGGACCCTCCAACAAACTTAAGCTTTGCTAGAGCATGTAGCTAGCAATGTGTTCGCATAGTCCTCTGCTTTTGTAAACTGTTCCAGAGTGAGATCTTTAACCCACTGTTGCATAAGATCTCTCTTTCCACTCAGACTTTTCCTTCATCACATTTCCCTTCCTGTTGGGTGGTTTGGAGTAATTTAAATCTAGCTAAGGAGGTGCTGAGTTTAGGAAATGTTTACATATATCTCATCAAACCCAGTTCCTTCCGTGGACGGTTTCTGTGAGACCCATCATGTAGCAATGGCCTCCAGAACTTCAGTGTCTTCTGTGACAGCTCAAGTATTAGGACACAAAGTTGCAAGACCATGGGCTATACTGTCATACAGATGTGGCTTATGGACCCTAGCCACCAGAAGTATGTGGGTAGTGAAGGGAAAAGAAGGAATTTGGAGTATACAAAGCCAGAGCTAGTCTGTGGGAAATTTTTCCAGCTAACAGACATGTAAAATTGTAAGCAGAGGGTTCAGTTTGCATTGACCCCCTGGTCAAAACAAATATTCTCCTATCAGAAATAAATTCTATTTCAGTCTATTCCCATTTAAATAGAAGTTTGGCATGTTAATAACGCAGTGATCACAGCATTCAAGCAGCTAATAAAAGATGAAAAATTTGTTTTCTCTGTTGTAATATTACCAAGTTGATGAAATCCTCATCATAATAAAGAGAAGGCAAATCAAAATGTACAGGAAAGGTATTATTGAGGTATGTATAGATATAAGTTTGTGTTATTTGTAAGCTGTTTTTTTTTAATTTTGAAAGTTGTGATTTTGCTTCTCATTCTAAACACATTTTCATTTCATTTTATTTTATTTTTTAAAGATTTTATTTATTTATTTGACAGAGATCACAAGTAGGCAGAGAGGCAGGCAGAGAGAGAGGGGGAAGCAGGCTCCCCACTGAGCAGAGCCCAATGGGGGGCTTCATCCCAGGACTCTGAAATCGTGACCTGAGCAGAAGGCAGAGGCTTTAACCCGATGAGCCGCCCAGGCGCCCCCATATTTTCATTTTATGCCTGACTATGTCGTGATAAACTTTTTGTGTTTTTTTCCTTACGGAGGACTCAAAGTGTGTGTAAACTTCTACCCCGCAAAGCTAGTTCTATCCCTGGCTGTGGCACCTCTAAAGAGGAACTGGGCAGTAGAGCGGATCTCTTATCCTGCCACCCGAAGTGAAGCCAGAAGGCAAGGGGACACAATTATTTTAGTCCCTAGACTTCAGCCTTTCTAGGGACAAAGCAGAGCGGCAAAGGGGCAAACAGGGCACTTCCAGAACAAGAGGAAACCTCAACTTGCCAAGTTGGCTCTTGCGCAGGACTCCTTCCACCGGTGCCCACCCCCACTCGCTCCGCCCCCCTGGAAGAATGACGTAAGCAATTAAACATATGGAGGGACCGGTGCCTTCTGTGTTCTCTTCCATTGCTACCCACCTGCCTGCCGGTAGAGGGGCGTGTCCTACGTGCTCCTGCACCATGACGTCAGCACGTTACCTGCCTGCAGTTTTGGCGTACTGAAAGTTTCTTTCAGCTGTGCGTAGTGATAGTAATAGCCATAATAAATAGCATGATTATTACGATTTAGTCCAACCCCCACACTTTACCGGTTAAAAGGTATTTTACTCTTAAAATAAATGTTTCAGTATAATATTTAGCTAAGTTTTTATTATTTTTAGCTTCCCTTCAGATCTCAGTTCTAGCAGTATTAACACACAGAAAACTTCCAGGTTTTAGATGGTATCTGTGTGAGTTACAAACACAATTGCCAGCCATGATCTTTCATTTTATCTGAGAAACCTCTGCATTCTAAATCATAATTTTCTTTTATGGATTTCTTAGTGAAATCTCTGCCAAAATGAATAGAGACTAGAAAGAGGAACACCCTCTTTTCCCTGCAAATAGAACACACAGCCTTTCATTTATTTTTTATTTTTTATTTTTTAAATTAAATTAAATTTTTTTTTCAGTGTTCCAGGATTCATTGTTTATGCCCCACACCCAGTGCTCCATGCAATATGTGCCCTCCTTACACAGTTCTTTAAAAGACAGGGATTTGCATAACATGGGGCCTGGAAGAAATGAAGTGACTTGCCAGGTTTATGATTTCTAAAACAAAGGGTAAAGGCTACATTAGTTTTTCAAAAGGTCGGGTTTCTTTGTTCCTTGAAAAAGTCTGGAGACAAGTGCAACAATATTAACAAGGCAGACAGGTTCTGGCTGGAGTGTGGATGGGGGATAAGACTCTAATGTCTGCTTGGTGGCGAAGCACCTGACCAGACTCACCAGTGATTTTTTTTTTTTTTAAGATTTATGTATTCATTTATTTTAGAGTGAGAGAGAGCACAAGCTGGGTAAGGGACACAGAGAGAGAGAGAATCCACAAGCAGACTCCCTGCCGAGCTTGGAGCCCAGTGTGGGGCTCGATCCCAGGACCCTGAGATCATGACCTGGACCAAAACCAAGAGTCAGCCACTCAACAGACTGAGCCACCCAGGCACTCCTGCCCAGGGAGTTTTAAAGCCATGACCACCAGCTCCAGGATTTCCAGAGTCTCACCCATGTGATGGCCAGTTCTAGGAGTTCATTACAAACCATTATTCAAAATGCCCCAGTGAAGCATACATATCCAAGCTTCCAATTGCCTTATGAGGAAACTTCAGGATCAGAATCTCCAGGTTTGACATCCAAGGGGAGGGATTCAGGGCGAGGTACTTAGGATCAACCTCGTTTGAGTTGCTGAGATGGTGGAAAGCTGGCCGCTCCACCGTCCGGTTAGCTATTTGCTCTTTAGTTTCTGAGAGAAGACAGGAATTTATGGTTTATATGTATTGAGCTCAGAAAGGCAAATGGCAAGGAAGGCAGTTGCTTTCTGTATCAGTTCGTAGAAGTGAGAGTATTTGAATAGGCTCCACACTGCTTTCCCCCACAGCTGTTGTTCATCCTGTTTTTATAAAAGAAAACTTGAAGGTTTCGATGCTTCGTCCCTAGAACAGCAGTGTCGGTATCATCAGACAGGCTGAGCTGGAATCTGTATTTTAATGAGATCATCGTGATTTGTACGCATAGTAAAGCAATGCTTCTCAGACTTTAGTGTTTAACTCACAAGCTTGCTATGCATGAGCCCCTGAGAGGTCTTGCCCTCAACCCCAGCTCCCTTGTAAACCGGGGGCCATAAAATGACAGGCGCGGAGAAAGCAGGAGTTCCGCTTGCAGGAGGGGAGTTTAAGAGATGAGCCCTGAGCCTCAAGCTCTAAACCACGTGGCTGCAGCAGCATCTTGGTTCACTTCTTTCAGCCTGGGTTCCTCTCTGTGACTCGGGGCCCAGCTTGTCCAGCCCAAGGCATGGTCTTTCAGTTCCCTGCTGTCTTCCTTCCTGTTTGCTGCCCCCACCCTGTCGCCCCGGTTCATATTTCCATTAATTATAACCCATGGCTCTGCATATGCCACTTGTTCTGATAACACAAAGTATGCTGGCTTCCCCACTGGACCATGAGTACTTTCTCCCCTTTCATTTTCTAAGAGCAATAGCAGTGCCATGGCAACGTCTAATCCCTAACCTCGAGATGGGGGTGGGGTTGAGAAAATCAGAGCAGGTGTTCTTGAGACGGGAAACAAAGAATGAGCCAGATGAAGCCAGAAATGAAGGATCAGTATTCTAGGCCAGTGCTCCTCGAACTGTCCTGTGCACACAAGTCACCCAGGGATTTGTGGATTCTGAATCAGGAGGTCAGGGATGGGGCTGAAGAGTCTGTAGTTCTTGCAAGATAACAGGTGATCCCCATGCTACTGGCCCACAGACCACGCTTTGAAGTTCCCGGCGATGTGAAGGCACGGATCTTAGTGTTCTCATCATGGCAATATCAAGATCATGCGTGTCTGCCCCAGAAAATGTGTTCAATAGATTAGTGAATACTTACTGAATTAAATACTTAATATCTGAGATACCACCCGGCTGTTTGAATTCTCATAAGATGCAAGATATAAAATGTGTTCACTTTGGCTCTAAAATCAGGGCTAATACTACATGTATTGAGGCACAGAGAGGTTGAGTTACTTGCTCAAAGTCACACAGTTAATGTGGCAAACTGTTTACCAGATATCCCATGTGCCCCCCACCCCATTTCCTAATCTCCTGTGCAATTAGTTGAAGCTGTTGAACTAATTCTAAACAAAGGGCTGTCACCATCTAGCTAAAGCAATTAAGAGCCAGCCCTCTTTCCTCCTCCACCCCTTTCTTATCTGTTCTCTACACTGCAATCTGAAATATATGGCCCCCAAGGTAAGATTTGCAGGGATGCTACCCAGCCTGGAGTGGACTACACACAAGGATACTATAAATCTTAGCTGGACTTGAACCACGACGAATTTGAGTTTTGTTATCATGTTATTCTAACTAGTATGGGCTCAGTGCTGCAATCAGACAACTCTGCGTTATGGGCTTTTTGTCTGGCATCCTACGTCCTCTAAAGGGGAGCATACCCCCAGATGCGGCATGCCACAGTTGTGCCACAGGGGGAACCCAGATGCTAGGCCCTGGGGCTGTGAAGAAGGAATGACAGGTGCCCTGAGAAACATCCGAAGACAAAAACTTTAGCGACAACAGCAAAATGTTCTCCGCAACTTGGTGAAGTCTCCTTCTCTGCTAGGCACCATTTGCAGTCTAGCTGTTCTTTATCCATATGGAGGCATGTCCTCAAGCGTGCTGGGTGTTGAGGCAAACCTTGCTTTCATAGGGCTTATAGGCTGCATTCATGAGCTGAATGAATTCTTATTTTTGGAACATTACGAATGCAAACCTTTTCAAGTGATTGACTTTATGACTTCTATTGACTCGGTCAGACGGGGATACAGTTTTTCTACATGATGGCATATGGACTTGTATGACCCACCAAATAATATAGGATGCATCATTCTACTTACCGGTAAACATCAAAAAGACAGGACTACTGTTTCTATTTTTCTAGGTCTATGGAATTGAACAGATTAGAGGAGCATAATTGACTTAATAAAAAATAGATAACTATTGTAGAAATCAAATCCATATTTGAGACTTTCCAACCTTCTTCTCCCTCCATCTATGTTTCTCCCTTTCTGTTGAAGATGCCTGGTCAGGATGTTTTTGCTGAAGGATTAACTCTCCAAGGACCAACTGATCTCTATTCTCTGCAACAATTTACATCAAATGGAGTAGAAGAAGTGACCCCCCCCTGCCCAATCTGTGAGAGTGGTATATCATTTTTTTTCTTAATTATTTTTAATTAACATATAATGTACTATTTGCCCCAGGGGTACAGGTCTGTGAATCAATCAGACTTACACATTTCACAGCACTCACCATTGCACATACCCTCCCCAATGTCCATAACCCGGCCATCCTCTCCCTCTCCACCTCCCCCCAGCAACCCTCAGTTTGTTTTTGTGAGATTAAGAGTCTCTTATGGTTTGTCTCCCTCCCGATCCCATCTTGTTTCATCTTTTCCTTCCCTACCCCTCACAAACCCACCCGCCCTGCGTCTCGAATTCCTCATATCAGAGAGATCATGTGATAATTGTCTTTCTCTGATTGACTTATTTCACTCAGCATAATACCCTCTAGTTCCATCCACGTAGCTGCAAATGGCAAGATTTCATTTCTTTTGATGGCTGCATAGTATTCCATTGTATATATATATGAGAGTGGTATATTTTGATAAAATAGTATAGGGACAATACTAAAAGAGGAAATTATAGACCTGTACCATTTACATAGATTCTAGCATTAGATCTGGAAATTGAGCACTATATACACATGAATAGATCATGATGACATATGGTTTATCCCAGGAACATAAGGAAGATTTAATATGAGAAAAATGTATTTAAGTAATACATTATGTTAGAATTTTAAGAAAGAAAAAGTACTCAGATATGTTACATAAATTTAACAAATGCAGTTATGAAAAAGAAAACAACCTAAGCAACTTATGGATAAAAAAGAATTGCCTTAAGCTGATAAAATATATCTTCCAAGAACCTATGGAAAAATTATGCTGGAACTCTAAAATTATGGTGAAACTCTAAGGAAAATTTGTCTCTTCTAATACTTCTTTCTTTCAAACTCTAATCTTTTGCTTACATAGAAAATACAAAGAGACCCATTTTAATTTTTAATTTCATATACATTAGCTAGGACATTTCTTAAACTATGGAATAGTGGAGGTAATAGGAACATTCCTATGAGAGCTATTTCCATGCCGATATGTAGGAATTCTACTGATTTTTAAAATATTGAATTTGCACTTGGCAATTTTGCTACTCTTATTGCAAGTGATATGGTGGTCTAGAATTTCTCTTCCTTCCTTCCTCATGGTTTTAATTGATTATGCAACCTTGAGTTCTTATTGTTACTATGAATGAAATCTTACCCCCTCCCCAAAAGGGAATAAATTATAAAACATTATTGGTCCAGCACAACTTTATTTCTATTACGTTTTCAAATCAATTAGCAGACTAAATGGTAATAACATGTTCCCACTGATGGAAATTTTCTCCAAATGCGTCTGTAAATTCAATACTCTTCCAATCGAAATCTCAAGAGGGATTGACAGGCTGATTTTCAAATGCATATGGAACAGCAAAGAGCCAAGAATAGCCAAGGTCATTACACAGCTTTCTAATATCTGGCAAGGAAAGTGTCTGCACTTCATATATACCTCTGTCAATGGTAAACTATCTTATTAGAATTCACTTTGAAGGGGTGCCTGGGTGGCTCAGTGGGTTAAAGCCTCTGCCTTCAGCTCAGGTCATGATCCCAGGGTCCTGGGATCGAGCCCCGCATCGGGCTCCCTGCTGGGCAGGGAGCCTGCTTCCTCCTCTCTCTCCGCCTGCCTCTCTGCCTACTTGTGATCTCTGTCTGTCAAATAAATAAATAAAATCTTTAAAAAAAAAGAATTAACTTTGAAATTCATATTTATTCATTCAACAAATAGAATTAACTTTGAAGAAGAATCACAATGAACAGTGTAATGCAGCAACACAGAGACCCAACCATAGATCCACACAAATATGGAACCTGGGTATATGGAGGTAGTGTCTCACACAGGGATAAAAGCAGACTCTCCCATAATGAGTGTTAGGACAACTGAGTAATTCACCCGGAACTGACATGTAAAAGGATTTGGACCCAGATCCTTTTGGAAAAGAATTTTACAAAGCCTTTATCTGACAGCTTGTGTTTTGTTATAGTGTTCACTGTTGTATGGAAGTTTATTTTTAATATTACATTTAATACAAAAAGCCTTCCTTTTTGACTTCAAGGTGGGGAGAGATTTCTAAAATAAAGTACAAAAACACCAAACCCAAAGGAAAAAAAATGTTTCTTTATGGATTTTTAATAGGGTCTACATTTTCTTTTAAAAGTTTAAAATAGGGGCACCTGGGTGACTCAGTGGGTTAATCCTCTGCTTTCGGCTCAGGTCATGATCTCAGGGTCCTGGGATCGAGCCCCGCATCAGTCTCTCTGCTCATCGGGTAGCTTGCTTCCCTCTCTCTCTCTCTTCCTGCCTCTCTGCCTCCTTGTGATCTCTGTCAAATAAATAAATAAATAAATAAATCTTAAAAAAAAGTTTAAAATAAATAATTCAATAGCAAAAATGGACAAGGAATACCAGTTGTCTATGCACAGAAAATGAGAATGTCCAAGAAATACTTACAAAATATACACGTCTCACTAGGAATCAGAGCAATGCAAATGAAAACAGCATATTGCTTCTTCAAGTTTAGACATTGCCAAATACAGGTTGAAGTTCCTCTTTCTCCATATCTTCACCCCGCCTTAGCCGACGGTTACCATTTCACAACTATCAGGTTAACACGTTGCTTTCCACACAGGGCGATTGCCATCCATGCCCCTCCAGCAGCACTCAGCCTGTGGCCCGCTGTGTTAGATGTCACTAGTGGTCAGTATGCCGTTCTGCACACAGAGGCAGTGGGATGGCATTGCCCCTTGGGGAGGTTGTGTGACCACTGCTGGGGCGGCAGATCGTGAGCGCAAGTTCTGTGTGTTGTTTCCCACTTGTATAAGATCCTCTCCTCTTGCCGTCACACTGAGGAAGGAGCCCAAGTGGTTGGAATGGTGCTGCTACAAGATGGGACCCCCCCTCCCTGGCACGGTGGGTGCAGTGTCAATGAGAAATAAATTCTTGTTTGGTTGACAAGCTAAGGCTGCAAAATAAATTTTAATTGACTTTAAAAAGTCACATGTGCAACCATTTCTCTAAGGTAGGTACAGGTCTAGGGATAGAAGGGCGGGGCATGGATGCGGAATCTGGACACAGAGCGGGCGTGTCGTTAATGTGAGTTAGTGGGACCTCGCCTGGCTTACCCTAGTTTTAGAGATACATGGATAAATAAAACCCACTTCTTCCTGTCAAGGAGCTCAGACAAGCAAGCTGATATTTACAACACAGTATGATTTACCCAGTCCTAGGTGGTTCAGTGTGGTAAACACTGGACACACGTGGGTAGTGAACATCTGGTGTGGCTAGGGTGCCTGAAGAACCGAATTTCTTGTTTCAATAGAAAAATGGAAGCTGTTAAAAATCTTGCCACTAAACACAGCTTAAGTGCTTTGGTGAGATAACATCTCATTATAAATGAAAATTTAGCATTAAAATTTAAACCTCCTGTAAGTTGAAGATATATACCAGGTTTCTAAAGATTGTGTGTTTTTTTTTTAAGATTTTATTTATTTATTTGACAGACAGAGATCACAAGTAGGCAGAGAGGCAGGCAGAGAGAGAGGAAGAGAAGCAGGCTCCCCACCAAGCAGGGAGCCTGATACGGGGCTTGATCCGAGGACCCTGGAACCATGACCTGAGCCGAAGGCAGAGGCTTTAACCCACTGAGCCACCCAGGCGCCCCTAAAGATTGTGTTTTAAGCAGTCTATATGTGTGTGCTTATATACATGAAATACTTCCATTTTATTTTTACTGAAAATGTTTCAATATTTTAGACGTATTGGGTCAAATAAAACATTTAATGTCACCCGCTCTTTTTATTCTCCTAAATGTGGCTACCAGAAAGCTCAGACTCCATATGTGGCTCACATATATCTCTACTGGGCAGCACTGTTCTAGATGAAGCACGCATTCCCCAGAACACTATCTCGCTCCAGCTAAGGGCTCTGACCCCTGCTAGACTCTCAAGAAGTCAGTTCTTACTGTGTAATTGGTGGCAGCAAAGGGCTCTACACATGTTGCAAAGCAAAAAGCTTTTCAGATGCCTGGAGCTTCCTGCTAAAACCCCAGCTTGCCCATGACTTCGCTCAGCTTCATGTAAATGTTCGTCTTTCTGGAGCTTGAGGTTCCTTCACAATACAATGTGGCTTAGCGACTGCCCCTCCCTTGCTTTCTGGCCTGGATATCAGCTTCTGCTCAGGCCCCTTCTCTGTTCACTCCGCAGCCCCTCTGGTCGTCCACACCCAATGTAAACCCCCCTTGAGACTTCCACCACCTTGATTCCCACTTCCCCCCAGATAACCAAAGGCAACAACTTATTAGACTAGATCTATAGGATGGAGGATGACAACTCCTCTCAGCTAACAAATGGGAACAGCAAACTGCTGAATTTAAGCAACTCACATCTCTTTATGTTTTCCTCAGGATCTGCCAAAACTCAAGTCCATTTCTCCTTTTCCCTTTTTGACTCCTTGGAATGAAATGAGGGAACCCCTCTCCCCACCCTTGCCCTGAACATCCTCATCCTCTTTCCTCCCAGGTATGCATGGAACCAGATGAGAGGATGTTTGGACAGACAATGGCACAGTGCAGCTGCCCACATGGTCCAGCAGGCTCATCAACCACTTGGGAGCTCTCCCACCCCAGACCCCTCCCAGCTGAGAGGCAGGTGCAGTGGCCATATACCATCTCTGACCAGGCTACAGACCATGAGACGAAAATTGTTACTGCTGCCCAAACCAGCACCTCTTGTGACTTTAAGGCAGAGCAAAAGAAAAAAGGGACCTGGTGTCATTTCAGAGTATGCATGGCTAGCCAGCAGTGCATTGAGTTCACAATATACCCTCTGGAACTCAAGGGACCTGTGCTGTACAGAAGGACACCTTTCCATATTTGAGAGACCTATCCCACAAGATAGACTATGTCATGAATAGCCCCTGAACACTGAAATGAAAGGACAGAGAACATTATACGGTTGCTTTATTTAACAAAATTTATGCCAACTTCTATATCTATATACAAACGTGTTTCAAAACCAGAGCAGCAGACACACAAACTGTTCACACAGGACTTACAATAATGCTTACAACGTGTCAATGTTTGTTTTCTGCTCAAATTGACATTTACAGATTCAAAAATTATTCCAAAGGCCAAGCAACGCCACATCTTTGTTTCCAGGGATGGTTTACACCTAGTAGGTCATGAAGAAAGAGGAATGGAGCTTTTGAGGGTTAATATACTGTGTTCAGTTTAGTTTAACAAACAGCATTTGGCCCACAGTAGGGCTCACAAAATGTTTTGGGGAGGGGATAAAAATTTGGGTAAAATATTATCTATGAGACTATGAGTTTTTTTTTTTTAATTTTCACTCTGTCATAACTATAACAAGATCGTCTCACTTCTGGCCCCCAAAAATAAGAAACTCTAAGAAATAAGTGTAAAATTTTATTAGTAAGTACTATTAATAAAATTTAGCGAGTACAGGTCCTTCAAAATCAAGGTAGGAGTATGTAAATACTCAACATGGTTCTACTCCTACTTTGTTCAATTTTGTTAGAAATGTTTTCTGACATTTACCTACATGTTAACAAGCTATTTCCTAAAGTTCTTCATATAGGGAGGACAGACATGTTTTGCTTTCTCATTTTTTATGACTTTCAGGAGCCTTCAGGATTCCTCAAAAAAGTGTTGTAGCTCTGGAAATCTCCAAAAAAACCCTTTGCTACGTAGTCTACTCATAAAATTTAGCTCCATACAAGTACATAAGCTGAGTTTTAGGTAATACTTGAAAAATGGTTGATGCTGCAAAGTATAAATATTTCATGTTGACACTTAACACTCTGACCTGATTCATGGTCACTTTTCTTGAAAGGTCAAGCTCTAGCCTCTCAAGAAAGATGCTACTAAGCAGTGAGGTATAGAAGGAGAAAAAATAAAAAATTAAAAAATCACAGCCTTTTCTTCTCAGTATGTTAGAAGCCTTCCGTTCTGCCGGCAGGGCACACATCTACACATGGCTCACATTGCAGCGTTCTCCTCTATGTGGTGAAGTGGTACGCAGGATCCAGTTCCTGGAAAGCACCAACTAGAAATGCGCGGGGATGAAATACTGCAACAGAATGATTCTCAGGGGTTTCTACTTCTGTTTGTTCATAGAAACCAGACTCATCACTTACTTGTGCTTTCATTTTCTTAAAAATGAGATCACACCATTATAAAAATGTGCTTCCAAAATAATTTCTAGAATATAAAATGTCTTCTGTTTTTCCAGCCCACGTAATTTCATTATAAAATAGGAAATCAGAAAATTAGATACTGCGGTTTTCATATGGTAAAAAATATTTATATGTGTACACACATGCATATATACACATCTAAAAAACCCAAGTTTTAAATTTCAATAAAAATTAACCAATTAGCCAACTTAATGATCATGCATTCAATTAGACATAAGAAATGTTGATTATCTGTAATGAGAACCAATTGCAAAGAATTACAATTCCACCTATCAGAAAATAGTCTAAGACTTTCACGCGTGTAAAAACAAAACAAAACAAACCCAACACAGAAAGTTCCAACTAACCAGCACAATGGAAATCTCACTCAAGTTTTTTCCAGTTATAACGGCCCCCAGTTCCATTCACTGCACTAACGAATTCCCTAAGGATGGAGCAGTCTTAAAGGGAGGAGGAAAACAGAGCTGGAGCCACCCTGTGGCCGTTCCAGGTACGTGGGTGTGTTCTGCATGATGGTTGTTGCCTGGTGGAGTGGGCGAGTGAGGACGAGATCCAACCCCAGCTCCCTCTGCCAGGCCACCAATCTGCCCACGAGGTGGTAAAGGTGCGGAAGGAGTTTTTCCTAATGCACACAAGGTGTCCTGTGGACCAGCCGTGGTGCTGGTGTCTATCGGTGGAGAGGGAGCAGGTGTTCTCAAGAGTTACTACCTAGGAAAGGTGAGCGATCGGGAGAACAGACTGTGGAAAAGAGAAGTTAGAAGTGGATTGTGACTATCAGTGAAAACCAGGAATAGTGTTTCTGTAACCTCAACGAAGATGGTGGGATGTTTCTATTTTGTTGATTTTCATGAGGGAAAGCCTTAAGGGGCCTCAAAGGCACAAAAGGAAGGGGACAGGAGGTGAATAGGGAAGTGTCTCACTCCACAGGAGAACCTGTTCAGAAAACTGGCAGAGGAAGAGCAGGCTCTGAGCTGGGGGCGGGGGGGAGGGGCAGTGTCTGAGATCCTAAGTGGTGGAGAAAGTGCACGCAGCCTTCGCCCTGGTCTGAGAGTTCTCAAAGGAAACCAGTGATCACAATAAAGTCATAACTTTCTTCACAGTCCTACCTTGAACTATCTTTCCCAGATTTACCTATGTCATAAGAAGCCTGTTCATTCACATTTTAAACTAGTTACTTTACCTTTGTGAGGGTGGTAAGGGCACACAGGAGCCTTAAAATTTTGGATATTTTACTTCTGTGACCATTCTTTTTCTTCTTCTTCTTTTTTTAAAGGCACAATCCCTCCCCAGCTGTCATAAATCAGGACATTTAAAAAGAAAGCAAAGCTTTGAAAATGTTTCTTTCCTCCCCGAACATCTACTGCTGAAGTAATAAATTCAGGCAAACCCTTGGCATCATTTTTTCAAGTGGCCAAGCAAAGCTAATGCTCTGTGCTAGAGACAACCCTTCTGAGTACTGCCCAGTGGGTGAGGAATTTCAAGGAAGAGCCACTTTTCTATAGTCCAATTTAAGATAACGAAGTAGAAAGTATGATTTCCTGTATGTATCAAATATTCAGCACGAGTTAGTGCAGAGAAAAATGGATGTGTACACCAAGACATGGGTTTCATTCCTCAGTAGCATTTTGAATAAAGAGCATAGTGTAGAACACCCTAAACATGCCCCCCTGAACAGATCACCAGATTTGTTTCTACTCAGAAAAAAGGGGTGCTAAACAAAGACCTCTCAGATCTCAACTGGAAATCTGAAGTTTCACTTCTCTCCAGAAAAACACATGTACATAGATCTGTGCATACGATTCCGGGGGCTACAGACACCTGCCAAGGTCCAGTCAGTCATCTCAGGTTAAGACTCCTGGCTCTCAACATTCTCACAAGGTTTCTGAAGAATGAATGATCCTCCCATTCCTACAATCTGCATTTCTCCCACTGAGCCAGGGAGGGAGGGGAAAAACAAACAAACTAGAATAAACTAAAAATAAGAAAAACAATTTGCTTCAAAGACCATTTTTTACTTATTTGCCCTTGGAAGAAAGAACATCCCAATCTCTAGTTGCCTCTATCAAATGCCGCTGGCCGTGACTCATCCACTCCTCCTGGTCTTCATAAAGCCGCCCACAAAACCAGCACTTAAATATACACTGTGATGAGTCATCAGGCAAGGAATCCACCACCTGGTAGTTGTTTTTATGCACCTTCTTAAGCTTCATTTTCAACATCATTTGCCTTTTTATCTGATTGGCCTCCTCTGCGTTCTGGTATGTCAGGCGAACATGATGCCGTCTGATGCCTAACTGACACCTCGTCCTCTCTGATAGGACGACTTTGAGGACATTGCCTTTGTACTTATTGATTACCTTCATCACGTTGGTGACTTCTGGAGAGTCAACATCAGGATGGTTTAACACGATGACGGGCTGGTTCCGACGGGGGCATTTAATCAACTGGTCTGGCTTCGCGGCAATCAGTCGAAGCTGTCTTGCAACCTGAAAAATTGAAGGATCCTTGAGATAGCGGCTGGGATCAGCCTGGATTTTGCTTTTCTTCTTGGATGAATTCACTTGTTTGGTTTTGTTTTTACTTATAGGAAGACTTCTAGAAAGCAGTTTGCCTTGCTTACTCAGTTCACTGCTTCCTTGCTGACCATGCAGGGGGCCAGTTTTTTTAGGCATGGTGCTACAAAAAGCACTCTCTTTTCTTGGTTTTGGCCGAAGAGGTATATCAAGATTTTGGGACATATCTATGGGCCCACTTTGACTTGTCAAAGACGGTAAGTCTGAGTCTGTCTGTCTCACTGGGCAGAACGGAATGGGTTTTATTAACTGGGTCTCACGGCAAGGTATGCTGACCGGTGCTTCACACGTTGCCTCTATAATGTGGGTATCCTCAGAAGAATTAAGAACCCTCAACACAGCCCCTTTGGGGATCAATACTGGAGAAGTAACATGGGTCTTCCTGGTCACTCTGCTTTCAGTTTTCCCACTGCTGCCTTCTATAAACTGTGGATATATTTGCTGAGGAGTGAGCGGCCCATTGATACCACCGTCTTCCTGAGGTTTCGGGAGTGTGCCTGTGGAATAGCCAGTGCCGGCAAATGACACGTTAATTTCGTGAATACCTTCAGGAGCAGCTTGCGAAGTTCCCTTCGATGCCTGCCCTACAGAACGGCGATGTGCGTTATTTGCAGACAAAGATGACGGCTTGCCACAGGATTCAATCAACTGAGCTATCTTCCTGCGCAAGAGTTCAATTGACTTTATTTTGGACGTTGAACTATTCCACTTAACGCTCTCAGGGACGTTTTCAGACCCAGAGCTCAGAGAAAATACTGACGAGATGACTGGACCATCGAAAGAGTCCTTAGTCCTTTCAGGATTCTTTAATTCTAAAGGCTCCTCCACAGGCGGCTGAGACCTGATTCCATCCTCTCCTGGTATATTTACGTGTAAATACTCGCTTTTGTGTTGGGAAGAAATCTGGCCTGTGTTTGAAACTGCCTTGTGTTCCTCCGTCTGCTTGTCTTTCAACTTCCTATGAGAGGGAACCATTTTTATAGGAATACTGATCTCATGTCTAGATTCCAAGTTACTTGTAGTTACAGGCAACAAGCCCTTTTCTCCAGAGAAGGACATGGTTGCAGGTGACGCAGCCAGGGGATATAACTGCTGTGAGTCCCCAACTGAGTTCCTTCCATCTTCAGCAAAAGAAACAGCAGCTTTATATGGAAAAGGGTTTGATGCAGCTCTGAAACTGTGGAAAACACTGTTTTTTACTACAGATGCTGGAGAATGACCTCTTAAAGAAAGAGAAGGAAGAGCTGGTCTATGTGGATAGATACTACTTTTTTTCTGGAAGTCCTCAACTGTATCTGGGTACAGAAGGGATTCTCGATTGTGCACACTAGAATTTGACATGAAAAAATCATAAGACCTGACCCACTTCACATTTTTAAGTTGTTTCTGAACTGATGATTGAAGATGATCAGTGCCTGCCAGTTTTCCAACATTCCCTTCAATCACCAGTGACTTTGTTTGGCTTGCAGAAACTATTTTTTCTGGTTCAGCCGAACCCTTCTCTTTAATCATATGCTCAGAATGACCCCCTTCACCCCCACCAGCTTCGGGGTGGTTACTTTCTTCCAGAGGAAACAGTTTCAGGACAAGCTGCTGGGTCCCGTTGACGACCTTCACATCGATCAGCTGGGCCAAGCAGTTGGCAGGGACCACAAGTTCTGCTGGTGCCACCACTGTCAACGGCATTCCTGGCTGGACAGGCTCTTTCGCTGGGGACAACACTTCCACCTCCACGCTTTTGTTCTCAAACAGACTGCCTTCATTTGGCTCCATCAGGGTCACTTTATTTGGAATACACACTACATCTTTTTGGTATTCCTTTGATTCCGGCAACAACATGATATTGTGCATTTTGTCTTTATTTGTATGGAGGGAGAACCTTGTGAGTTGATCTGACAACTTATTTTGAAATGCAGTCCTTGGATTGGGAGCTTTTAGGAGCTCTGTGTTTTGTTTCGATGTGCTGATTCTTTTTGGCTCCAGCTTGGCAACAGTTCTGGGCGGTCGCCGTCCTCCCGCCCTCTCATGCACTCTGCGCCTGTGTTTGACAATGTAGTCATTCCGAATAGCACCATAGTCGCAGTACTCACATTGATAAGGGAATATGCCTGTGTGTTTCACCAGGTGCCTCTGGAACTCCCCTTTTGTGTAGGAAATGTAGCTGCAGTGAGAACAGATGAATTTAATCTCTTCATGTTGGAGCGTGTGCTTTTTGTACTGGAGAGGGTCCTTCGTGGAAAATCGACATTTATCGCAATAGTATTTGCCTGGCTTAAAGTTCCTTACCTTAAATTTGTTATTGATGGAACTGGCGATGGCTTCAGCTTTATTTCCTACAGGAGTAGCACTGGGATTACTATTCACAAAATGGAAATGGGAAGTGGCCACACCGAGGTTGCATCTGAAGCAAACGTATTTGTCTTCCTTCTGGCTTGGCCCAGTACCCTTTTTCAAATCTTGAAGCAGGATTTTGTCAACACTCTTGCACTTCATACACGTAGCAATGGTCATCGTGGCAGCCTCTGCCTCTGAGCCTTGACACAAGAGAGCTTGCGCTTCATGTCTATCCGGTCGAGTGGCTCTACTGGCATTTGGTTGTTTGGGGGACATGGTCAAGGAATTATGTCCATCATTCACTTGAGTGGTATATAACTGCTGTCCAATATCCTTCATCTTCTTTATTTGCATTTCCAAAAAGAGAGAGCAAGAAAATTCAGGAAGACTTCACATGATAAAACCCTTAGGGGCTATCCTTCATTTAACTTCGTGACTGGCGGAGAAGCAGTGACTTCCTGGGGGGCGTCATCAGTTATCCTTGCTTATAAACCACCACAGTCAGTGTATGATCCCCAAATAGGATTGTTCTCAATTCTCTGATAGTCCAGGCAACACTAAAGGAGGGGAAAAAAAAAGACATCATAAAGCACAGTTAATACATGAACTTAAGGTTTAGTTAAGCTATTTCCACACGTATCCTCTATTTCAATGACCTTTGATTTTTATGCTAAATCTTGACATATTTTTTTAAACACAAATTCACATTAAAACGTAATACAATGGAAATGGCAAAGAAGAAGCCTAAATGGAAGACATTTTTAAATTCAGCCCCCTAAAACTCATCCCTTTAGACCAACCATAACAGGCTGGCAGCAAGGAAACCACAGCTGTCTTTCAGAAGAGCCCCTGATACGTGACAGTTATTTTTAGGGGTCATGGACAGCATCCCAGTGATTTCACAGGTATAATTTCATATTAGCCTGAATAAAGCTTTGTGCAGGAGGGTGCTATTTCAACTTTAAACACACAAATTATCCAGTGGTGGAGAGAGCCAGGGCTTCGGCTCCAGTGTTCATTTGTTTCTATATGAAAGCTAACTGGCAGTTTGAATTCCCAGTTCTCTCATTTGCTCCCTTTGCTTTCACAAATGTAAGAAATCAGTAATACACCGGCAATGTTGGGTAGACAGACACTGATTCCATCAACATCTTACTGAGCATCTATTACGAGCCAGCAGTGAGCAAAACCCAGATCAGTCCGTACATCAGGAGGGTCTAGAGAGGGGAAACAGGCAACGTAGTTATTTCTTAGGTGGTGATGAGTAATTGATAAAAATACAGCCATAAAACCAGGCCAGGGGCCAGGGAGTAAGTAGGTAATGAGGCTGCAGGGCTGGCATGGAATGGTGTGGAGAGTCAGGAGAGCCTCCCGCTAGGCTGACCTCTAAGCAGAGACCTCAGGGTGGCCAGGGAGCAAGGACTGGGCTGTCTGGGAGAAGGGAGTTTCCGGCAGAGAGAAGGCAAAGGTCTGTGAGATGTGGGCCTGTACCACCTGAGGAATGGCAAGGAGGTGGAGAACAGAAGGTACTGAGTGAGGAGAGGAGGGAAGAGGAGGAGTAGTCCACATGGTCAGAGGCAGTAGGGGTGCTGATCAAGGAAAGCTCTAGCCGAGTCGTAAGGATGTGGCTTTTCCTGTCCCTGATACAGATAACAGGGGAGACTGGAACAGTGACTTGGCCCACTGTGATTTGCACCCCTACAAAGCCCCCAGCCGCTGCATGGACAAGTATCTGTGAGGGTGGAATGACAGTATGGGGGGCTGAGGTGATAGGTGGTGGCAGCCCGGGCAGTGGTGGCAGAGACGCAAATGTCCCTACAGCAAGTGCCACAACAGGTGTAATGCTGACGACGACTTCTATAAAGAGTTACCTTTAAGTATACATGCTTTTTTCCAAAACATATAAGAACTTGGAGCCAAACAAAAAAATTCTATTTGGGGATCTGCTAAAAAGCCTTTATTTTATGACCTTCTAAAATCCACTGAAGCCTTCTGAGCCTCAATTTTTTCATCTGGCAATTAGAATGAAGGACACTTATCCAACCTCTCCCACAGCGCTGCCACGATGACTAAAATGCTCGAGAGTGTAAGAGAACACTTCTGAAGTTTCAAAGTGCTTCTCTAAGTGTCAAGAGGCATACAGACATACCCAATGAGTGTCTGTTCAATTATGAGCAGCAATATGAGGGGGAATTAGAAGCTTTGTTCTGGCACAGTGCTCACAGGCCCAGAGCCACGCAAACTCAAGTCTAAAAGGCCAACCTGTGGGAGCAGAAGGCTCTTCTGTTGGGTCAAGAGAAGTAATTATTACATATTCAAAACCAGCATAAAATCTGTCTTTAAAAGCATTTTTGGAAAGGACCACTTAAGAACATACCATGTTTGACTACAGGGTTTATTTTCTTTGACACTGTTGTCTTTCCCTATTTTGCTTTTGCAAAAGAGAGCTGCTTCCTCTCAAAGGCAATTCCCAGTATGCAGCAGAACCCTGGTGGCATCTAGGACTCCATCAGACTTGCTGCACCATGAATGTGTATGTAATACTTAGACAGCAAGTGGGCAGAGGCCCGTGGGGTCACAAGGCGCTCCCTCTGCCTTTAGTGTTTGAACACATACCTATGGAAGAGGACTGTGAAGAGGGCAAGACGTGCAAATGCCTCCAGCTAGCAAACTGGTAATGGACAAGGACAAGGACTTCCATTTCCCACTGCACTCCTGGCATACACAACAGGTGGAAGTTTTAGGAGTCACTCGTAGAAGCTCCCATGCACTTCATTTTCCAGAGTTGTAAACTGGATTTAGTGAA
Organism: Enhydra lutris kenyoni; assembly: GCF_002288905.1. Lineage (NCBI taxonomy): Eukaryota > Metazoa > Chordata > Mammalia > Carnivora > Mustelidae > Enhydra > Enhydra lutris. Next base: position 62,654,000 of record NW_019154105.1, on the reverse strand, counting down.
GGGAGACCCCAGGGACAATACTAGTACCAGAACTTCTGGAAGCAGAACTTCTGCTATTCCTCATTGAGTCACCCTTTCGCACCTGCTTATTTACCTACATTCATCTACATGATTTCCAAGCCGTCTCCCAGTGCTGACCCCTGAAATCACAGGATTCTATCATCTGAGAATACTGCTATTGTCAACGTGTTCACATGGGCATTTTCATCCCATTAAAACGGAACAAGAGGGGTACCTGGGTGACTCAGTAGGTTAAAGCCTCTGCCTTCAGCTCAGGTCATAATCCCAGGGTCCTGGGATTGAGCCCCACTCTGCTCAGCAGGGAACCTGCTTCCCCGCCTCTCTCTGCCTGCCTCTCTGCCTACTTGTGATCTCTGTCAAGTAAATAAATAAAATCTTAAAACAAAACAAAAATGGAACAAGATCTGTGGCCAGAAGCTAAGAAAACCATGGCTCCAAGAATGCACAGGTGAAAAGGGACTCTAACATACTGGGTTATGTTAGGGACTGGTCCAGTGGCTCCCAAATGTGGAGGAGTCTCAGTGTCACAGGTGAGACAGACAATTCTGGACTTACCCCTATGCTAGCGAGTTGTGGTTAAAAGCCAGTATTAGAAATCACTGGAAGAAACTGCCAGCAACATTTCAAACCTTTAAGTCATCTTCACCAGTTGATCATGCAACTGATGGTCTAATATTGCCATAAACAAAACTGCTCCTGTCTTTAGGCTGTTAATTTTACTGTCCCGTAGTTCTCATTGTTGAGAATTTGCCCTTGAATGAAAATGAAACCACTGTCCTTGTAACTTTCTTATATCCTGTTTCTGGGGCTACAAACATCCTCATCCCTCTTGATAGAACCATGATCAACCTGCACACCTTTTCTCTCATTTAGTCCTTGGTTCTCAATTCTGTTCTAAAGATCTGCATACCAGCTGATATCAAATCTGCTATCTATTGGCCCTGTAATCCTACTATCTAGAGAGAGGGAGGGGACAAGAGGACAGGAGGACGGGAGGGCAGAAAGGGGAGGAAAGAAGTAACTCACTTGCCAGGCACAACCTGTTTACCAACTACTTTAACATCTTACATATTAATTCTAAGAAATTCTCAAGAATCTTCAGACGAGATTCCTCCACTTGAAGACTCACCAAACCAGGATTCCAACTGTGCATTTTTAGTTTTCCAACACTTTTCCCAGTCTCCGGGATTCTTCAAAATTTATAGAAAACAGTTTTGCCATTTTCTTTCCAAGTCCTCTTAAAACTTGTAGACATTATTCCTCCTAAAACCGAAAACTTAAAATCCCAGACAGACTGGACGGTAAGATCACATACTTGGCAAGAAGTGGAATGCATCCTGATGGAGGAAAGTCCCCAGGGAATGAACCAAGCCATCTACAGCGTTGAAGGAGCGCAGTCCTCTCAGAAGTGTCTCCATAAAACTTATCTTGCCAGTTATTCTGAGTTAAGAATCCTTAGGAGCAAGTGCCAGTAGGAAGCATGAGGCTGTGATTAGCAAATATGTTTAATGGGAGGCAAGACATCTAAGCCACATTCGGATTACAGTCACCTATTTCCAAGTGTCTTCCTGGCTTCTAAACCATTCTCAAGATAATGCAGTGTTTCTACACCAGCACTTCCTCAGTTCAGGTGACAAAGATGCCATGCTTGTGGCTAATTGTTGGGGGGGGGGAGATCTGAGCGCACCCCATGACAGGTGTGAATGGATGCGGTGAATGGCAGGGAAGAACTAAGATGCCTTTGCTGCTGGTGCCACACATGAGCTCATATGACGTCACTGCAGGTGCACCCGAGTGACCGGCTCGTGAGCCCACTCCCTTCGTGCAACTCATTCTGTCTGGCTCACGAAGGGTCCAACCACCTGGGAAGCTGGGTCCTCTTGGCAAACCACTGCCCAGGGGGCTGATGACTGAAGCTTATATGAGATGATAAAAAGCCGTGCATGCCCGACACTGGAAGGGCGCTCAGTAAACTGCAGTTTCAGTGTTGACCTACCTTTCAAACTCATGTCTCTATCCCAAAACCTCTGCATTTGCACTAGAAACATGTAAATATTTTTAAAGATAACTTAGGAGGGCTTTCAAAAGCACAGAAAATACTTAGTATTATTAACTGTGGACACAAGAAATAAAATGTCCAATGAATACTAAGTTGTCTGTTTTTTTTTCACAGCACGCAATGAGCTTTTTAATGCAGAATTATCTACAGCATCAGCTAAAGATGACTGACACACCCCAAAGAGAAGGGCATGGTTTGTCATAAATGTGCTTCCTGAGTCTTGTCTCTTCCTAGGGAGAGGCCGTGCAGTATTCCCTGCTGCTGCCTTTTCCTTTTGATTTTGAGCTCACCTGGCCTGGTTTCTTAAGTTTATTATGCAGATGGATGGAGAAAAAGACTGTTTGTCAGACACCAGGTCAGTGACACTATAAAAACCTATTAAAAAGAAAAGCCTATAAAAACCATGAGGGTTACACAAGTTCTCATTAAGATGGAAGCATCGCACTTTTAAATACTGGAAACGTCAAATGCTCAACAGAATTAGAAGAGAAGTAGTGACACGATTTAAAGCTGCAGATTCCGGAATCCTAGTACAGGGAATCAAATCCCAGTGCCATCCCTTTCTAGGTGTGTGACCTGGGGCCAACTGTCTGATTCCTGTTTACAGTCCCTATGTCACAGGCATGTCATGAAGATTATGTGACAATGTGATGTAAAGTACTTAGGTCAGTTACACATCATAAACTCTTAAAAAAATAAAGAAGTCATGCCAATGACTGAATAGTCAAAGGGTCTAAAATATATGCTTAATGATTGCTTTTTCCCAAATGTACACTGAATCTAACATCATGATTTTAATTACAGTTACTGGGTGTATAGCCTAAAATACAATTTACCTCTGGAGCCAAGACCTAGCCTTAGAGGCAAAGTGGCTAATGTGAAAAGATGCAAGAACCACATAAGGGAGTACTCACTACAACTTGGGTTTATGTATAAGCTAGTTACTGAATTCCCTGATCCTCTCCGAGCCCAGCTGAACTGTGTAATATCCCTGTAAGTGCAAGGACATTTACAAGCTAGATGGTAATGTGAGAGGTGACCAGCCAATTACAGCACATACATGCCGCCCGCATCAACACCTAGTTTTGGTTCCTGAGATGTCCCCCAAACTAAGTAGTAGTAGTTGACTGGCTACATCATTTCTGGATGGAGAATCAGAGTCAGGACTCTCTCTCCAGGAATCCTTCCATGGGACTTCTACCAAATCCACTGCCAGTGCAGGGACGGAGCTGCAGTACTATGAGCAAAGGGAATGGAGTTAGAAGGTTTGCAGTTCAAACTGTGATTCTGTCCCTGTGTCTTGCGGTCCTTAGGCAAGTAATTCCTTCTGTGCATTGTCAGTCAAGGAAACAGGCTTTAGGATCTTCAGATTTAAAAGGTAATTAGGAAAGCCAAACGAGAACATACACAAAGCACTCAGCCAGTAACAGAGAGGCTCAAAGATTTTTTTTCTGTTCCTTTTGTCTACTTAGTTATAGCAAAGACTGGTCTAAGAAATGTTTCCCAGCAAGCAAAATTTTAAAGCATTCTACCTCAAAGTGCCCAGCAGCATGTAGACAGTAACACCTGATCGGGGCGGGGGGCGGGGGGGAAGCAACATTAGGCCTGTAAAGTGCTACCACTGCCCAGGTAAATGGTGTTTATGAAGAAGCTGGTAGCTCACTCAGCAAGAACTCTTTCAGAACATTACAAAGAATCAGAACTGAACTGAAAGGGTACATAGTTCTAAAGAAAAACACCTAGTGTTACTTTCTTTTTGCCAAACTACCCTGCACTTTGAAATGACTGAAGGGCAAACTGAAGGCCCCTGAATGACAAAAATAAAAAAATAAAAATAAAAAAATACTTCCAAATGTTGCTGACAAGTGTATAGCTTTTGGGATTCTAGATTTCCTTCTGAAACCAAATGTACCACTTGGGGAACAGAATGGGGCAAGAAGGCTGGACAAGAAAGTCGCTGTACTGATTCCTCTACTTTCTAGGGGGAAAGTGTAAGAGTGGAAAAGACAATGACCTTGGGAGATCAAGATCAAGGTTTAAAAGCTAGGTTTTGGACTTAATAGCTGTGTAAATCTGGATCTATTAACCTCCCCTGAGCCTGAGTTTTCTCACTTGTCAAGTAGGAATGGTAATGCCTAATCTACACACTGATGTGAGGAAAAGGTATATGCAGACAGCAGGTAACTTTATGCTTAACAAACAGTACATGTTCTGTTAAGAAATAAGTCAACCTGTTATTGTAAGACTCCTTTGAATGTAGAGGAGTCCGGGAAACTCCTGAGAAGCAGAAACTCTTAGCTTAACAAATCAGCCAGATGAGATCCTCTGGGGCTGGAGGCCAGGATCTCCTCCACAGCCCCATCTACAACGGAGTTATTTGGAGACAGACTTGACACAGTGAAGCTCTTCAACTGAGACTATATCAGAAAACTAAGTTATTACATAGTATTTTTTTTTTTTTACATTTTAAGAGAAGACCTTTCAACAGAAAGAATATGACCAATGGTAGAGTGTTAAAGTATCAAACTTACAGTTCTCTATGTGGAAAAGAAATGTTATGGGGAAATCATGCTCTTGTTAGCATTAAAAAAAAATACATGGTAAAAAACAAAGTAGTATTACAAGCAACATTAAAAAAATTGTGTGTAACTGAACACATCTAGGGACTTGAGGTCTCTAACGGTGACAAAAATGAAGGACGCATATATTTTTGTATCCACCCCCCCACCCCGGTTTTGGCTTAAAGAAAAACCAAGTTTTGTAGATGAAATGGATTAAGGGTTTAATAAAAAGTATAATCAAATACAGAAGAAGTATCTCCCACCACAGCAGTGATTATTAACCTTGACTGCATTAGGGTGACCCACTTGTCATAATACCCCCAGGATGGTAAACTTATTTTTTTTTTTTTTTTTTTTTTAAGCATTTTTTTTTTTTTTTAAAGATTTTATTTATTTATTTGACAGAGAGATCACAAGCAGGCAGAGAGGCAGGCAGAGAGAGGGGAGGAAGCAGGCTCCCCTAGAGAGCAGAGAGCCCGATGCGGGGCTCGATCCCAGGACTCTGAGATCATGACCTGAGCCGAAGGCAGCGGCTTAACCCACTGAGCCACCCAGGCGCCCCGGTAAACTTATTTTTGAAGGAGGTACCTGGGATGGTCACCCTACTGCACACTAGAATTACCTGGAGAGCTTTAAAAGTTATGATGCCTGGGCCCCACTCTGTGTGGGGGAGGCTCTGGGAGTTTTAAAAGCTTTCCAGGTAAATCTAATATACAGCCAAGGTTAAGAACCACTACTTGACATTACAGGTGCACTGAACTGTGTGGGGATGGCAAGAATATTACGAACGTCATTGTACAATCTCTTATATACCCATCCCAGCCAAGGGTGCTGGAAATGGGGGCAAGGCCACTGCCTTGGAAGGTAGTGGGATGACTGGGCAAGGGGATGCTGGGTCCTACCCTTGCATAGCCATCTGACCTTGGAAATGCCATCACTGATACTCTCTGTAAAGTATGTAATGACAGTAAACACTTTGCAGATTCTTGGAAACGTAACTGTTTCTGGCATGGTACCGATGCCTGGCAGTGTGTGCATATAATGAGCACAAACCAAGACTATTTTACCCCTACACCTGCCATGGGCTGCTATCTTCCAGGAGTGTAATGGGAGATAGAGAGCAGTTATAAATGGGTGGTTTCAGTGAAGGAGTAAATGCTGTATCAGTGATCTGATCAGGACGCTCCCAGCGGCTGGCTGGCCTTGGCAATCCTGGAGCATCTTGACTGAAGTCAGGTGGATGGGGTGCCAGGTGCCTGCAGAGGCACATTCATACATTACCTCAATATTCCTCAAAGTACACCTTCAATTATCTGCTGCTTCTAAGATAACAGAGCTGCAGAGGCTGTGTGTCTTTTCCCAGGTCATGGAGTTGGTCAGCTGGTGTCTAATCAAAATTCTTTTGCTTTCTGATAGCGGGCTGTGTGAGACTGTGAACTGAAGTCACAGCATCTGCTGTCACTCAGGTACTGTTCTTACTTCCTGCCTGGGGCTGTCGAGCTGCAGATGAGTCAAAAGTGTGGCAAGTTCCAGGGCTGTTCCTTCTTTCAGGCCTTGTCTTCTCAGGCACCAAGCCCCATCTAGCCTCACACCTGCAGGACCTGGCACAGGCTTCTACACCATGGATCCTGCGAGGCTGCAAGCACTGTGCAAATACCGTGCAGCAGAAGCCAGGCATCTGGATGTAAGTCCTGGGTCTGTGCAGCCTTGGCTCCCCAGGAATTGTCTTCCAGAATATAAGGAGAATGAGCCCCCAAAACGCTTCTCCAGCAGGGATGTATGGCAAGGTAACACAGGAGCTTAAAATAAAAAGACAAGGTTTCCTAGGACTCGGGTGACCTAATAAATCAGACTGCTCTTTTCCTGAAATGGGCTGAGGCACGCGGTTTACAACTTTTTCCAGGTGATTCTGCTGCCTCGCCACCCCTATTCCATGATGAGAACATCTGGATTACAGTCTCTGGACCCCCTCCTTCATTCCAAGGATGGCTTCTGGAAATTGCAATTAGCTGGGCTGGCATATGTGAACAAAGAAAATGCAGTCTACCCCAGGCAGCTTGAGAACAGTCAAAACTGGGAGGCCTCACTCTGAGGACCTTGTTTACCCATCAACAGCACAGGGCTTGGCACAGGAGGCACTCAATACATACTGGTTGAGGGAATGAATGAATAAATGAGTGAATGAATGAAATGTCAGCCTTCATGGCAATGATCATGAAAATGTTTTTTGTTCTTCCTCTTGCCCCAAAACTGGCCTGGATCTCTACTTAAAGGCAAATATACCAGGGCAGATCCTGGCATTTCCCCCCCCCCCCCCACACACTGGTATCACTGAATTTTTAAAAATATACATTAGTTTGACATAATGTCAGGGAAGGAGGCTCAATGGAATAATACCCTCCTTTGTCTGTCTTCAAAATGCATCTGTAATGAATGTTATCAGCATAACAAAACCGGATACATACAAAAGGGTTATCTTTCAAGGCTATATTATATCTAGGATAAGAAATAATTTTAAAGAGTGCATCCTAGGTGAAAAAGAACATCAATATCAGATGATTAAAACAGGCTAACGTTCTCCTGGCATTCTGAAGAGACTATATGACACTGATTTCTAAACAACTATTTGCTGGGATTCGAGAACCCTCCACCAGTATCTCCTATTGTGTACACACATGACCGAGGGGCTGAACTTTGCATCCCTGACTCAGAGAAAGAAAAAGGCATACATTCTTATTCTTCCTCCTTTCCTCTAGGAAAGCAGGACAAGCTCCTGGAGACCACGGCTGTCTTAACCTTGGTGACTTAAGTTCTAAACTCAAGAGATATAATTCTTAAAAGTGTAACACATTACAGTTCAGCTGTGTAGACTTTTAAATAGAGGACAAAGTGCTAAGTCACTTTTTAACTTGTTTAATGTTAGGCTAATTGTTCATTATCCCAGTTTTTAAAGTCAGCGTTATTTTAATGCGCTACATTTACACAGAGGAACTTAAGTGTTCCCTTTCTTTCTCTCCTTTGGTTTCTCTTTCCGGTGAAGAAATAGTCACTCCTTTGCACCCTGACTGAAACTGCCCAACAACCCAAGATAGCAAGAGAGAAAGGACAGCTGGGATGGGGAGGTCTCACAAAGGCTGCATCAGCGTCGGAGCAAGTCAAAGCTTCACCATCCACCCTCCCCTGACTCCCCTCTCCGGCAGAAGGTGCCCAGGTCCTCCGTGCACAAGCCCATCCCGGGGCACAGGCCGCGCAACTCCCAAGGAAAGACAATGCCAGTCCGGTTTTCAAGTTTATTGTTGGCACTCTCACACCGAGGGCACACGGTCTCCAAGGCGAGTCCTCATCTAACAGCGTGGTGCTAGGAAGGGAGGCGCGGGCGCAGGGGCTCACTGCGTGGTCTCCCGGGGCTGGTCAGGCCGTGGCGGGGCTGCGGGGTCTCCTCCAACTACGAACGGAGAGTCCCACCACGTCAACGCTTACCTCCCAGGCCCGCAGGAGGCTTTAAAAATGGCCTCCTGACGACACTTCCTGCTCGGAGCGACCGGTAGAAATCCTCGCAGGAGATGCATCATTTAAAACGCTGGGGGCGGGCGGAGGAGGCCGGCTCGGCGGCTCCACACCCGCGGCCCCGCAGCCCGCACGCCGCCGCCGCGACTCGCGACCGACGCGCGGGGGGCGAGCCTGCGGGGTCGCGGCGGCACAAAGGCCCCGCATGCCGCCGCCACCGCGGCCCCGGGGTCTGCGCGGCCCCCGGCCCGGAGCCCCCGTCTGTCCCCAGCCCGCCCCGGGGCCTTCACGCTACGACGCGGCTGGCCGGTCGACCGCGCGACACGCGGAGACCGTGGCCCGCACGACCCGGCCCCGGACTGCCCGCCCCGTCCCGCCCCGGCGCGGCCTCCTCAGGCCGTCTCCGGCCTCGCGCGGCCCCCGCAGCCGCCTCCGCGCCCCCGGCCCACCCCGCCCGTCCCGTGCGCGAACCCGGGGCCCTCGCCCTCCGGCGCAGCCACTCACCCGGCCGGCGGGTCCCAGCTCCCGGGAAGGGGCGTCTACACCGCCGGCCGCAGGCCGCCACCGCCTCCGCCTCCGCCGCGCCCGCTGTAGGTCCCTACTCGGGGGGGCGGAGTCGGGCCGGCGCCGCGCGTGCGCAGTACGACGCGGAGGCTCGGCTGCGGCGCGGGCGGCGCCAGTGGTCACAAGCCAGAGTCTGCCGGGGTCGGGTCTCCATGCTCGGGGGAACCGGAGACGCGTCTCGATCCGGTTGCTGGGCTCCCAGCTCGACCCAGCTCGTCCACACCCACTGCATGCAGTGGCCTCTGCTTGGCTGCCCGCAAGCTCAGGAGCCTCCGACAAATGGGGAACCATCTCCTTCCAGTGTCGCCGGGGAGGACTGTTCGCGAGCGCCCAATGTGTGCCCGTGCTGGGTGTAAGCCGAGGGCGCCGTAGCTCCCTACCCGCATGGAGCTTGAAGTCCGGCAGCGACTGAGGGAGGGCGAGAGAGAAAAGGAGCCCAGCTCTTCGACCTCCAAATTCTTCCTCTTTTGAAAGCAGCCGTGAATGATATGGCCTTGAGTCGGATTCGAATCCCGAGTCTCCCGGACTTGTTTGCATTCTAGCTTTGGGACCTTGGGCAAAGAAGCTCCCTAATCGCCTGACCTCTCTGATGCTGGGAGTTGCCCTTACTAAAGGGGGGGGCGAAGACCGACCTGCAGCCCAGAGCCTTACCTATCACGTAGGTGGTTGTTGAGGACCAGGCAAGACAATGATTGTTGGGAGAGTCTGGAGATGGTGTGAGCTCCTTAAATGCTAGTGTTTTTTCCTGCTACTTGGACTCCAATACCATTTTCCCGGAACCTCGCTGCATTCCAAGCACACGCGCACTTTTGACCTTCCGGAAAGAAAGTGTGCCTAGAATAGACCCCTCTCTGAGGAAAGAAGGGGACCAGTCCCAATAATCAATGACTCAGATGCGGCTCCCTACAAAATGCAAGTGCTCCCAAGGAACGGCGGACTGTGGCAGGGAGCAGCGGCACCGGCACCGGCACCGGCAAGCACGGTTTCTCCAGGAATAACAGCCGAAAGTTTATTTCAAAGGTCCGGAAGGAGCACGGCTGGTTTCCAACACCTTCCTGTTGGAGGCCGGAGGTCAGGGTGCGTGGACATTGGCCGGAGGCAGAGAGGAGAGGCAGAGCTGGGGGCGGTTCTTCAACACGGAGAAGTGAAGTTCAGGAAGACAGTGTGAGGCACAGGGTCAGCAGCCAGGCAGAAATGCCCACCGCTGAATAGCAAGAGTAGGGCAAAGAGAATGCCAATCCCGAGACTGAACATCAGCCGCAAATTCTTGCCCCTGCTCTTGCTGCAAGACCCGACCTTCATTCCTCATAAGGGAGCCTCCTGGTCCTATATCTCCTACGGCTCAGAAACTCTAGCGGACCTTTTCTCAGAAAAACCCATTTGTGCACAAAGAGTTCCGTCTCCCTCAGAGAGGGGTGGGCTTGGGAAGGACACTGAGAATCTAAACGGCCTAGAAATCGCTTAGTGGCAGAAGCAACTAAATCAGGAAACACTGTTAATTCTAAGTATCAGAGAATCAGAAGTCTAAGCATTAGAGAATTTTTCCTAAATCGTAGCTGAATTGTTGCCTCTCCTTGTAACTTCCACTCATGCCTTACAGTTCTGCCCTCTTGGGTCACACAACTGATGAAAGAGTACCTCTGGCTTTCCTGGCAATTTTTCTGGAGTTCGATAGAGCTGGTTATGAATTCCAGGTCAGGCACAGAGAAGCTGTGAGCCTGCTCCCTAACCTGTCTGAACCTCAGCTTCTAATGTAAAATTCAGCGAACAGTAAGACCTAGCTCACAGGTGAATTGTCTACCATAGACAAGAGAAAGCAGGTCAAGGCTGAGTGCAGTCCCTGACAGATTCACATTTCCCAGAAGCCCACATTCAGTCAGATTAAAATGCTTTGTGGAGCGTCTGCAAGTGGGAGTGTTTACAGCTTGGAAAAGGGCCAAGAAGGAATAGAGATCACTCCCATTCAAACCCTTAAAGTTGACATACTGTTCCCTCTTTAAGAAAAGGAGACTTCACCTGGAAATGTTATTTCTGGACCTTCAACGAGGGCACATGGCTGACCTTTACAGCTGCCGTTGTGTCTTCTTCCCTGTCCTGCTTAGTTTGCCTGAATCCTTTTTCAGTGTTCCATAGATCACCTCTGTTATATGTTGAATTATGTCCCTGCAAAAGATACGTTAAAGCCCCAATCCTCAGTGAATGTAAATGCAAATTCACACCTGTGGATGTGACCTTATCTGGAAATAAAAGTCTTCCCAGACATAATTAAAATGAGGTCATTAGGTGCGCCCTAATCTAATGCAATTGGTGTCCTTAAAAAAGAAGAAATCCAGAGAGGCAAATGCCATGTGAAGACACAGAGAAATACAGGGAAAGGTCATCATGCAAAGACAAGGCCAGTGTGGGGTTATGTTGCCACAAGCCAAGAAACTGGGAAAGGCAAGAAAAAAATCTCTCCCTATAGCATTCCCAAGGAGCATGGGCCGGCTGACACCTTCATTTTACACTTCCTCTCCAGAATGGTGAGATAATAAATTTCTGTTTGTCATAGCAGCCCTAAGAAACTAATACAGGCTGCTGGATTTGATTGTCTGATGAATAGGAGAGGAGGGAAGACATGTGAACAAAACCGGTCATTGAGTATAAGGGTTGGGAGATGTCCATTCATTTACTTATTCATTCAACAAACATTCACTGAGCACTAATTTAGTGCAGATACAAGCAAGCTAGGTGCTGAGGACAGAGTACTCGAGGAACAAAATCAGGCTTCTTCAGGGAGCCTTCCTGTTGCTAGGGGTGGTGATCAGACAACTAATGGAATATATAATTAATATTAGGGAGGGCTAGAGGTCAAAGGGGAAAAATTAGGTAGTGTGGTGTGGAAGGGAATGCAAAGCAAGAGAAAGGATGATCAAAAAGGCTCAGTGAAGGGGACTTTGAAGATGAGCTCTAAGCCATCAGTAGGATCCAGCATGGGTAGATGGAAGAGAGCTTCACACATAGGGTAAGAGCATATGCAAAGACCCTGAGATGGGCAGAGTTGGGCATGTTTGAAGGAGAGAAGGAAGGACTGCAGTTCTAGATAATGCTGGATTGTGATCTTGGGGAGTCATTTATTGGGATTCTGCTAGTGAGGACCTTATGGCTCAGAGGAAGGGACTGCACTCTCAATGTGCCCCCAAAATGGGCCAGGTCTCTTACAACAGGGTCTGGATCTTTGGGCTAGTTGCGGGAGTTCAGGGGGAGGGGGCGGAGGCGGGCAAAGACATGTACATCTCAGGCATTTCAAGACTGTGCATAAAGATGAGACTCTAGGCTTTGTTAGTTTGTTTAATATATTTCAGAAAAGTCTAGTAAGTTCTTTGAGCTTTAGTTTGCTCACCTGTGAAAGAGGGGGAAAACGTCTCTTTGCGCAGGTTCTCCAAAGTCGTTAAGGACTACAAAGATACTCAAATTCAGCGCCCCTCCCATTCCTGGGACGCATTGGGTGGAAACTGCAGAGTCCCAATCCCAATCCCGTTACTTTTTGGTGCGGGCTGTGTGACCTTGGACAAGTTACTGCCCGTCTCTGAGATGCTTTTATCAACTCAAAAGGGGGCGGACAGCCGCGCCTGAGACCAGGCTTGGGTTCCAGACACCCTTTGCCACCTGGCTGCACTGCGTTCTGGGTGCACGAGCCCTGCTCCGCAGCCTCTGGAGCCCCGCGGGCCGGCGCAGTAGGGATGCGATGCGAGAAGCAGCGCACCGGGCACGCGCGTCTGGTAGAAATATTGGAGGCAGTCTTTACGCCTTCCCGCCCCGCCCCCGTCCGCTATCGCCCTCCCTCCCTCTCCCGCGCCGCCTCCGCGAGCGCGGGAGCTGTAGTACCTCGGGTGGCCTCTGGCGTCGCTGCGCGGCCGGCCCCGCGGGCTCCGCGCCTGTAGAGCTCTACCCAGCGCGGGCAGCTTTGCGTTCACCTGACCGCTAGCACAGCAACCTGGGCGCCCCGAGCCAGCGGCGCGACCTCCCCCAGACTTGCTTCTTCGAGATGTGCTGCTTTGCTTTTGTTTCTCCTAGACCGCGGGAGCGGCGGGGGCTGGACTCTCCGCGCTGGCGAGATTCCCGGCCCAGACGCGTGCGCTCTCGCTACCGGCGTTTGCAAGTTGGTATTTAACCAAAGGTAAATGCCTCCCTGGGGGTCCAGAAGAGTGGGATCAAAGGGGCTCCTGATGATTCATATCCTCCCATTCTTCACATTTTCTTTGACAAGTAAGTGTGCCCCCCCTGCCTCTGGACTGTCAGTTCCACCAGCGCACGTGTCCTAGTCACGGCTATTTTATACATCAGTGACGCGCCAGAGTTAGCATATGCCAGGCCCGAACAGACCCGGCTTCCAGGACCAAGCTGGCCTGAGCCGCCAGCGTCCCTTGCTTGGACCAGGGGGTAGCCAAAGCCTGAATAGGACAGGGCCGTCCCCGAAGAGGTTCCTGAGGGAGATACAAAAGGGAGTGCAAAACAGGAGAGGAGCGTTTAGAACGTTCTTCGCAATCCGACATAGTTTCGGCATCCCAGCGCGGGATCCGCGGAACAAGGTAGGGGAATTCGGGTGTGTACTCTAACTCAGGTCTCGTGGCCCAAGCTGCGTCAGTGGTTGGCTGTGTGTTGAGAAAGGGTGGGGGCGGGGGAACACCTGGTCCTTTGAGGCAGATCGCTAGAGGCTGCGGTGATAGCCTCCCGCCCCAGCTCCCTGCTTCCACTCTCAAACATGCTGAAGCATCCAGAGTGCCCCTTCCACAAAGCAAGTGGGATGGAGCCACTCCCCAGCTGGAGTCCTTGCAGAACCCTCCAGTCCTATAAGACCTGACCTCCAACAGCATCCCTTCCTCCCTTCTCATTCCTGTGCTCTGCCATGCTGGCTCCCTCTGCAGCGCTGATGCACAGGGCTTCTGTGTCCCAGGACCCTAGCAGGCGTTCCTTCTGTCTGTGACATCTCTCATCTTTCTCCTCTCAACTCAAAACCCTTCTTCTTAGAGGTCTTTCTAACGGTTTCATCTCCCATAGCCATACCCTCCCTACACTTTAGCACATCTTTGTGTTTACGTTTTTTATAACAAACTGAAATCATTTATTATTTGTTTACTTGGGTCTTCTCATTGTCCTACACAACAGAATAAGTTATTGGTCTGTGTTGTTCACCTAAGGAGTGGACCTGGCACTCAATAGACACCTATGATAGTTGAATGCCTACTATCTTGGTGTGAGTGGCCAGAGCTGAAAGCAGACTTGGAATCCGTAGGTCCAAATATTGACACTTAACTCTTCCTCTATTCGTTCATCTCTAAATTTCCTCATCTGGGAAATGATGGGGATAATAATAGTATCTGAGATGAGTTAACTGTGTAGAAGACTGAAAGAGATGCCCAGATTGAGAGCCCCAGGTAATTTAGCTATTGCATCAGTTTGGATGGGCTAGGTTACATCATAACAATAAACAACCCCCAAATCTCAGTGGTTTAAAAAGACATAGATTTATTTTTCATTTATGCCATATGTCCACCATAGATTGCCAAGAATTTGGCTCCTTGACATCAGCCAGGCTAACAAAGCAGCAACCAACTGAAGTTGCCAAGGCAAAAAGGAGAACTTGGCTTAATTGAGTACTCTTAAACTTCCAGCAAGAAGTTCTCAGAAGGAAGGACCAAAATTTCAAGTCTTGCTTGTCGCTAAGTGTGGCTCTGTGTGCCTGTCATGGTTCCTTAAATTCAGATGTCTATATTCAAAATCACGTACTAAGTTGGCATGTCATTTTCCCCAGCAGGATGGGGATCAGTATCAAGATACCTCAAATAATTAAAAATAATAAAAAGAAGGGGCACCTGGGTGGTTCAGTTGTTAAGCGTCTGCCTTCGGCTCAGGTCATGATCCCAGGGTCCTGGGATCGAGCCCCATATCGAGCCCCACATCAGGCTCTCTGCTTCATGGGAAGCCTGCTTCTCCCTCTCCCATTTCTCCTGCTTGTGTTCCCTCTCTCAGTGTCTCTCTCTGTCAAATAAATAGAATCTTTAAAAAAATAATAAAAAGAGAAGATTATATCTAGTATCATAATATTCAATTTGGCTTTGCATTTATTGGAAATAAAGAGCCCTCTCCCACCCCACTGGGGATGTGTTATTTGCAGACAAGTGCCTGCAAATATGTCTGAAAATCTTCCTTATCATTCACAAATAAACATGTGAAAATTATAGGTAGCCAGTCACGAAAACTGTATTTCCAGTGCTGCAGAATGTACATTGCATTGTCATCTATATTTTGAACAAATTTTATTCTCCAACCAAAACATGATACTTGATTTTTAGAATATAATGAACTACTCTACTTTTAATTCTATAGGATGGATTTCTAGAATTGAAATTGCTGAGTAGAAAGATATATATTTTAACAGAGTTTGCCAGGTTAATTTCCTAAGTCCTGAAGTAATTTCAGTGCCCATTGTTATTGGCAATTGGGTCCCCTCGCCCCCTAATAAGACTGACTGTAACATTCTTCTGAACTTTTTGCCACCTCTTGGGTGAAAAACATGTTAACTCATTGTTACTTTAATTGGAATTTCCCTGATAATTGTAAAGTTGAGCTCCTTTTCATTTGTCTGTGAGCATCAGGATTTTCCCTTCTATCAAACGGCTATTTTTAATCCTTTGATTATTTTTCAACTGGACTATTTGTCCTTATATTACCAATTTACATCAGTTACTGGAGTAGCATACATAAGAATCTTATCTGACACAGTTGCTTCAAAGATTTTTTTTTCTTCTTCTTTTTTTTTTTTAATTTTATTTATTAGACAGACAGAGATCACAAGTAGTCAGAGAGGCAGGCAGAGAGAGAGGAGGAAGCAGGCTCCCTGAGGAGCAGAGAGCCCGATGCGGGGCTCGATCCCAAGACCCCGGGATCATGACCCGAGCCGAAGGCAGAGGCTTTACCCCACTGAGCCACCCAGGTGCCCAGCTTCAAAGATTTTTCACCGTCTATTCTTTCCAACTTTGCTTATTGTCTTTTTGTCATATTTTAAATACTTACATTGTCAAATGTTACATTTTCCTTTTTTTTGATTGTCCTGTCTTTCTTAAAAAATCCCCGGGACACACGCTGTCACAAATGCCAAGAGCATACCCATATTTTTATACATTTTTTCCTAGTTATTATTATATATTTCTTATCTTTAAAGATTTCATTCTTGGGCAAATTATTTTTTTCTGTAGATAAAAGGAAGAATGTGCTTTTTCCTCCCTGTGTGACAAGGGTTTGGACGCAGCAATCTGTATTAAAGGAACCACCCTTCTCTCACTGACTTGTAATACCACCTTTGCCTCCTTTAGGGTTCCTACTTGTAAATTTTTAGTATGTTTCAGTTAGGGTGACTTTCTGTTTAAAAAAAATCCAGCAATCAAGACTGCCTGCTCACTCCTTCTCCACGATGTTTTTTTTTTTTTTTTTTTTTTTATTAGGGTTTTTTAAGGTATCCTTTGATATTTATCCTCTATGTGAAATAGAAGGTTTGTTTGTTTGTTTTCACCTTTTATGCTGGTCCTAAGGGCTGCAGAATTGGACTGATTTGATCAAGCATCCTCTTGGATGACTAGCCTGACAAACCAACCCCCCCACCCCCGCACCTTCTTGGTGGCTCGCCCCTCCCTTAGGCGCAGAAAGTGACCTTGGGGGGGACTTGTTGCTGCAGGGGTCCAGGAACCTGCTGGGGCGGCTGGAGTGGGGGCCGGGGCCATAGGGTGAAACGCAGCTGGTGGTCTTGTCTCAAATGGGTCCTTTTTACTCTGAAGGGTGCCTCGTAATTCACACAAAAGCCCCACGTTAGCAGTGGGCCTCCGGGGCGGAACTACCGGGAAACAGAGAGCCACCCTAGTTAAAGCTGCCCCCACCCCCTTTTGTGCCCGCCCCGCTGCTCTGTTATCCCTCAGAAAACAGCTTGGCTGCAGTACCCAGGCTGGCTGTGGTGCCTCAGACCCCTTGCATTGAATCCCAACTTTGAGCACCTCTCTTCCTGGATCTCCGCACTTTCAAAATAGGTGACTGCTTTCTGTGCCCTTGCTGCCTTTTAGCCTAGGATAGCAGTGCCACCTGCTTGTGTGAGGGTGGTCTCCTGAATGCTCTCCTTGCTGCTGCCCTCCCCGGTCTTCATCTTCAGTCTGTTCTCAGCCCCGCAGCCTGAGCGATCCTTTTAAACTGAAGTCTTGGGTAGTGTCTGAGTCTGGCCAGGGACCTCCCACCCCATTCAGAGTCAAAGCCGGTCTTCCTAAGGGCAGCAAGATTCCACCTGATCAGCTCCTGTTGCCTCTCTGACCTCTCTCTGGTTACTCTGGCTCTCAACTAGTTAATCCTCTGTTCATTCATTCATTCATCAAATATTATTTGAGTGTCTACTTCTGTGCCAGGCACTGCTATAGACACTTGGGACCTCAGTAGACAAACGTGTGTGCGAGAGAGGAGGGACTAGTCTCTTGACTGTCCCATGAACTTGCTGGCCTGTGGGTGCCTCAGGTCTGAACACTAGCTGTGTCCCTGCCCAGATTGTCCTTGCTCCAGAAATCCACATGTCTTATGTCTTCACCTTCTTCATGTTTCTCTTCAAATGTTGCCTTCTAGCAAAGCCCTCCATGTCTGTCCTATTTAGAATTGCCACGTGCCTGGCACTTACTGTCTTCCCTGCCCTATTCATTTCTTTGTGATTCTTAATTTCCTCTAACAGACTTTGAATTTTTTAATGTCCAGACTTTATAATTTCTCTCTGTGGTCTTTATAATTTGTCTCTGTTGTCTCCCTACAGGGAGAGCTGGAGGAAGGCATGGTTTTCTCCCTACTGTTACCAGAGTGCCTAGAACAGTTCCTGGCACAGAATGGAACTCCGGAAATATTTTCTGGATAAAGGAGAGGATGAATGAAAATGAAGAATCTTGAGAAGGTTATTTGCTTTTCTGTGCTTCCTTTCTGTCTTCTAAAAATGAAAGGGTGTGTTGGCCACTAACTGACAGGATCCTGAAAAGGCTTAATGAAACAATACATCTAGGTGCACCTGGCTTGTTCAGTCAGTGGAGCATGCTACTCTTGATCTTGGGGTTGTGAGTTTGAGCCCTGTGTTGGATGTAGAGATTACTTAAAAATAAAATCTTAAAAAAAAAAAAAAACCCAAATAAAAAACACAATACACTGGGGCACCTGGGTGGCTCAGTCAGGTAAGCAGCCGATTCTTGATTTCAGCTCAGGTCATGATCTCAGGGTGGTGGGCTTTCCAGCCCTGCATCAGGCTCTGGACTCAGTAGGGGGTCTGCTTGGGCTTCTCTCTCCATCTCCTCTGCCTTCCCCCCAAATAAATAAATAAATCTTAAAATAAAACCCCAATACATCTAAAATGCTTGAAACAGTACTTGGCACACATTAGAGTTCTTGAATTGTAGTTTATTACAAATTGTTGTTTGTGCTCCCCATCCCTATTCCACATCACTTATATAATGTGCACACAGGCAGCTCAGGATTCATACTTTTTATCTCTCATGTGTACCCATGAACAGCACATGGTATTGTTTTATGTGGTTTCAAAATTTACTGTGCAGTATTATGTATGTGTTTTTCAGACCTGGTTATGCTGAAATACATAATCTATCTCTTTCCTCTTAATGGCCATGTGGTTCTTTGTCCAGGGAACATAATGTCTCAGTGATACAGGCTCTACTAAAGGGAAGATCTTGGCACAGGTCTTTCTGTGCACTTCTCACCTCGAATGTGTAAGTTTCTCAAGGAGGTGTCAAAAAGGTGGGGTTGCTGGGTTTGGTGGCTGTTCTCCATTTGTCCCGCCCCTCCATTCTCCATCCTTACTAGACTGCTCTGGCCTAGGATACTGTTCCCTGGAGACCACACTGTCCACTGCTTTCCCGTTGGGTTTGGTCAGTGAGGTGCTGGTAGAAGACAAGAGGGCAGGAAGGAGGGCTCTGGGTACTATTTCCTGACCTCTCTCTTTTTTTAGTGCTTCATGTCTGGCAGCTGGTCTGTCCTTCCATCTGTCCTTCCCTCCCCTGTTCCAGGTTTGCCTGGGCTCTGTGTCCTCTCCTTGTCCAGTGAGCCCTGAGCAAGGTTACAGGTTCCAACCATTGCAAGGTTTCTGGGTCCCTTACCATCTGCTGTCTTCTTCACCATGCCTGTTTCTCCCTAAGGAGTTGCCTCATAAAGCGCTCTTCATTTGAACATTTCAGATAAACCGTTTTCTACCAGGACCAGATGGACACATTGGCTTCATAGGACATGCTCATTATTTACTTATTTATATGAGAGAGAGTGCGAGGGCATGAGTGGGTGAGGGGCAAAGGGATAAGCAGACACCCCATAAGTGGGGAACTGGACACAGGGCTCAATCTCAGAACCCTGAGATCATGGCGTCAGACACTTCACAGACTGAGCCACCTAGACACCCCAGGTGTAACATTTTCCAGGGCATACTTATTTTTAAAACTTAATTCTTGCTTTAACACACATACTCTACCCCCTAGGTTTGGGAAGTCAGCACAAAAAAGTTCATGATGGAAAACAGAGGTCACCTGCCTTCTTTCCCATCCCATTTCTCTATTTTGGCTATCTAGAGGTAAACATATTCAATTGTTTTCATCTCTCTGAGGGCTCATGATGTGGAGCATCTTTTCATATGTTTATTGGCCATTTTTATATCTTATTTTGTGAAGTGTTTCTCCAGGTCTTCTATAAGTTGATATGTAGTTCTTTATATTTTCTAGATATGAAATATGTCTCAAATATATGTATAATACTTTCTCCCAACCTTGGGTTTGCCTCTGATTTTCCTAATAGTCTCCTTTGAAGAACAGAAACTTTAAATCTTGATGAGATGCAACTTATTATTTTTTTGGATGACATCTAATGTATTAAGTTTTTTCCTTTATGGTTGTTTTTGGTGTTGTAACAAATTGCCTACCCCAGGTCAAAAGTATACTCGTGTTTACTTCTAGCAGTTTTATAGTTTTTATATCTATGACCCATTTCTGAATTTTAGTTTTACGTGGTATGAAAATGAATTCATTTTTTTTCTCCATATGAATATGTAGTATTTTCCAGCACCATTTGTGGAAAACACTATCCTTTCTCTACTGAATCCCTTTGATGTTTTTGCCAAAATTGAACTGATGATACCTGTGTGAGACTATTTCTGGATTCTAGACTCAGTTCATTGATGTGTTTATTCATCTTCATACAAACTTTGTTCTTAGTTTTTCAAGATTATTTTGGCTAGACTTACCTCCTTTGCAATTTCATATAAATTTTTTAATCACCACTACAAGTTCTACAAAGTTTGCTAGGATTTTTAGATAAATGTGGAGAGAAGTGACATATTAATGACATAGAGGTTTCACTCAGTTCACGAATATGTTACCTCTCCATTTATTGAGGTCTCCTTTAACTTTTCATGGCAATGCTTCTAGCTTTTAGTTGAAAGATACTGTACATTGTTTCATCCAGTTTATTTATAACTGCATTAATGATATTCAAAATGGAATTAAAAGTGTTTTTCCAATTGATAATTTCTAAGATACAGGGATATGATTATTTTTTGGTACATTAACTTTTTATGCTATGATTTTGCTAAATTTACTATTTTAATAGTTTATTTTATAGATTTCTTATGGCTCTTTAAAGTACATCTTTGAACAAAAACAGTTTTTTCTCCTCTTTTCTTACATTTATGCCTTCTATTTGTTGTTTTTCTTGCCTTATTGCACTGGCTAAAGCCTCTAGCACAATGATGTATCAAATATCTTTGCCTAGTCTTTTTTAGGGTGATCATATTTGTGATTAAAACAAGGATCAGATTATCAAAGCAGACTCACCCAAATCAGAGATGTGAAAACAGTCAAATTACACAGATGAGGAAGGAACAGGTTCAGAACCATTGACAGACCTCTTCAAGTCCATTATTGTGACTTCAGATATGCTCTGGTGCCTTTGTAAATGATGAGAGTAGTTCGCATCATTTACATGTAAATGAGCCATTTAAGTCATGAATACATCTCTGTTCTATATTTTGCTAGTTATGTAACATTTTCCAGGGAACAATGCTACATAAATCCATAGGCTCCAGATTTGTTTATTATAAGCAGCCATCCTTCAAAATATACTCCACAGGTAAAGATTCTCCTACTAGTAAGTACCATTAGTTTCTTTGCCAAGAGGTTTCATTTCATGTTTATAAGGAAATTGAATCAGATCACCCATCTTCTGTCTTTTTCAGGGGCTTTCCCAGATAACAGGGAAGAATGGATTAAAGATGTCATTTAGTTCTTTCCTTTTCAATATTCAATATTTCAGCATTAAGTATCATGTTAGCTAAAGGTTTTTGTAGGTCCCCTTAGTCAGACTGAGTAAACTTTCTTCTGTTCCTAGTGCTAGAAGTTTTGTTATGAATTAATGGTAAATTATTTTTTAATGCTTTCTTTGCATTTGTTGGGATGATCAAGTAGTTTTTCTCGTTTCCTTTGTTAATGTGGAAAATTACATTGATTTTCAAATGTTAAACCAACAAGTCATTCCTAGGGTAAGTCCTACTTTATCATGACATACTTACCTTTATATATACATTGCTAGATACAGAGACACACATACACATTTTGTCAGTTGCTTTTTTATGTTTTTTTAAATTGGTAAATGCACATGACATAAAATTTAGCATCTTAACCAGTTTCAAGTCCACAGGGCAATGGTGTTAACTATTTGCACATTTTTGTGCAACAGATGTTTAGAACTTTTTCATCTTGTAAGACTGAAACTTTCTACTTACTAAACAACTCCACATTTCCTCCTCCCTCTCAACCCTTGGTAACCACATTCTACTTTCTGTTTCCATGAGTTTGACTACTTTAGATACCTCAAATAAGTGGAATCTCATGCAGTATTTGTGTTTTTATGACTGGCATGTTTCACTTTATGTCCCCAAGATTTGCCCATACTGTACAGTATGACAGAATTTTCTTCCTTTTTAAAGCTAAATAATATTCCATTGTATGGATATACCACTTGTCTTTATCCATTCATCTGTTGGACACATAGATTGCTTCTGCCCCTTGACTGTTGTGAATAATGCTGCAATGAACATGGGTGTGCAAACATCTCTTTGAGATGCTGTTTTCAACCCTTCTGGATACATACCAAGAATTGGAATTGCTGGATCAAATGGTAATTATGTTTTTACTATTTGGGGGGAAACTCCATATTGTTTTTCACAGCAGCTGAACCATTTTATAGTCCTACAGACAGTGCACAGGGTTCTAATTTCTCCATATCCACTCTAGGACTTATTTTTTTGCTGCTGTTTGTTTGATTGGTTTTGTTTTTATGTTTTTGGTAATGAGCATACTAATGAGTGTAAGGTTTTGATTTGAATCTCCCTGATGATTAATGATGTTGAATAGCTTTTCATGTGCATCATTTGCATATCTTCTCTGGAGAAATGTCTTTTTAAGTCCCTTACCCATTTTTTAATCAGGTTATTTGTTTGTTGCTGTTTTGAGTTATTGGGAGTCTACTATATAATCTGGATATTTACCCCTTATAAAATACATATTGCCTGCAAATATTTTCTCCCCTTCCATAGGTTGCTTATCACCCAGTTGTTCTTCCTTTGCTGCACAGAAGTTTTTAAGTTTAATGTGGTCCCATTTGTCAATTTTTGTTTTCCTTGCCTGTGCCATATCCAAGAAATCATTGTCAAATACAATGTCCTGAAGATTTCACCCTATATTTCTTACAGGAGGTTTACCATTTTAGATCTTATGTTTAGGTCTGTAATTCACTTTGAGTTAATTTTGGTATGTTGGTATGTTGTCTAAGTTAGTTATTCTTTTGCATATGGATGCATGGTTTTCCAAACAGCATTTGTTGAAGAAGCTGTCTTTTCCCCACTGGGCAGCTTTGGCACCTTTGTCAAAGATCATTTGGTCATAGACTCAAGGCTTCATTTCTGGGCTCTCTATCTGTTCCACTGGTCTATATATCTGTCTTGTCTATACTTACACCATCTTAATTACTGTTGCTTTGCAGTGTGCTTTGAAATGATCAAGTGTGGGGCATCCAAATTTGTTTTACTTTTTCAAGATTTGTTTGACTATTTTTCATATAAATTTTAAGGTGGTTTTCTTTTATTTTTGCAAAAAAATAACATTAGAATTTTGATAAGGATTACATTGAATCTGTAGATAGCTTTGAGTAGTATGGGCATTTGAACAATATTAAGTCTTCCAATTCATGAACACAGGATGTCTTTCCATTTATTTGTATCTTCATTGATTTCTTTTAGCAATATTTTGTGGTTTTTAATGTACAAGTATTTTAGCTCCCTGGTTAGTTTTTTCCTAAGTATTTTATTCTATTTGATACTCTCGTGATTGGGATTGTTTTTAAATTTCCTTTTCAAATTTTTTCATTAGTGTATAGAAACGCAACTGATTTTTGCATGTTGATTCTGTGAAATCTTCAGAGTTTTCTAGATATTAGATCTTATCATCTGAGAGCACAGATAATATCCTTCTGCCTGTCTATTTTGGATGATGCTCTGTGTAGGATTTCCAGTAGTATGTTGAACATTAGTGGCCAGAGTGAGCATCCTTGCCTTATTTCTATCTTAGAGGGAAAGCTTTCACTCTCTTAAAATTGAGTGTGATGTTAGCTGTGGGTTTGTCATTTGCTAAGGCAGTTTCTTCCAATACCCACCATTTGTTGTGCTTTTTAAGAAATTCTTTTTGCTATGAAAGGCTGTTAAATTTTATCAAGAACTTTTTCTGTATCTGTTGTGATGATCACGGGGGTTTTGCCTTCGGTTTTGTTCATGTACGGTGTATTACATTTACTGATTTCTGTATGTTGAACAGTCCTCGCATTCCAAGTAGAAATCTCACTTGCTCATGGTGTGTAAGCCTCTTAATATGCTGTTGAATGAAGTTTGCTGGTATTTTGATTAAGATTTTTTTTAAGATTTTATTTATTTATTTGAGAGAGAGACAGTGAGAGAGAGCATGAGCGAGGAGAAGGTCAGAGGGAGAAGCAGACTCCCCATGGAGCTGGGAGCCCGATGCGGGACTCGATCCCGGGACTCCGGGATCACGACCTGAGCTGAAGGCAGTCGTCCAACCAACTGAGCCACCCAGGCGTCCCGATTAAGATTTTTTTTTTTTTTGATTAGGATTTTTGCATCAATATTCATCAGGGATATTGGTCTATGGTTTTCTTTTTGTGCCTTTGTCTGGTTTTGATAATAAGAATAATTCTGGCCTCATAGATAAGTTTGGAAATGTGCCCAGCTCTTCAATTCTTTGGAAAAGTTTGAGGAAGTTTGGGATTAATTATTCTTTAGAGCTTTGGTAGAATTCACCAGTGAAGACATTTGGTTCTGGGCTTTTCTTTGTTGAGAGGTTTTTGATCACTGCTTTAATTCCTTACTAGCTATAGTTCTGTTCAGATTTTGTATTTCTTCATAGTTCTGGTAGGTTTTATGTTTCTAGGAATTTATCCATTTTTCTAGGTTGTTCAGTTTGTTGCTATATAACTGTTCATTGTGGTCTCCTACAATCCTTTTTATTTCTGTGGCATCCATTGTAATGTCCCCTCTTTCACTTCTAATTTTAGCCATTTGGAACTTCTCTTTTTTGTAGTTTATTTGCTAAGAGTTTGTCAACCTCTTTCACTGATGATTTTTTTCCCTTTTGTTTTTCTATTCTTTGTTTCTCTCCTATAATCTTTATTATTTTCATTCTTTTAACTTTTGGGGGTATTTTTAAGAAAGACCTTAATGTTTAAGAGCAGTTTTAAGTTTACAATAAAATGGAGAGGAAGATATAAGATTTCCCCCATGTGCAGAGCCTTCCTTGTTCTCAGCACCACTACTAGGAAGGGACATTTGCTACCATCAATGAACTTGCATTGACACAACATAGTCACCTGAAGTCCATAGTTTACCTGAAGGTTCACTCTTGGTGTTATACACTCTATGGGCTTGGAAAAATCTATAATGACATTTACCCATTATTGTAATAGCATATGGAATATTCTCACTGCCGTAATAATTATCTGTCCTCTGCCTATTCAACTTTCTCTTCTCCCTACCCCTTCACCACAGCTTTTTTTTTTTTTTTTTGATTGTTACTATAGTGTGCCTTTTCCAGAATGTCATATAGTTGAAATCATACAGTAGGTCGCTTTTGAAGATTGGCTTCCTTCTCTTTGTAATATACCTTTGAGGCTCATCCATGTCTTTCCATGGCATGGTTGCTCGTTTCTTTTTAGCACTGAATAATATTCCGTTGTCTCACGTGCCACCATTTTTTTATTAGTT
Source organism: Enhydra lutris kenyoni (assembly GCF_002288905.1). Classification (NCBI taxonomy): domain Eukaryota; kingdom Metazoa; phylum Chordata; class Mammalia; order Carnivora; family Mustelidae; genus Enhydra; species Enhydra lutris. The sequence continues at coordinate 62,628,916 of NW_019154105.1, read as the reverse complement.
TACCGATTGACGGGCATCTTGGTGGCTTCCAAGCTTTTGTAGTTAGAAATAAAGATGCTAGAAACATCCGTGTGCAAGTTTATGTGCAGGTGTAAGTTTTTTTCACCTCTATAGGGTAAACACCAAGAATTGTGACTGCTGAGTCATCTGGTAAGAGTATACTTCTGTAAAACTGTCTTCCAAAGTGGCTGTACTGTTTTGCATTCCCACCAGCAACATCTGAGGAGTTCCTATTGCTCCGTATCCTCGCCAACACTGGGCATTACCCTGTTCCAGATTTTGGCCATTCTCATAGGTGTGTAGTGGTATCTTGTTTTAATTTGCATTTCTCTGATGATATTTAATGTGAGGCATCTTTTCATATGTTTGGTTGTCGTCTATATATCAAATATTATTTGGGGAGGTGTCTGTGAGGGCATCCATTTTTAGTTGGGTTTTTTACTTTTCTTACTGCTGAGTTTTAAGAGTTCTTTGTATATTTTGGATGACAGTTCTTTATCAAATGTATCTTTTGCAAATATTTTCTCCCAGTCTGTGGCTTATCTCCTAGTTCTCTTGATAGTATCTTCTTCTGCAAACTTTTGGTTTCATTTGTTCTCTTTCCAGTTCTTTGAGGTATAAAGTTAGATTGCTGATTTGAGATCTTTCTCTTTTTTAAATGCAATTGTTTATTACTGTAAACTTTCCTCTTAGTACTGCTTCTGCTTCCTCCCATTAGTTTTTGTATGTCTTTTTTTATTTGCTTTCATTTGTATCCAGATATTTTCTCAATTTTCTAAATTTCTCCTGTTGCTAAAAACTTAACATCAGTAAGATTTACAACTTGCACATAAATTTGTTACAATTAATGAGGCAATATTGCTACATTATTACTAACTGAAGTCTGCACTCCATTTTGAATTTCTTTAGTTTTTAATCTATTGTAATTTTTCTGTCCCTGGATCCCATCTAGGATTCCTTACTGCATTTATTTGACATGCCTCCTTAGACTCCTCAAGATGGAACAGTTTCTCAGACTTTCCTTGTTTTTGATGACCTTGGCAGTTTGGGATACTGGACAGGTATTTTGTGGAATGTTCCTCACTTTGGTTTTGTCTGATATTTTTCTCATGATGAGATTGTGGTTATAGGATTTTGAGAGGAAGACCACTGACATAAAGGGCCATTCTCATCACATCATATCAAGGGCAGCTACAATGGGCAGTAGTTATCACTGATAATGTGAAGCTTGATCATCTGTCTCCACTGTAACGTTAGTCATTTTTCCCTTCTTTCCATATAGTAGTCTTTGGGAGAAATTTGCTGTGCATAACCTACACATAGGGAGTGAGGAGTTATGGTCTTCCTCCCTGATGGTGTAGTATCTACATAAATTATTTGGAATTATGTATGTGAATCATTTCCATTATCTGCCACTTACTTATATCATTGTGGACTCGTGAATATTTATTGTATACCGTTGGTTATAATTCAATACCATGTTATTTATTTTGTTAGCTTCTGTGTCCTCTCACTTACCTCCCTCATGTGTAGTGGCTTTTGAGTACTTCCTTCCTTTCTGTCATGACCAGATGCTCCAGAATCATCATGTATATTCCCTGTCCCAGCCCCAGAATCAGCCATTTCTCCAGGGACCCCCCCTCCCCCACTTCTTTTCTTTGATATTGGTATTAGAAATCAAGTTCTGGCCTTTGAATGTGTGAATTACCACTGTCATTGCTTCTAGTTCCTTGGGGACAATTGTTGACAGAGAACAGTGTCATGCCTTCTAGGCCCTCTAAATGAACAGAGCTCAGAGATGTACGTGTTATACTAGGGCTTATCTACATATCTGTAATTATTTCTATATTTATCCATATGTATCTATGTTAAACAAAATATGAATTCATACTGATGTTTCCAACTATAATGCAGTGTCACATGGCTCATTCTGACCTTATCCCCCTGCTTATCTGGCATCTTCCATTCTAGCAGGGAGAAGATTGGCATATACTGATGTGTTCAATCCCACTGTGTATACATACGTGTACCAGTATGAGAAATGCCTTTACCAACTGGAGTACAATGCTGTGTGTCATCCTTTTGTCTTTGGTCTTATAGTCTCCACGCTGTTCCAAAGTTATTTAGGTCAGCATCTTTTCTCCCCACTGATTTGCCAATATTTTGTTAAAGATTTTTGTATCTATGTTTGTGAAGCAAATTAATCTGTAAGTTAATTTCTTTATGTTGTCCATGTCAGGCTGACTAGTTTATCTATTTATTTCTTTATGGCTAGGTTTGTGCCAACCTTATGAAAAGGGCTGGTAGGGGTGCTTCCCACTGAGCTAGGTGGCTCAGTAGGTTAGGTGTCTGACTTTGGCTTGGATCATGGTCTCAGGGTCCTGAGACTCCCTATTCAGCAAGGAGCCTGTTTCTCCCTTTCCCTCTGCCTGCCACTCCCCTGCTTGTGCTCTCCCTTGCTCTAGCTCACTCCCTCTCACTCTATCTCAAATGAATAAATAAAAATAAAAAAAAAAAGAAAGGGCTGAGAAGTATTACTGAGGCTTTCCAGGTTTTTGTAAGGGGAACCAGCTTGAAACTGATTAAGTGAGCAAAAAGTGAGTGAAATAAGTCAAGCTTGTTTCTTGTTGAATTTCCTCCTAGCAGGCTTACATTTTAGCTTTTTCTATTTTGTTCACTCAGTTACTATTTGTCCTTTTAATTTCCCTAACCCCGAATTTTGTGGATGTCTCTCTTCTGCTATTTTCTTCCATTCTCTTTATCACATATTCTTGACTTTTCAATTCCTCTGATGTCATTATAGTGGAGTTTCCAGAGAGATCAAGGATAAGTTCATATTTAGCTATATTTTAATTGAAATTCTTATTGCACGGGTCATGTGTTTTATATTTTACTATTTTTAAATTACTTTCCTTGTAGCCGCACTGATTCACATTCCAGCTGGTAGTGAGAATTTTTACTTCTTTGGGTCCTCACCAGCTTTGGATATTATCTGAAATCTTTAATTTTGACCAATCTGTTGGGTGGGAAGTGCTATGTAATTGTTATTTTAATTAATGTTTCCCTGGCTACTATTGTGGAAGTTGCTGTCAGATGATCATGAAGCCCTGGCTTGCTGGGAGGAGGCTCCTGGGTAACTGCCTTTGGCTTCAGCAAGCCCATCAGGGAACACAGAAGAATGATCTAGTTTCATTTAGCCATTTCGCTTCCATCCATGCGCAGAGGAGACGCTCACGTGGCATTCTCATGGGGGCTGTCCACTCTTTAAGCTGCTGGTCTCTCTTTAAACATTCTTCTCAGATCTTCCTCATGTGGGTCCATCATCCAGGTGTGGGGATGGGGACCAGAGGAGCCACATTTCCATCTCCTGCTCTGCTCCATTAAGCTCTGCGGCATTTGTCCTTGAAGATAACTCCATTCCGTGACAGTGTCTCTTGACATCTGTGTCAATTCCATCATTGTCCAGTTATGAGAGCAGGGATGGACACCTTACAGGGCCAAGAGGTTACTTTTTGTGTATGAATTGCTTGTTTATATCCTTTGCTCATAGTTCTGTGGAGTTACTTAAATGCCTTTGGACTTCGTCTTTTACAATAATTTTAAGCTTTGGTGTAATGAATCTTTCAGTCTTGACTTTTATAATTCATGTTGCCATGTGGTTTAGGAACTCTTTTCCTGTCCCCAAATCAGAGAGATTATCAGAAGAAAATACAAGGCTCAACTTAAAGTTTTCTTTTCACTTTTAGCTCTTGGATCTATGGTAAATTTATTTTTGTATATGATTTTACGTAAGGACATAATTGTATGTTTTTTCCATATGGTGAGCCCATTTCCCCAGAACCACTTGATTAATCATCTGTCCTTTCCCCACAGATGCCACTTCTGTTGTTCACACACCCATTCACTAGGTAGTCATTGCTTGACTGGTGACAAGAATGGCCAAGAATAGAGCCCTAAAGATAAGGGCCCTCAGAAATAAACTGACAAAAGATAATCCTCTAACACTTGGGTTCTAGGGCTGTCCTTCAACTCTGCTTGAACATTTCCCCTGGGCAGGTCTCCCTCACTACATCCTCCCCACACATCCATGTCTGCCTACCAACTCAATGGTGGCACAAGAAAGAGAATTAGCAAATCTATTATTCTGTGTTGCATGATTTTTATTGCAACATTGCATCTTCCCTGCCAGACTCTTAACCCTCAATCACAGGGATTAGGTCTTTTCATCTTTATTCTCCAAATCTGGCATGGGCTAACACTCAGATGTCAAAAATTGTTCCTCAAATTTTGTGATGAGTTTATCCTAACTATGACTTCAGAAAGACTTTAAGGCTAATAGGATATGAAATGAACAAACTTAAACTATATTTTGAATTCCTTTCTTTAATACTCAGTTACAGAGATATTATGACATTTAATTACATATTTGATTTCATTTATTTATTTATTTATTTTACTTTATTTTAGGTTTTATTTTTAAATACACATTTTATTTTTTTATTTTTTTTGGCATATTTCTTTTTTTTTTTTAATTTATTTTCAGCATAACAGTATTCATTGTTTTTGTACCACACCCAGTGCTCCATGCAATCCATGCCCTCTCTAATACCCACCACCTGGTTCCCCCAACCTCCCACCCCCCCACCTCTTCAAACCCTTCAGATTGTTTTTCAGAGTCCATAGTCTCTCATTCATTTTAATATAGCTATCAATCATGAATATTCAAAAGAAAGTGAATGTTAGCTAGAATATTAGTATACAAAAATGGGTACACAAATAAAATGCTAGTCATCTATGATACAGACCATCTTATAAAAAACGTGTTTATGTGTACATACACATGGCAATGGGCTGAGTTTGATAATGGGGAAAAATTTGGTTCTTCTCTGGTCATTAGCATGGGAAATTTAACTGATTTCAGCTATAATGTAGCTACTCAAACACATACCCACACACCTACATCCTCTCCCTCACACATATACCCAAGTGGGTAAATTTTCCATTAAGTAAATTTGGAAAAATTTAAAATTTCCTGGTATAGAACTTCTAGAAAACATCTGAAAAAAGCTTCCTCAAAATATCAAGTGTTGGCCTCACTGATAAGCCCTCAGTGATAAGTGTTCAACTGGAAATACAGTAAAATAGATTGCCTTATTTACTGGGTACTTTTTCATTGTCTGTTTCTCCCACTTAATTCACCACTATAATTCGAACATCCTCAAGAGTGTCTAGCAACAAATGTATATGTGTACACAAACAAGTGCTTAGAGCAAGGTATTATTAAAGTTGAGGAAGATACAAATTGATCCAGAATGATAGTTATTTAGTCAACAAGAAATGCCTTGAATACATAGATGCTATAATCAGATAAAGTCAGATTTCAGTACTCTGGTGGCTAGGAATCAAGTGACACTTTTCCACTGAAAATGAAATACAAGTTGAAGAGGGATTAGACTGCTTTGGAATTTGGGCAAGCCAAACCCGCATCATTGAACTTTTTCAATTACAGATCCAATAAGCAGCTAGACACTGAATAGAATTGCGTCTGAAGACCTTGGTTCAGCCATGACTATGTCCCCATAAGATTTGGGCCAAGGAGACACAGAGTCCTCAGTCATGCAGTGTGTCCAGAAGACCTGCCCTGCCTTCTTTACAGAACTGTTGTGAGAATCAAGTGCAATTAAAATATGTATATTCTTATTCTTCAGTAATATTTTTAAGCAATATGTCCTTATTGCAATCAACACTGTAAAGGAGAGTCATTGTAGCAGGCATGGTGGGGGGGGCACTTGGCTCTCCCTTGAAACAGGAACTTGGTGATGAGTGGGCTATCTGACAGCCTTCCTCTGTAGAAGCTTCTGGATCTCCCACAGCATCAGAAGGTTGTGTTTTCCTTGAGCAGTCTCTGGGAATGACTTACATGGTGCTGTGTGTCCTAAGACCTAGCCATTTCTGCCTCACATGGGACTGTATCCTCTATGAGCAATCCTTGCTCTGAATCGTACCAGCGGGCTGGCCAGGACTCTCTCAGAGCTGTATCTCAGCTGGATGGTTTCCTTACTCCCACCTCCCTCCTTCTCTCTCTCCTTTCATAGGGCTCAGACGACATCACAGTCCAAATCTCTCCCTGCCTATTCCTTCCCCTCACCCCTTATCTTTCTCAGGCATCACCTCTAACAAATGTTTGCATTTCTTACTCTTGTCTTGGCATCTGAGTTCCAAAAGACCCAACTAACATGATCCCTCAAACCCTAATCATCTAAAAAACAACCCTGTCAATATTTTGAATTTTATCTTTCTTTCCAGAGATTTTCATTACGGATAAGCATGGTGGGCTTTTTAAGATGGTTGATTTCTACCTCCTCTTCCTCTTCCCATCGTATCAGGCATTTATGAATGAAGCATTTTGAAGAACATAAGCCTCATAAAATGCTAGCCACCAGCAGATGCTCACCCTTTTTGACAACCACGGTGCTTGAGGAGACTCAGACATTTCTTGAGCACACAGTGTTCAATGGTGCAAACCAGTGAATCAGAGTTCGCTGGCATCTTCTGAAAGCTTTGTAGAGGGAGGCTCAGACTCTTCCTGCATCCCAGCTGGGACCTCCGCGGTCTCTTTCCATGCTGGCCTGAGTTTGCTGAAGTCTAGCTGAGAGTGACCAGAAGCCACAATTCCTGCAGCTCTGAGCAGTCCGCTCCTTAGAAGCCACAGTTAGGTCTGCTCAGCTCCTGGTTTCTATGTGATACCGTGCAGGTGCCCTGGAAGGGAGACTCAGTAGGGCATCAGGAACTTGAACCGACAAAGAGCTCCTTCATCAAATGCTCCTGACCTGACTTAGAGACATAACTTGCCACCGACCTTGGGAAAGCTGAACCCATGCAGCTGTCGGGTTGGTTGGTAGGTAGACTCTCAGAGCTCCTCTGAGAGCACTCCTCAGCTGCTGTTTTAGAGGAGAGAATCCCAAGCACGGTTCCCATTGTTATCTCTTTCCTTCTAATTCAGTTTTGATTTTACTTCTGCCTTAAAGCTACTCTTGCATAAATATTTCATACATTTCATATATAGGCTTTCATAACATTTGAAGTCATTATGTAGATTGATTTCAACCAGAACTCTCTTTCTCTCTCTGTCTCTCTCTCTTTTTTTTAAACTTACTCCACTAAAGAGTTTATTTATTTATATATTTCAGTGCAGGCAAATCTGTATTTCCAAATGGTGTCTCTCTAGCTCTTCAACTTGATGATAAAATTCCACGGGGAATGTACCTGGGAAGGCGTGCTAGGATGGAGCCAGGCAAAATGGGTAAAGATGTGTGCTCCCTTTTTACACCGAATGGGACCAGTAACCTCTCTCAGCCTCTTACTCCTTATTTGTATTATAAAATAGGAATAATGTAGGATCCTTTTAGCTTTAGGAGGGAACAGTATCAGGAGGCATGCAATATTCCTTCAAAATAGCACTAATCTGAGGACACTTCTCTTCTTTTGAAGGGAAGTCCATAATTGGAATTAAAAAAAAAAAAAAAGATTACTTTCGTTCAGACTTAGGCTTACTCCCTTACTGCAAATCTGCTAATTCCATTTGTCTTAAAGCCACTCAAAACAGAGTCCTGGAGGCTGGGACCACAGCCCTCTTACCCTGGAGTAAAAGCATTTCTGATTTCTGTCTTACAGGTGATATTTGCAAACACTTTCCTTTTCTGTTACATTCCTTCCCTAAAATTGAGGTTTCAGGATTACAAATAAAATAGAGCTTACATTCACCAACATCTTCAGCATAAGGAATCTCAAAAACATTGTACCTTCACAGGTCCTACCACTTCTGAAACAAAGGCAGGACCAGGTCCTATAAAGATAATAGGTATTGCAGTCTCACACAGATTTGTCCCATGCTAGCTGCAAACATCTAAGCAAAGCTTCTCATCACCTTTATTTCTCATCTGGAAGGATGGTGACCCATGGTGACCACGTTTATAGTTTTCTCTTTAGGAGATATTTTTTAAAAGCCCGTTTTTATTTTTGCTTCTTACCAATATTTCTCTGTGGTTTGAACTTTCAAAACTGAGATCAATTTTCCAATTTCCATTATAGAATGTTTTCCTTTTCTCCGAAGTCAAAAAAAGGATCCCTCGAAGCCACAGAAAAATCATCTTTTGAAATCAATGAAAAGTGGGTAGAGGTATTGGATCTGGTGGGATTGGAACCGAAGAGAAAACAAAATCCGACTACCAAGGTGAGAAGCACCTGCTGAGGGGGAGGGGCTGAGTCAGGTAGCATTGCTCCCTGTGGATTCCAGTTTTGTCTTTCCCATCAATTAGTATGATGGGAAAATACTTGTAGTGTTCGATGATGTCTTCCACTGAGTTAAACTTCTGAAACACAGAACAGAAAGTTAATGAAAATTTGAATATCTTTTGTGTTGGTGGGTTAAAGGACAGAATAAGATGCTTCATTTTCCTTAGGGAAGATTAACTCAGTATTTTTTTTTTTTTTGAACTGTGAAGCTGTGTCAGAAAGTGTTAAAAAAAGAAAAAAAGAAAGAAAGAAAAGAAAAGAAACTGGAAAGACAGCTCCTGAAAGATGAGTGGTAAAAATGTTAACATGGGAGAGTAAGATGGTTGGGGAGACCAAAAGTGAGCAAGTCAGGGCTTGACCTTAACTGAGTGGATTGGTGGGAAGACCTACAGTGAGCTCCCTTCCAGAAACCCCTGTGTTCTAGTGAGTCCTGGGGTAATCAGAAGGAATAGAGCTTGCCACAAGGTTCTGGTAGTTCTTAGCCAATGACATTTCCTTCCCTGGGCTTCTTGTGAAATAATGAGGTGACAGCAGATCTTTACTTTTATGTTCCTGGAAATGCACAGATGAAGGGTTGTGGTGACTTAATGGACAGTGAGATTATTTCAAGTTAGGGAATCAGCATGTGCTTTGCTGAAGATACAGAACTGAGATGGGCTATACCTTCTGGGTGTCTAGATAAAGGGACAAGAAGGCTTAAGGATTCTAAAAGCAGAGAAAGAAGCATGAACAAAGGCAGGTGTTGAAGATGTGAGGACCCAGAGGGTGGTTCTGATGAGCTGAGTTTGGGTGTGCCCTCAAAGGAAATCCTGGAGGGTGAGTAGGAAGAGCTCACTCAGCCTGCCTTGCATGCCTTAAGACGATGTTGAGCCAAGGAGGCTTGGCTGTAACCCTAGGAGGTGAGCAGGGCAGGGGGAATGGCCTTCACGGAAGAGCTAAGGAAATTGCAGCTCAGGGATGTGGGCTGACCTGCTTCAAGGTCACAAAGGCAGGGTCCCAGGACCAGGAATGCAACCTGGCTTTTCTGGACACAAGTTGTCTGCTTTTCCCTTATACAGCTTGCCTACAGCTTGTGATCCTGGGTTCCAACAGGCTGGGATAGAGAAGGCACAGCTTGAAGGGAGGGAGCCCTGGTGGGGAAGACTTTGATGCTGCTCTAGTGTTGTGAACCCTCCCTCTGCCCAGTGCACCTAGCACAGAAATGTTTGTAGGCCTTCAGGATATTCAATAGGGAATGGCATTGTCATGATGCCTGTCCTCATGGAGATTGCATTCTGGTGGGAGCAGACGGAAAATAGCTTCCTATACAAGGAGGTAATTTCACTTAGGAATAATGTCCTCTGAAAATAATTAACTCAGAACTCGAGAACATCACTAGCCCCGCCCCCCCCACGAACCTTCCCTCAGGGCTGCCTGTGGCTACTGGGAGGGAACTCCTTTTCCTTGGGGGAACACTGCATTGAAAAGCTAAAGGTCTGTAATCACTGTGGTGGTCCCCTCCATCCTGCCACTTGTGGCTGATGTGAAGAATAAGGGAAAGACTTGGGGAAAGAGGCAGGGAATGATGAATCTCCTGACATGGCCCTAGATCCACTCCATCCCTGCCCATCCTGAAGACTGAGTCCACAAGCTTCCCCATTGTTCCTACCACAGCTCATCTGACTTAGGTTCTGTCTTTTCATGGTACAACAGTCCTGCTTGACTCTGTGACTTGCTCCTGCGCACCTGTTACTGGATCTGGTTTCAAGGAGATAACCCATCTGTCCACCCCTGAGACATACACAATAAATACTAATTCCTACCTGATGCTAAAGTAAGGTGGTTTCCTGCTTGTGCCACAGGGAATAAGGATAGTGTTAGAGAAGTCGTATGTGAAGGGCCTTTGGGGACCAAGTGCCTGAGTTCCTAACTAGGCTCTCCCACTTACTAGCTGTGTGACCTCGGGCAAGTTTCTCACACTCTCTGTTTCAGTTCCTCTATCGATGAACAGAAAGGTAAGTAACATCAGGACCCACCTCCAAGGGCCCTTGTGAGGATTAATTGAATTGACAGTTGACACATAGTCAGCATTTAGAAGACAGCTTGGTATACAGTGAGTGCTCAATACATGTCTCATTAACATGACCTCATCCCTTTTGGGTTTGCCAAGAATATGCACAAAGAGCATCTTTGTCACTGGAGAAGTTTATAGATGATCATTGCGTACCTCCAGGAAGGCATTTTTTTTTTTTTTTTTGGTATTTCACTTCCAGTTGTAAATTAAGAACAGTGTTTTCTTTCTCTTTTTTCAAATTTGACAAAACTGAAAGTGAGTAATGAAAATAAACTTCTCATGTGGAACTCTTCTGCAAAACTGGTTAACCCACATGGCACAGAGGAAAGCCTCTTCCCTGATCATCTTCAGAGGGAAAACGCCTGCTTCCTCTTCTCATTCCTGCTATCTTCAGGATGGTCTTGAAATAATAAGTGTGATATTAATTGTTTTAATAACCTACTGCATGGATGCCATTTTACATGAAATTATAATTTTAATAAATGGCAGGAAGCAAGTGAGGCAGGAGTGATAAATCATTACTGTCAGTTCTTATTATGCCCTTGTAGTGATAGGCCCACAACTGACATATTATTACCCTAAAGAGACTTCTTAAAAATATTATAATGAAGCTCTTATTTTCATAGGAAATGACTTTTCCAGGAGGGGAGCAAATGTCACCCTAATATTAAATCTTAAAATGTCTTTAAACCTTTTGTGTTTGCCTTATATCCCAACAGTAGGCAATGATTCAATGCCAGAAGAGTAAAGAAATCTGTCTGCGAGCACACGTAGGAGTAAAAGAAGAAAAGAGAGAAGCAAGCAGGGGAAATGAGAAGTTGTGATCTCGTGGGTTCATTGTTGGTCTCTACCTACTAGTCTTTAAAGTTTGATTCACCAAGTAAACATCAAGCATAATTTTTTGGTCACTTATCATAACCATCTGCAGGGCAAGGAAAGGTCTGATGATGGAAATGGCTCACTTCTATGAGCTTTCACAGAAACCTTGACCCACATGGTTTCTGAAGTCAGATGCAGGTTAGCAGCTGGCAGCAGGTGAAGCTCTGTGGGTTACTAATGGCAGGTGCATCTCTTGCTGGGGCTGGTGTTTTAGCAGTGGCTAAATATTTCCAGTCTCACCCCTGCTTAGGCGTGTGCATCGATGGGCACAGATGAGCAGGGTAGCCCCTGGGCAGTAAGGACTCTGTGTCCCCAGAATGGAGCATGAAGTCTAGCATAGTGGAGGCATAAAATGAATGGAGGGTCAGTAACTGAGCAAATGGGTAGACTGGGCTCAAAGGTGGTCCCCCAGAGATACGTCATGTCCCAATCCCAGGAATCTGTATTGCCTTATATGTCAAGAGTGGATAGTATTTCTCATGACAAAAGATGGGATCAGTTAAAGCAATTGCACTACTGGGTATTTACCCTAAAGATACAAATGTAGTGATCAGAAAGGGCACGTGCACCCCAATGTTTATGGCTGCAGTGTCCACAATAGCCAAACTATGGAGGAACCCAGATGTCTATCAACAGATGAATGGATAAAGAAAATGTGGTATATATATGTATATGTGTGCGTGTGTGTGTGTGTGTGTATACACACACACACACATATACATACATACATACATACATACATACATACATACAGTGGAATACTATGAAGCCATCAAAAATGAAATCTTGCCCTTTGCAATGATGTGGGTGGAATTAGAGGGTACTATGCTGAGCGAAATAAGTCAATCAGAGAAAGACAATTATCATATGATCTCTCCGATATGAGGAATTTGAGAGGCAGGGTGGGGGGTTGTGGGGTGTAGGGAAGGAAAAAATGAAACAAGATGTGATTGGAAGGGAGACAAACCACAAGAGACTCAATCTCAGGAAACAAACTGAGGGTTGCTGGGGGGGATATGGAGAGGGTGGTTGGGTTATGGACATTGGGAGGGTATGTGCTATGGTGAGAGCTGTGAAATGTGTAAGCCTGATGATTCACAGACCTGTAGCCCTGGGGCAAATAATATATTATATGTTAATTAAAAAAAAAGATGGGGTCAGTTGAGGATCTTTGTAGGAGGAGGGAATTCTGGGTTATCCCTAAAAGCAGTCATGCATACCTGTACCAGATTGAAGCACAGGGAGGAGATTCATCCAGAGAAGAGGAAGAGATTAGAGCAGACACAGAGATTGGGGCGATAGGGCTCATGGGACAAGGAGCTGAGGCTTGCCCACAGCCACCAGCAGCTGAAAGGGGCAAGGAGGGACTTTCCCTCCATGTCCAGAAGCCCTGCTAATACTTGGATTTCAGATGTCTGGCCGTCAAAACCACAAGAGAAGGCATTTCTGATGTTTGAAGTCACCAACTTGGTGGTGCTCTGTTAGAGGACCCAGGGCATGAAGACACGGGGTCTTTCCTAAATCTGAATTCAGACATGAGTTTCTAGCCATGTGGCTAACAGGATGACACAAATACCTACCAATGCAGCAAAATGGACCTCCCCAGGCCTATTCCTGGGAGATGTGGGTGGGTTTGCTCCCCTTCTGTGCTTGAGAAGATGTTGGCATGCTCGCCTGCTGGAGCCTTGTCCAGGCATCCCCTGCCACTCCCACATTCCAGGGAGAGCTGTGCTTCACTAGTGCCTGGGGGCACAGACCCAAGGCAGAGGCACTTGGGAATCATTTCTGATGGAAACCCCTACTCACTAAACACCTGCCTCTGTGTGTCTGAGTGTCTATGTGACTGTGTTTATGTCACCTCATCTAAGATGTAATAACTCCCTTGAGAGGGGTGTCACTGTGTTGGATGTGTGGTTAAATTCTCAAGTTTGCACGGCAGCCAGAAAGTCACACAAAACCAAAATTATCTTTGACAACCCTGTATCTCATCACCTTGCTCCCGCAGAGTCAAATGAAGATGCTATTTCTTTAGGCAAGCCCCAGAGGAGTAGCTGGAGTTGGCTTGCACTCAGCAGAGCCTTCCTGTATCAAATTCTCTCTCCCTTTTGTAAAGCTGGGAGCGTCTTCCCCAGCAAAGTGGGGGCTCCAGTGCCTGCTGAGGGGCAGGAGGGAGCTGAGAGCAAGCTGGACTGTCCCAGTCTGGCACCAGCGTCCAGCTCACGAGGCAGGAAAGTGTACAGTTGGGAAGTGTCCTTTCTCATTCAGTGCCTGGGGCATAGTAAGCTTCACGAAATTGTTAACTCTCCTTCACTCCGCATTCTGGACAGTTTTGGGGCAGGCTGCTGGTTGTTGGCATTTGGTCATGATGTTACCTGAGACCATATGAGTATTTTTGCAGAATGAAAAATGAAGCCTAGCCTTGCCCTGTACCTGCTGTGACTGGGGGGCTCGTTACTTAACATTTGTGTCTCAGTGTCACTGTTAAGTGGAAATATGGGTGGCATCATCGTCGCAGGTTGGCCAGGAAGGAATAAATTGCTGAAGTTAATTAGTAATTGTTCACAGGATAGGCCTTGTGCACGGCAAACATGCAGGTGTTAAATAAATGTAGGAAAAAGGAGGCTGGTTTGGGGGGGGCGGGTAACGAATGGGAGGAGAAAACTCCGGAATAACCCAAAAGGGGTTTTCTTAAAATAGGCATTTGAATCCTTGAGGGGTCTTTGGTGACGATAATTAGAGCAGCTCACCTGGAAGCTGACGGTCTAATCTGGGCTGTCATGGTTGGCAAGCGCTTCCCTGCTGAGGCGGGGAACTGGCTTAAGATCTGATTCAATGCTATTCAGATGTCATCCTGGAGTAAGATCGCCGTCTCCTCTGTTAGGAGCAGACTAAAGTGTGGCATGTTGGGGGAAAGCTGTTGTGACCTCTTTAGGTCCTCACCGTTGTGTCCTCATTGGTAAAAGGGTCTCAGTAATGCACCCTTCTCTGAGGTTTTTTGAGGTCCAGGTAAGAGAGCAAGTGACACAGCATCTCGCAGAGGCCCTGCGGGTCAGGGCGTGTGATTTCCACTTGCTCTGTGTCCCGAGCATTTAAAAGTCACAATACAACTTTTTTTTTTTTTTTTTTTTTTTTTTTTTTTTTTTTTTTT